>NC_034591.1:103098522-103152148 GCF_900095145.1 Mus pahari | reverse complement strand
TTGTACCTTGCTGATGTGTCACCTAACTTCCCTATTTTCTTCTGTATAAAAAGTTTGATGCTCGATTTGACAGATTACATTCAGATAAAGCACATTCCCTTGCGTCTGTATTTGTCATTTTTCGCCAACTCTTTGCCCCTCTGTACGGAACCCTGAGTTCTCCCATGGATTGAGAGGGGCCCCCGACTGAGGCTGGTCTGCGGCAGCATTATACATTAGTATATATAATTAATGTGTTATACAGTAATATGCAAATTTATGTTAATGTGGTTAATCACTCCCCATTGTAGATTTAGGTTGTTTCTATTTATTGTTTATTATCTCCTTGGTAATTCTGGGGCTTGAGCCCAGAGCATCATGTTTGCTTGGTGAACACGCTACCACAGACCACACCCTCAGTCTGTAGCTCCTTCTAGGTCTTTCTCCTATTGACCATGGAATTGTAAGACCAGCGTTTTTTACATACTTTAGACAGAAATGCCCCACCCTAAACATAAGACTTCTGTTTTAAAATATATATTCTTTTTTTTCTTTTTTGAGACAGGATCTCATTCCAAGGACACTTCCATAGTGCAACCCTACAGCTTAGTGTGAGTCTTAGAATGTCCACACCCAGAAGTGTGGTGTATGTCATTTTCTACAGCATGCACTTAGAGATTAGAAGACAACTTGGATTTCTTCTTCCACCATGTGGGTCCTAGGCATCAAATTCATGTCAGACTTGGTGACAAGTGCCACCTCACCAGCTCCAGTGTTCCTTTTTATATTGTAAGATCTTTGGTGTTGATACTGTGAAGTACAAACTTTGGGTCCCGCCCCAGAAGGGTTATCCTATGGACCAGATATTGAAAGTTGATTGTGTTGTTTGGTTGGTTGGTTTGAGACAAGTAGCCTTGGATGCCTTTGAACTGAATAAACAAACCAGGGTGACCTTGAACTCCTGGTCGTCCTGCCCCTACCTCTCAAGCACTGAGATGACAGACATGCATCACCACAGCCAGTTTATGATGTACTGGGGATTAAACCAGGGCTTCAATGTACACTAGGTAAGCATTCTACAAATTGAGCTGTCCCCACAGTCTGAAATCTAATTCTTCCTTTAATTAGTTTCAAGGGCTACCTCTATCACTTAGTAAAATCTTATATAAATTTTTATCTGTCCTTAGACTTCCATTTCTTTTCCTCAGTTGGTGGCCTTGGCTCACGTTGCGCCTGAGTTACCTCAGCTAGTGGCATGCATCACATGCATCCCGACATGTACTATTTTATTAAAATTGTCTTAGTTTGCAACTCTGTGGCTTTGATAAAATACCATGACGAGAAGCAACTTATGGAAGGAAGAGTTTAGGCTAAGGTTCCAGAGGGTAAGGGACAGCATGACAGAGGCATGACAGCAGCTGGACATGACCACCAGAGCTGGAGCTGAAAGCTCACCTCGCCATCCACAGCACCAAGCACCAAGCAGAGAGAGTGAGCTGGGGTAGGATGAGGCTGCCTCAAAGCCCTCTCCCAGTGATGTACGTCCTCCAGTGAGGCTGCACCATAGGAAACCGAGACAAATCCTGGCAACCTGCTGGGGCTCAGGCAAGTGCTCAGATGCCTGAGCCTCTGGAGACATCTCTCATTCTAACCACCACGCAGGGTACTGCATCTGATAGAGCAAAGTGGGCCTGTTCAGAGAAGTTTATAAATGTGTGTCTATTCCTGAAGCTGTGGTCATTGTAGGCTCTTTTTAAAAAACATCTTAAAGATCTACTTACATGTATTCATGTGTGGATGCATACACATAGGTACCCAATGGGGCCAGAAGAGGGTGTCTGCTCCCCTGAAATGAAATTAGGCAATTGTGAGTTGTGGGTTGGGTTGTGTTGAAACACAGGTCCTTTGCAGGAGTAAGTGCTGGGAGATGCTGAGCCCTTTCTCCAGTCCTAGGAGCTCCATAGGCACCAGTTAGCATGTGCTCATAACTCCACAGGCACCAGTTAGCATGTGCTCATAACTCCACAGGCACCAGTTAGCATGTGTTCATACCCTAACACACACAAACAAAACAGGTCTCAAAGAAAAAAGATTGCTCAATGTCTTTTTGTCATTTTTCTGAAGTACTCTTGTGAAAATTCTAATTGCTATTCATTGTTAATCTGATTCACATTCTGGAATAAGACCTCACAATATGCACTATGTGGGATGTGTGTGTGTGTGTGTGTGTGTGTGTGTGTGTGTGCGTGTATCTGTGACTGTGTGTGTATGTGTGTGTATTAAAAATAACTAAATGCTTCCTCTTTCTCTTTTACTTGCCTCCCTCTCTCCCTCTTTCCTTCTTTCTTTCTTTCTTTCTTTCTTTCTTTCTTTCTTTCTTTCTTTCTTTCTTTCTTTCTTTCTTTCTTCCTTTCTTCAAATGTCTCAAGTAGCCTAGATGGGCTATGAACTCACTAGGTAGCCCAGGCTGACCATTAACCCCTGATCTTCCTGCCTCCACTGCCCAGGTGTTGTGAAAGGTTTCTATTTTTATGTTCTTTGGGGTGGTTTTTATTTTATCTTACTTTTAGCTTATGCACATGTATTTATAAAGAGCACCACAGCAGTCCTGGGTCTGGAATAAGCCGGTTGTGCCAGTGGGCACCACTGAGGCTGTCCCAGGGCTGAGCAGAAGCCTCGGCAGTGGCTCTGGGAGAAGAAACAGTGGAGAGCTCTGCCTGCTGCCTAAGTGGCACCCCACACTTCACATCTCACATTCCACACCCCACAACCTATACCCCACACCTCACACCCCACACCCCACATCTCACATCCCACACCCCACACCTCATATCCCACACTCCACATCCCACACCCTACAGCCCATACCCCACACCTCACACCCCACACCTCATCCCCTACGTGGAGGCAGGAAGTTCTCTTTATCTTTATGGTGCCCTTAAAGGTCTGGGTTAGGGTTTTTGTTGCCCACTAAATTTGGTTTGATAACTTACCAGTTCTTTGAAAATCAGCTCATCTCACCAAAAGCCTCAAATACAGGAATGAAGATCCTCCCTGCCTCTGTCTTTATGCTTTTTTATTTTGATTCTGTGTTTGAGACAGGGTCTCAGGGAGCCCAGGCCGCCCTGGAACTTCGTATGTAGCCAGAATGACTGTGAACTTCTTCTCCTGGATCCACTTCCAGAGTGCTGGGATTATAAGCGTACTTCCCTATAATCCACTCATGGGGTGCTGGGGATCGAACCAGGGTTTCCTGCACACCAGAGAAGCATTCTGACTTCCTAAGCACAGCCCTAGCTGAGTCCAGACTTTAAGGGGCTGTAATCGGTCCTACCGTTTATTTTGTTTATTTATATAAAAAAATTAAATGGCATTATTAATGGTATTTTCTTTTTCTTTTTTTTTAAAGAATCAATCAGCTTTTAGTTTTATTGGACCAATGCTTCTTAGTGACTTTATCTTACATTTCTTTTATATTTAAAAAGTTTCTTTTTGAGATAGATAATTAGCTCATTTCTATTTTTCTATTAAAATAACACTAAATCTCAGAGTGCGATTTTTCTTCTGAGTGTGGCTCTGTCACCCAGCAGAGATTTTGAAATCCACGTTGTTATTATTGTTATTTTTGAAATAGCATCTAATCATGGTTCCCACTTCCTTTCTTGCCCAAGAATTATACTGAAGGGTATTGCCCAACTTCCTGGCATTAAAATTCTACTATTTCATTTTTTTCTACTGATTCTTTGTGTTGCTGGATGATGGTCAAAGGTAATTTACAATTAAGATTTCACTGATATTTTGTTTATGACTTCATATTTTAAATATCTGTTTTTAAATGATTCAAAGTCTTTTGTTTTTGTTTTTGTTTTTGTTTTTTTCAGACGGGGTCTCACTATGTAGCTCTAATTGTCTTGGAACTCACTATGAAGCCCAGGCCTCAGACTTATTAAGATCAAGTGCCTCTCCCTCCCAAGTGCTGGGATCAATCCTGTGTTCCTCTATGCTTGGTCGCCTGAGGTCGGTTTAAAGGCACGTGAGTTAGGGGTTCCCTAGGAAGCTGCCTCGTGGCTGCTTTGTTTACGATGAGTTCATCCATTTCTTCTTGGATTCTTTTACAAATATTTTTACTTTGTATTATTATTGTGAAGTGTGTGTGTGTGTGTGTGTGTGTGTGTGTGAGTGTGTGTGCTGGTGTGCCTGGCTATAAGTATGTGTGCACATGTATATTCCTGTCAACCTCAGGAGGGTCTCCTTTGGTACTATTCCTTTTTTTCTTTTTGAGACAGGGTCTCTCACTGGTCTGGAACGTTACAAACAGGCTAAGACAGCTGACCAATGAGACCCAGGGACCTTCCTGCCTCCACCTCCCCAGAGCTCGGCTACCGTGCACCACCAAGTCAACTCTTTTGGACATGGTTCTAGAGATCAGATTAAGGTCTGAGTGCTCTCGGGGCAAACATTTCCACTCTTCAGCCATCTCTCCAACCCTGTGTCTCTTTTTAAAGAACTGTTTTGAAATATCACTTTATTTTCTGTTTCCTCTATGGGAAGCACCCAGTGAATCTCAGGTGGAAAGGGATTTAGCACAGGATTGTCCTGACAAGCGCTGGAGAGGCTGGAAGAGCCTCCTGCCCCTCACAGCTGGGCCACACCCTAACACAGAAGCAGATGGTCCTTTCTGTCCAACCTTGTTTTTGTCCCAATAGGAGAAGTGCCCCCACTCACTTCCACCTGCCGAAGGATCCCAAGTGTCACAAAGTGCTATGTTGAGCCTTGTGACCTCGGAGGACCTTTCTGTTGCACACTGGGTCACACTCATCACAGTCAGCTGACATCTCTCCTCTGCTCATACGTGTATCTGCTTTCTTCCTCTGCAATCTATTGGTGTGCAGGCCTACTATTATTTACCCATTTTTATAGTTTGTAAGTTTTGTATTCAATTTTATTCTACTATTAATTAACTTTAATGGAACATATAAATAATTATATCTAGACTATGTCTGTAGGTAAAATATGAACATTTACAAATTTTCACACACACACGTTTTTTTCATGAATACGCATAAATTTCTGTTTATCAACAAATGCCTTAGATGTCTTGTGCAGGGCTCTTGTTGGCCAGTTAAAGTCCGCTGCTAACTTGAGTGAAAGGGGTTTTTGAGGAGGAAATTTAAAATGGTACACAAGAGAAGCGCTGGCCAGTCTGGAAGATCAGGCAGGTATACAGGTAGGCAGGTAGCAGGAAGTTGATCAAGGTGACACCCAAGACTCCTTCTGAGGCACCAGGACACGGGCCACTCTCCTCCCCTGGCTGTAGCACTGTCTGAGGCTTCCTTCTGCCTGGACCGTCTGAGCTTGGGGGATTCTGGGACCAGCATTTACACGGCTGACTTTCTCTCCTTAAAGACCAGCCTCAGTCTCACTAAGACTCCCATAGTGGGCTCAGTCCTTGAACCCAGAACACTGTCAATTCTAGAGTCCCCAAGTGAAGTCCCTGTCTTTTATTGTAAAGTGAAGTCCCAAGTCCTTTTATTGTAAAGAGTGTGAGACTTAATCTCTTTAAGTCAGATGCTGCTGTGGGCACCGCAGAGGGAGACTGAAGAATGGACTCGGGGGAGAGCTGGCCGCATCCCCAGGCTGTGTTTGAGGAAGGAGACACATGCTGGGGCTGCGTGCTTGCAAGGCTAGACTGGAGCAGAGAGCACAGCAAGGGTCTCTCGAGCCGGTGTGTGGGAGAAGGATCTCAAGAGGGAAGCGTGTTCCAGGAGCCCAGTAAAGAGACACAGGAAGCATGCATACATGAAGAGCTAGCAGGACCCGAGGGGCAGGGGCTCGGGATGGAGAGGGACTCGGGGCCACCTCAGACCAAGAAGATCCAGAGAGGTGACTAAGGCGAGTCCCAAGTTAGGCCTGATGATTGTCATCCTGAAATCAGGAGTCGGAGAGTTCCTAAGCCTGCTGCTGTCTGGAGAAGTGGCAGGGGAGATTGCTGGACTTGAAGAAGGGATTCCCAAAGAGCAGCTGCCTCCTTGACTCAGAAAAGATAAGAACATCTCCCTCTACCCAGGGGTCACCAGAGAAGGCAGCTACATCAAAGTGGTCATCTGGCTCCGAGGTCCCCAAGGGTCTGTGGTTACATAATATATCCCTTGGCCCAGGGTGTGTGTGTGTGTGGGGGGGGGCCCTTGGAGGCCTCACTGACCCAAGACAGGGCACACAGCATTTGGATGTCTTGCCTTCAGAGGCCACTAGGGGCCAATTGGTTTAAGCCATGAAGTGGCCACACCTTTAAAAAGTGACCACGGATGGGACTCCTGTATCTTCAGGCTGAGGCTGAGAATGAGGAGGGGCAAAGGTGGAGGGGGGTCTCGGTCTAGGAATTAGGATCCTGGTGTCAGAAGAAAGACTCAGCCTCCCAGTTCCAGTAACTGGGTCACAGCAGGGCACACTTGTGTAGACCTCCTGGCCTTTGTCTGTCCTTCCTTCCTTCCTTCCTTCCTTCCTTCCTTCCTTCCTTCCTTCCTTCTTGGAGTTTATAATTCTACAGTTATAATTCTGGGCAAGGTGGAGACAGATCGAGGCTTCTCTCCCTAGTTTTGGTTAAAATGGTCATTTTCTCACACTTAGATTGACTCTATAGCTAGAGGTGCCGCTTCTCTTGCTAAAGGTGAACATTTGAGCGCAGGGCCGGCTGTGGCTGGGGACTCCAGGCACGGCATCCCATCTCTCTGCAGGTGTTGGCCTGCACTGGAGTTTTCAATACTCAAGTGATACAATTCCAACACTTACAAGGAAGTAGAACGTTCTGGAGCCTTGATAAGTTGTCAGTAAGGGAGCTACCACTCACAGGAAGCTGGAGCCAGGAGGGCTGGGAAGTGGTTACTGAAAAAAAAACAAAAACAAAAAACAAAAAAAAAACAGACATGCTTTCAGTTTAGGGCAGAGGGGACGGCTCAGTCGGTGACGTGCTCGCCAAGCAAGCTCGAGGATTCGAGTTTGATCCCCAGAATCTGTGAGAGTCATGGTGGTTTGCACTTGTAATCTCAGCGCTGGGGAAGAAGAGCTTGGCAGATCCTCGAATTTGCTGGTCAGCCAACTCAGCCTATTCAGTTAGGTCCAGGCCAGCAAGGGACTCTCAGAAAGATAAGAGGGCTAACATTCTAGGTTGCCCTCTGACCTCTGTATACACACACACACACACACACACACACACACACACACGAAATACTTTCTGCTTAAACCCCCAAATGAGTTGAGCCTTCTTCTTTTTAAAATTTTTCCTTTTATTTATTTTACACATGTTGACGTTTTGCCTGTATATGTGTGTGCACCTTGTGCATGCAGTGTCCAAGAAGTCCAGAAGAGGGCGCTAGGCCCTCTGGGACTGGAGGAACAGAAAAGTAGTCACCATTGAATTTCGGGTCTTTTAACCTCTAAGTTATTTCTCCAGCCCTGTGCCGTGCCTTCCTGATGCTATTGCCTTTTCCTGGCGGCGGATACAGGACAGACAGTCACACAGGAAAGAGTTCTATCCCAGTTAGATCAAGGCTTGAAGGCACTTCCAAATGCCCACCCTCTTCCAGCACCCCTAGAACGTTCTTGTAAAGCAATCTCTCCCTTCCCTTCCTTCAAGTCAGCTCCGCCCACCAGAACCTGTCTGGCCAGGCCCTGACCTCAGCAGGCTGATTCACACCTGCATCATCACACTGAGGCCAGCTCTGCACCCTGCTTCCGGGCCCCAACCCCCTGTTTGCTTCCTCACGTCTTCTGGGAGGCGCTCTGTCTTCCCTCCTTCCTTCTGATTGACAGTCCCCAGCCAGAACAAATGTGGCTTCTAGGCTCATAAACATGACCAATCCTGGATGCTCAACTCAGAGCCAGCTTTTCCTGTCCCTCTACACTGCTGTCAGCTGTGCCCTTGAATGAACTGGCAGTGTGGTCCTCAGTTCTGACCACACAGAACTGCTGCCCTGCCCTCTCTGTAGTGGTGAGCTTGAATTCCAGGAGGTACCCACTCAGCTGTGGGCCTGGCAGGCATTCTGCCGCTGAGCTGCTCTCTCTGGCTCTGTGCCCACAGTAATTACAGGGGCCGGGCCTTGGACATCGTCTCTCCTTCCTTGACTTCCAGCCTCTGGGATCTTCTACAGAGTTTGGAGTGGATTCTAACCACAGGTTGGACGTGCATGGTCACAGGTATCTGCAGTTAGACAGGGATTTGGAACGTGCCGGGGAACATCCACTCTGCCTACCTCATGGCGAGGTTCCCACTGTCTGTAGGAGCTCTGCATCCATCTATGCTGGGTGATTCTGCAGGACACCTGTTCCCACCCTGCACGCACGCCATGCTCTTTAGTGTCCTCTAGCTTAGCTAATGGAATGTCCTATTAAAGGCTTGGGAGTCACAGCCTGCTTCTTAACACACCAGATTTGACCACACATCTCAATCAGATAATTTTAAAAGCCAAGTTAAGAATGAAAGCAGAAAAGAAAATGAGGTTTATTGAATGTTGCTACACTGGGAAAATTGGCACGTGCATGGATGGATGGGTGCATGTGTGTGCATGCAATAAATTCTTACGATCTGTTTCTCAGTATGAGGTGAGCTTAGAGTTCATCCAAGTTACAGACAAGGAGGAGGTGATAGGTCCAGGTTGTCACTAGATCTCTGTCTCTCTTTCCCTTGTGACCTCATGGAAATATTCACGGGACACATACCCAGGTGTGTAAGCACCAGGTAACATGGTAGTTCAATGCTTAATTTTTTTAATTTTAATTTTGAAAATTGTTTGAAATCAAACATCTTTCTGGGTAGTGGACTCTTTTTCCTTCCATCCCCCGTGCCTGAGCAATACCATTTCTCGGCATCATAGCAAGTCCCTGGTGTTGCCAGCATTTGGCTATTGTGTGAGGCGTGTCTGACACTCACTGTGGTTTTAACTTGCGTTGCTTTGACTGTGGCAGTAAACACTTTCTATGTGCTCACTTGCTAGTGTGCGTTGTCTTCAGGGACCCGTTTCTCCGTGGCTTTTGCACATTTTCTTCCTCCACTCCTCTTCTTTCTGTCTGTGTGCTACAAGCGTGTGTGTATACTTGTGTGTGGGCATGCTCACCTGTGTGTGCCCATGTGGAAGTCAGAGGTCAACACTGGGTAGTTTCCTCTCTCTCTACCCACCTTAGTTCGGGTGATTGCCTCTCTCCTGAACCTGGGGTTCACCATTTCAGTTAGTCTGACTAGCCAGCAAGTCCGCAGGACCCTCCCATCTCTGCCTGTACAGTGCTATGGCCACGGTACCATGGTTACAGTGTGGACCACCATGCCTAGCTTCTATGTGAGTGCTGGTGACCCCAACTCTCATGCTTACACACCAGACACACTACTCACTGAGCCGATTCCACAGCCTGGCTGTTGCTGATTTCCTAGTTGAACTGTATACTTCTTTGCTATTCCATACTGAAAGCGTTTTATTCTAAGCAAGCACAGTCCTTTCCCACACACAAAGTGTGACAGTTTCTCTCCCGTTTTGCTTTTAGTCTTTTGATTCTAAGAACAAAGGATTGTTTTCTCTCACTACTTCATAAACTTTAGGGGCTTTTTCTTCAAATCTTGTCCCCTGAGGAGTGAGAAGCAGGGCCGTCTACTTCCTGGAAGCAGAGGGCAGATGCATCTTTAAAAGCGTCACATAGAACTACTGACTGTTCCTGCCACACAGAAGCGTCACAAGATTCCAGGAGCAATATGGCCAGTGGTTTTGACCATGACCCAAATGGAATCCGATACACTTAAGCATCATTGATGGGAATAAAAAGGCAGAGGGCTGGGAAAGTCGGTCTTGGGTTTGTCTTATGTATGGTGGACGAGGAAGAGGAGACTCTCCATTGAAGTGCTTCGTGGCTTTGGACTGAACATGGTGAGCATGGCTGGGGATGCAGGAAGGGGTGGGTGGGTGGGTGTGATGGAAAGAGCCACAGGTGAGCGTTAGAGACGGCAAATTCTAGGTACTTGGGGAGCTATGTGAAGATGACTGGGGGAGGGCCAGAGCTGGCTCTAAGTATCCCCAGCAGAACATGACAGAGAAATGGGGGGGGGGGATCCTAAGGAGACACTGGCCCCTTGCAAGCAAGGAGAGTCTGAGGCAATTTGTGCCTCCAATCCTGAAGAGGTCACCTCAGTGATCTGAGGACCCTGGATTCCCAAGCATCTTCCTTCTGAAAACTTGGGAAAATTGTCTAGAGACACCGGAGAATGTATGGTCTGGATGCTGAAGAAGACTCAGCGGGCAGAAGTAGAGAGCCATAGCATGGGCTGTGTCTTAGGGCTCAGTGCCCAAAGGAGAAAGCTAGGCAAGGAGGGTTTGCAAGCTCCCATTTACACTTGTTTGGGGTTTGAGAGGCTTTGGTATGCTATGGTGAAGGGAAAGAACCTAATGGGAGAGACAGTTTGAAGAAATGGAAGGTATAAGAGAGTATAGGAGCTGACTGCAGAGTCATGGTCAGTGCGGCTCATAGGGGAGGGACTTCCCCACAAGTGCAGCCTCTTAGTCCTCCAGGCTTGGAGAACTGGTGAAATGAGGGGCAGGGGCCCATCTTCAGGTAGGGAGTAGTTCACAAATACATCACGATGGGTCACTTTCTGTATGAAGTGAGCTCAGTGCTCATCAGAGGACCACAGACAAGCAGGAGGCTATGTCTTCCTGTCTTTCCTGGCTGGGAGTCGGTGTCCATTTGTCTCAGTGTTCTCAGGTCATCCTAGTGTTGACAAGTTACAGGCAGTCTGCCACTGAGTCCTTCTATCAGAAGAGGAGGGGATCTGGAGTCCCAGATGGCGGAGGAGGAATTTGCTGGAGATAAGGAAGATGGAACCTCCCTGAAGAACTCAGACAGTGAGGAATTCAGGGGACATGGAAACATGACTAGGAACTATAAAAAGCTGTAAACAAACAAACAAGCAAAACACCACAAGGCTCCAAATCAGGGTACCAACCACTTGTGCCTTTCCTCTGGGCTGACCCCAGCTTTGCAAGACTATGAAAGAAACTCCTTTGCTTTTGCTAAGTCCCAGTGCTCTTACTATGAAGCAAGGACCAATGTCTCACAGGAGGAAGGTTTTCGGGCCTCTCTTGGCTGGCTACTGGCCTCTGGCCTCTCCTGGGTACAGCTCAGTGTTGAGTTGAAGCGAAGGGAGAGGGGACCCTGGAGAGAGGCTGATGGTAGACAAGCTTCAGGGCTGTCAGTCGGGTCTGAGCATCCAGCAGGCCCTGGATCCGTGGTCTGCACAGCTTTCTCCATGGGACTGATGCGTCAGCCTCACCCACGTTCCCACGGATGACATGGGAGTCAGAATAGATGTCTGCCCTTGGCAAAAGACAGCAAGGAGAGAACATCTTGGGAATGGTGCAGAGGGAATGATTTTAATATGGAACTCATTCCATGAGCAACTTGTTTGCAAACACCAATGGCAGGCATACATGGTTTGAGAGCTGTAATTACTGTGGAAAGAAGGGAAGGAATTCCGTGAATTGCCTATAGTTCACTGCTTGGACACAAAATCAATTGAGGCCCTGTGACAATAAGCAGTCCCACTACTAACCTTCCCCAGCAAAACATGGCTCATGCTGCCTGGACAATGTGCCTCTTTGTGTAGCCTGCAGGCCTGGCCCCGCGACTGTAAGAACTTCAGCCAACTCAGCATTTGGCTTGGTGACCCAAGGGTTCTTGGGCCACATCATCAGAGACACACAGTACTGGGGATACATCTGTAGTTTGCTCCCTACACCACAACCACTGACAATTCCAGCCTGTGACACCTTCAGGGAGGGCAAGGCTGACATTAGCCCAGGAGGGGAGAGTCCAGGTCCAGAGAAGACGGGCTGTGTTCAAGGTATGACAGTTTCTGTGGAGACAAGATGGATGGCCCACTCGCCGTTGAGTGGGGTAGAGTCTGGAGGGGAAAGAGAAAGTCAAATCTCAGTCATTTGTTTGTGAGGAGATTGCCAAGAAAGGCTGAGCTCCACAATGAACCAACATGGCAAGGTCACCTTGCCCGTTTTCCAAGTAGACATCTGAATTGTTGAGCACTGGAGAGCTACAAGCCATTTCTACTAGCAATCCTGAGCTACAGAGAGATGAGGGAATGGAACGGATGGTGTATTCAGAGCTGGGGGCTGCAATGGACCACCCAGTTCTGAGAGAACTGAAGGCCTGAGCCAGATTGTGATGGTCAGCTTGGTCGGACTTAGAACCACCACAGAGACGAGCCTCTGGACAGCTCTGTAGGAGATTCTAGATTGGCTTAAGTAAGGAGAGGGAAGCCCACCCTGAGTGTGGATGAAATCTTTCTGTGGGTTGAATCTCCAACGGCTGCCACCATGATGGTATGCAGCCCCTTAACTGTGACCCAAAATGAACCTTCCCTTGTTAAGTTGCTTCTTATTAGGTATTTGGTCACAACAATATGAACAGTTAACTAATTTACTGTTTATCCAGGCAAACCCAGGAGCCCAGAAAGGTCTGAAGGTCCAGGCTGCACAAGAATCTGCTGTCGGTTGATGTCATAAGGACCTGTGCCAGTTCCTTCTTCTGCTAAAGACCAGGAAGGCTCTCTCTCTCTCTCTCTCTCGAGTGCTGGGATCAAACGTGTGATCCACTATGCTTGGCCACCTGAAGACATTTTAAAGGCGCGTGAGTTACGGGTTCCCTAGCAAGCTGCCTTGTGATTCTTCTGTTTACAGTGGGTTCATCCATTTCTTCTCAGATTCTTTTACAAATATTTTACTTTGTATTATAATTGTGGTGTGTGTGTGTGTGTGTGTGTGTGTGTGTGTGTGTGTGTGTGTGCGCGCGCGCGCGCGCTTGCCTATATGTGTTTACTAATTTTCTAAGTAATAAATTGATTCTCTGGGATCCTAATGAATGCTGTTAGTGTTATTTTACTTTACTTTACTTTAATATCATTATGAACTTACGGATTTAAAGCTTCACTGAGGTTTTCTAGGTGTTCTGAAGAGGATCTAGGTCTGAATTACACCATTTTGTTCTTATTCAAAATGGAAGATCTATTTTTTTTTTTTTAACTGCAGATGCATCTGTTTAATACCTAATTGTTACAACTTCTCACCCTGATAATTCTTTGACATGAGAAGGCTTGGATATGAGATCAGAAGAAAAATACATGGTAGTGAAAATCTGGATAGCTCTTGTGACCTGACTTGCCCCATGGAGGCTTTGTCCCTCGTGAGACAGCTCGTCTCGTGAGGCTTCATGTAAGATCTTCAGTGCAGTCATTTCAGCAGGCAGAGGGACGTCTCAAAACCTGTAGATGGATAGGTCACCAAATGAGGGATGCCAAGTAGGACTTCTAACTTCTCCAGTCTTCTGTGTCACCTGGGCACCCAGAAGTATCTCCTAAAGTGATTGTTAAACCAGCAAGTTGGCAATCAGGATTCACCATCACGGTGATGGCCAGGTATTACAGTGCATGGAAAGCACCCAACTCCTTTGTTCATACGTGATATCCAAAGCATCTAATTCTAGTTTGAAGATTTGTATTTTTACAATAGTGTCTTTGGGGTTAGGAAGGGATAGAAGATCCTACTAGGGATCGGTCATTGTAAAATGCCTAAGAAGTGCCCCCCAGGAAGGGCAGAAAGCAATCAATGTCTTTTAGGATGACAACACACGAATTCATTCTGGTGGAGAGAATACATTTAGTGTATCACAGAAACCAATAGGATTCTAAGGTAAAGTGCCCCCACCCCCACCCCAGCTCATGTGTTAGACACTTGATTCCCAGAATGTGATGCTATTTTAGAAGGTTGGAGAACCCCGGGAAGTAGAGACTAGTTAGAAAAAGTAAGTTCCTGGGTAGAGGGGATGTTGAAGCTTATAGTAAGGCCTGCTTCATATCCACACCCTGTCCTATAGAGAGTTGAGCAGCCAGCTTCATACCTGCTGCCATGGCTGGGGGAGCCTCACACCTGCTGCCACAGCTGGGAGAGCCTCACACCTGCTGCCACGGCTGGGGGAGCCTCACACCTGCTGCCACGGCTGGGGGAGCCTCACACCTGCTGCCACAGCTGGGAGAGCCTCACACCTGCTGCCACAGCTGGGAGAGCCTCACACCTGCTGCCACAGCTGGGGGAGCCTCACACCTGCTGCTGTAGCTTAGAGAACCTCTCCTTTTGTCATTGTTATTTTCCTGCTACAATGGCCTGAGTTCTCCAACTGTAAGTCAAAACAAATTCTACCTCCCTTGAGTGGCTTCTTGTCAGACTTATGTCTGATCTTGAGAAAAGTAAGAAACAGAAATTAAGGAATTTGGAACTATTTCTAGTTTGGAGCCATTAAAGGGGAAGGTGAACAGGAGACACGAATATTATTTTAAAAAATCCTTTCAGAACTTCTGATCAGTTGGGTGGCTCTTGATGCTGTATGTGATTACCATGAACCCACAACCAGAAAATTTAGTCTACCACAAAGAAGATGGCTATTGTTTTAAATTTTCCATCATTGTTAATCTCAATTAGCTGCCCATCTTAATAGAAATCCACAAGTTAGCTTACAGATGTGGATGGCATTGTGTAATTTTCCTAGATGTGCTCTCAACACAACCTAGAATCACCTGAGAGTCTCAATAAGAATCTATCTATCTTGGTTTGAGCCGTTGACATATCTTTGGAGAATTGTCCCAATTGTTTCTTGATGTAAGACGTTTAAGCCCATTGTGGGCAGCACCATTCCCTAGGTAGCAGCATTTCCAGAACAGTATAAGAGAGGAGAAAGTTAGCTGAGAGTGAACATGCAAGGATCCATGTTTATTCTCTCTCTGGTCTTGACTGTGAATGTGATGCTTTGAGTTCCTGCCTCAACTGCTCCACAGTAATGGGCAATAACCTAGAACCATAGCTGAATAATCTATTTCCTCTCCTTGTTGTTTTCTGTCAGAGTGTTTGATAGTGTAACTCTTTTCTGTTGTTTTAATAAAACTGCTTAAGACTTAAATCTGAGGGGTGATCTATCATTGCCTTTATTAAGAGTTCATGTTCCTTATGGGTAGAGGACCGCATTGCCTTAGTCTGTTTGTGCTGTGATAACAAAATGCCGTTGAGTAGATAATCCATGAATAAGGGATTTACTACTTACAGTTCTGAATGCTGGAAAACTGACTCATGCCCTTCGATTCCTGATTCACTCAAAGCTATATTTGGGCTGATGGACCCAGCGAGAGAGCCTTGTGCACCCTTTTGTGTAAGAACATTAATTCCTGGGTGGGAAATGTCTCAGTCAATAAACTATTTGCTGTGCATGCATGAAGAGCAAGGCTTTGCATGGTGGCTCATGACTGTAATTCCAATGCTGAGGAAGCAGAGCCAGGAGGATCTCTGGGGCTCACTGGCCAAACCAAGTGAGAGACCCTGCCTCAAAAAATAAGGTGGAGACCAACTGAAGAAGACACCTAAGGCTGATCTCGGTCTACACACACACACACACACACACACACACACACACACACAAACCATATATGAAAGCGCCTCCATGGGGATCTACTAATTCCGTAGGCCCCGTTGCCTTGTGGGAAGGGAAGGGCTTTCACATATGAATGTAGGGGCACAAATGAGTTCCCCATTTATGAACCAGTCTCAGTCATTTCCATGGGAACTCCAGCTTTGTCCCATCTATGGAGACTGTGTGTGTGTGTGTGTGTGTGTGTGTGTGTGTGTGGTCTACCTTGCACCTTGAGCCAAGCTGGGAAGCACTCCCAGAGCCTCCACAGCATGCCTGCTGGTGTGCTGAGGAGCCCAGAAATGGATTTTACTGGGACAGCTGCTTTCAGTCGAGCCAACCCCTGCATTAGTGGGAATTCTGTGATTCAGCTTGTGAAGGGCTGATTACCTCTGGGGGTTCCACTCTGCCCTAAGTAAAGAAAAGATGGGGTGAGCAAGAAGCCAGGAAGTCCTTATACAGCCCCCAGCAGTGGGTCTTGAGTCCTCAGAGGTTGCAGAATTGCCCCTTGTTCAGCTCTCCAGACGCTGAGGGGTTTCTAGTGAGCACCATCCTGAAGGAGAAGCCAGGTGTGAGGGAAATGCAACCACATCCTGGGCTCAGGTGATTCATAGACCGTGCAACCACTGCTGGGAATATTCTGCTCGCTCAGCAGAGACGAGTGCTTAGCTGGGTCTCATCCCTGGTGCTTGTCAGAGCTAGACAGGTCAGCCTGATGTCACTTGTGGAAGCCAGGAGGAAAGCCACAAACATTCCAGGAATCTCGTTTGCACTGTAGCTTTTATGTGGGGCTTAGGATGGGGGTAGGGTGCACATGGGCTCGGGCCTGGTGTTCTGAGGGGCTCGCCTGACAGCTGGCAGGGAGATTTTTCTAATACCTTCCCTGCACATGAGATCTGGATTGCTGTGAGCCACTGCTTCATGAGTGGGTCAGAGAAGGAGACTTGCTTCAGGCACACCAGCAGGGAATACCTGAGGGGTCTCCTAGCATCTGGGTACTCTATGGGTTTCTTCTGTTTTGTGTGTGTGTGTGTGTGTGTGTGTGTGTGTTTGGTTTTGGCGGGGGGAGGGAATGAGAAAAATCTGAAAATATAAAGGGAAGAAAACTACTTTTCCTCCCACATCCATACCCAGCCCAGCCCTATGACCTCAGACCTGGGTGTCATGGTGATAGAAAGATGAGATTTCCTCTTTCCACAGGAGTGACCTGGGGAAGGCACTTACAGATCAACAGCTACTGGGGGATGGTGATGTGATGATTGAGGGGTAGTGACGTGACCCAGAAGATCATATCTTCTCAAATGGAAATTAGTAAACAGGGAGTTGACTGTCTCAAAAAGGATGTCTCAACATGGCAGGAAGTGCAGGCACTGGGGATGATGGGGGGGGGGGGCAGACCAGGTGACCAGCACACTGACCATGGTCTGGGGATCACAGGGTGACTTGCTTGAGAGACTTGAGGAAGGCTGGTTCTTGCCTTTAGGAAGTCATGCACTACCAAGTCTAAAGCAAACACACTCTTCGAGTCTTGGAAAAGGTTTGATGGTGCCCAGTATTCAGATGTGCACTGGGGGGGGGTTAATGAGTGTTTTTAGAGTGCTTTGAGATGCAGTTATCTGGCACACAGCCAAAAGCAAGCCTGGCCTTCAGCCCATTGACCAATCAAAACACAGCCACCAGGGACACAGCAGCAGCCAGGCAGTCAATGGATAGTAGTAATTACAGTTTACGGCCCTAACCAGCACGCTGTCAGCAAAGAGGCTGGGTTGCCCACCTCAGGAAGTGCTGGTGGGCCTGTAGTTATGCTCCCCAAACTGAATGGGGGTAGAAGAAAATTGTCCCTCCAGAGAGCCTCGAGCACAGCTGGGAGGACTTCCCGGAGACGCTAAAGGCGAGGAGTCAGAGATGTTCCCATTTCACACCAAAACCAAGCATTCTTCTGAGAGATGAAGAACTGGGGTTCCCAGGAGATTGGTCCATAAAACCATCCTTTCTAAAATAGCCTCCTAATATAGCTTCCAAATTAAAATCTACAGGAAGAGACACAGAGTTTCTTCTCAAAGGAAGAGTCAGCTTTTTTCCCAACAGGAGAGTCACTATTGCTATTTAGGTATTTCCTGGGATGAAGCTCAGAAAGCCGTTTTCCATCATGATCAGTCCAGGGAATGGGAACAATGACATCTTTAGAAAAAAACAAAACAAAACAAAAACAAACAAACCA
Organism: Mus pahari; assembly: GCF_900095145.1. Lineage (NCBI taxonomy): Eukaryota > Metazoa > Chordata > Mammalia > Rodentia > Muridae > Mus > Mus pahari. Next base: position 103,134,450 of record NC_034591.1, on the reverse strand, counting down.
AACCAAAACAAAAAAAACCCCTCTTCAATGGCTTTTTGTCTTTTGTCTTCCACATCTTTATCTATTTAAGAACGACTAAGTAGGAAGCCTGACGATGAATCTCCTCTGGGTCTATGACTTAGTTAGGGTTTTACTGCTGTGATCAGACACCATGACCAAGGCAACTCTTATAAGGGCAATATATAATTAGGGCTGGCTTACAGGTTCAGAGGGCCAGTCCATTATCAAGGCAGGAACATGGCAGCATCCAGCCAGCCATGGTGCAGGCACATCTGAGAGTTCTACATCTTCATCTGAAGGCTGCTAGTGGAAGACTGACTTCTAGGCAGCTAGGATGAGGGTCTTAAGCCCACGCCCACAGTGACACACCTACTCCAACAAGGCCACACCTCCCAATAGTGCTACTCCCTGGGCCAAGCATATACAAACCATCACAGTCTATTTCTACAGGATTTATTACAGCCAGCTGATCAATACACAACCTAAATTCCCCTGGAGTTGGTAGTTTAGTGGCTGCAAAGGCAGAAGGACTGGCAAGGGTCTGTTCACGGAGATTAGAATAATCACTAGGACTTTCAAGGGTTTAAAACAGATCTCCCTAGACTTTCTGGTGGTGTTTGCATCTTTAATTTGCAGACATCTCTCATAGCCCAGGAAGTAAATTTTGGAAGATCAGAGTTGAGCAAGCTCCTTCAGTAACAGCAGAGACGTCACTTCCAGTGGTCATTCAGTGTCCAGGTGTCCCTTTCTCTCCTCCCCTTCTCAGGCAAGTCTGGAGCCAGGAAACAGACAGAGCACTCCAACTGCAGACAGGAGCCATTTCAGGAGGTACCAAGAAGGCAAGAAAATTAGGTATTTTTGGTCTTATCCATGTTACAGAAGGAAGTGTAGCTTTGGATCTGGCCACAGATAACTCTTACATTATCCCCAAAGGTTGAATGTTATAAGTTAACCACTGGTACGTATGGTTCTTTACCTTCAGGGACAGTCAGAATAATCTTGGGAAGAAATGGATTAACTTCTCAAGGATTTATTGTCTGTCCAGATATAGTTGATAGGGATAGCAAGAAAGAAATAAAAACCATGGCAAATGTGAAAAAGGAGATGCAAATTGAAATAAGGGATAGAATTGTTTAATTGTCGGTATTTCCTTATATCAAGGGCAATGCTGCTCCCATTGAATGAACAGGGGCCTTTGGGAGCACTGGGAGACATCTGTTCTGGAAAACAAGTGGCAATGATCAGAGACCCAAATTAATGGTACAAACGAATGGTGTGGACATAGAATGCTTGATGGATATAGGAGCTGATGTTTGTATACTTTCCCAAAAGTCTTGGAATCCAGATTGGCCACCTCAGAAGGTTTAAACACAATTTATAGGAATTGGTAAATTATCACGAATAAGACAAAGTGTCCAATGGATTACCTGTGTGGGACCAGAAGGACAAACAGGGAAGTTGAGACTTTATGTGACTGACATACCCATAAACTTATGGGAAAGCGATCTTACAACAATGCGACACTCAAATTAATATTCATGAGATTTTAGGGACAGCAAATAAGGAAATTAGAGGTGATCTGGTATATACCCCTGGGGAAGGTGTTGATACTGGTGACAGAGAACAATCATAGGCTGTGCCCATGATCAAAACATAGGAAAACAGTTACAGAAAGTGCCAATCATACCTCAAAAGTGCTGCTTATTAAACAAAAAGGGAGAGTGAACATCCCTAGGGACAGAGTAAACAATGCATTGTTAACGCTCAATTTTCTTAATATTGGTGAAAAAGAAACATCAGCAGCTGAAAGACACTGGGATATCCAAAAAACTGAGGAACGGGCCAACCAATGTACTGTAAGGATGTTGAGATTAGAGTGGAAACCTGCAATAGTTTTAAGATGGGGGCATGGTTATGTTTATGTATCTACAGGGAATGAAAAAAATATGGTTACCAACAAAACTTAAAAAGATTAGATCTGACCAGGGAAAACCTCTTATCAGTTGAGACATGGATGTCCTCGCAAAGCAGACATGGATGTCCTCGCAAAGCAGACATGGATGTCCTCGCAAAGCAGACATGGATGTCCTCGCAAAGCAGACATGGATGTCCTCACAAAGCAGACATGAATGTCCTCGCAAAGCAGATAGCCCAGGTAATTCACAGACTGTCTCAGTTACTGATTTTTCTAAAATATGCATGCAAATCAACTTCAAAACGGCTAGCCCCAGTGTGAGACTAGACAATACAGAGACTGCATAAACACAGGGCGACAAATGCTACAGCTAGCTTTTTTCAAACTATCCATCTTTTTCCTTGGGGCTCATACATGAATTCTTCACCCCAGTTCAGTAAGAAGCAATTTTATGAAGATCATCACCCTAATTCCTTAAGTTGGGGTGGGTAGGTTTGGTCATTTGATGTGTTATAATTGTTATCATCTAGGATGGAGGATTATTATTGATTATGACCGGGAATTGATAAAAACTTAAAGTACTTTTGTTTGAAGTATTGTATATTGATAGAAATTTAAGTTTTTGCATAATTATTATATATTGATAGAAATTTTAAAAGTTTTTTGAATTATTGTATATTGAGAGAAATTTAAGGTTGTTTTCTTAGATTATTTGACTATATTGTACATATGCCATTTATTGAAAATGTGATGGTTCTTACAATTATTTCTATTGTGTATAGATTGCTAATGACTATCTTAAGGACAATTCTTGAACAGAAAGAGGACTGTGAAGTGTTGTTTTGCTTGGGCACATAGGGGAAAGGACGTCTTACTAAAGCAAACACATGAAAGGACCCAGGATGAAGGAGTATAAATATGACCCCTCAGACAGTGAGAGACAGGCACTGAGCATTGGTTTGGTTTTTCTCTGCCTCACTATTCTTTGATAATGACACACACCTTTTAGTCCGCCTTATATAGCGTTGTCGAGCTCAACTTATGATAACACTGCCATTGAGAGAAACTCGCCCAAGGACTGCTTGTGAGGTTTCTGTGGCAGCTTGCTGCTTCCAAGGTCTCACCTCAGGCCGGTTGGGAAGCCTAACAGTACCTTCTGGATTGAATTAGAGCTGCTGGTTTGCACCTGGTGTCTGCCTGCCAAAAAGACTGGACTGTAGCTGCTGGTTCGTGTGTGGTGTCTGCCTGCCTTGAGGATTGGTCTGCAGCTGCTGAGTCATCATTGGTGTTTGCTATGGGACTGAACTGCTCCCAAAGAACTATTGCTGAACAGACCCACTTCCCCCATATCTATTCCACTACCACTGTTGCGTGGTTGACTAGAGGAGTGGTTGAACCCTTATTAAAAGTAGGTTGCAAAAAATTTTCTGCTACACTGGCCTGTTTGGGTTGGCAGTGCAAAAGTTAAGTGTGCTTTCTTTACTAATTAAGACTCCATTAGTCCAAGTTGCTCAAGAGCTTGTTTTTACCCTTCTCTCCTCTGAGCTAAGTCCCAGCATACCTGGTTGTGAAGCAACAAACCTCCCTTTAATCCAAAGTCAGCCAACAAAGAGATACGCTGCCATGCTGCCACGGGTGCACGCCAGGAAATGCTAGCCCAACAGGTGCCTGTTGGAGAACCGGGATCACCAGCCCAGGACAAAGGATTCCCAGTTCTCAGATCAGAGCTCCCCAGAGTCTGCAGCATTCTTTCCTGAGGAGCCTGGCAGGAGGGGGCCATCATCTGCTGGCCAGGAGACTGCAGGGAAAGAATTTAAGAAACTAAGCAAATCTCAAGGGGTCTGGGGTTGACGGTCACTTGGTAGAAGACTTGGCTGGTGTGGGTCCCCAGGTTCAGTCCTTATACTGGGGAGGAGAGAAGAAACGCATGAAAGAGACCTATGAGGTCCACCTTCATTTCTTTTAATAATTTGGAAATTTTTAATTATTATTTTATGTGTATGAGTGCATGTAAATACATTCTGTGTGTGTGTGTGTGTGTGTGTGTGTGTGTGTGTGTGTGTGTGTGTATGTGCCTGGTGCCCACAAAGGCTCTAGATGGCATCAGATTCTCTAGACCTGGCATTACAGGCAGTTGTGAGCTGCCATGGGGTTTCTGGGAATCAAACCTGAGTCCTTTGGAAGAGCAGCAAATGCTCTTATCTACTGAGCCACCTCTCCAGCCCTGACCTCCTGGCCGTAGAATGAAATGCCATCACTATGAGAATATAAATTATACAAATTAAATTTGTTGAAATTTATTGTATGTGTGTGTGCATATGCACATGCATGTATGCCTGTGCATCGTGGCATGTGTGTAAGTGAAAGAACAATTTGTGGGAGCTGAACTCTGAATTCTGGGGATCTAACTCACATCACCAGGCTCGGCAGCAAGTCCATTTACCTGCCGGCCTAGCTCCTCGGCACAGAACGTGCAGCCTGTAGAGGCCTCTGATACATGGTCTCCCTGGGATAGTCCAGATCAGTCTTTTCTCCCTTAAGTTGCTTTTCTAAAGTACTTTGTCAAGAAAAGACAACTGATCTACAACTCATCCTCATTCAGTCAGTGAAGCGGGCATGGAGGTAGGCCTCAGGTATCTGTCTGAGTGGCTGCCCATTAAAGAATGTGGCACAGGCTCTCAGGTGCTATTACATGACGAGGGAGAACCGGGAGGCTACGGTATGCAAAGCCATACAAGCAAAGACCATCCATCCTGGGACACACAGGGCAACACTGTGCCCACGCTGGTGCCTGCACAGCAACCTGCTTAGCCTGCCCAGCTTGCCCCGCACACAGAAACAAATTACTGTGGTTATAAGTCACAGGAATTTTAAGTCTATTTGCTGTGTGTTGCTTTTGTGGCGACAGTTGGTAAATACATTAATCGCGTCATCACAGAACTAAACATAGTACTGAATGCCACCCAACAGGTGAGGCTGGAGGAGGCACATCCTGTACCATTAGTCTCTATGGCTTTACAGTGATGAGGAGGAGAAGGTAAGGAAGAGGTGTCCAGAGGCTAAATGGAAGGTGTTGTGTTATGGGAGAGAGAGCTGCGTGGGTAAGATGGTTCAGGGAGTAGAGGTGCTTCCTCGGAGCCCTAGCTCCATTCCCTGGTCACAAATGGTAGAAGGATGAGCCAGTTCCCCCAAGTGGTTTTTTGACCTCCACACACATGCTGTGGCACATATACACCCCAACATGCACAACCAGTCAATCAAGTGTGTCACCTGCTAAGGACAGTGGGTAATAAACAATATACTTCGTGTGGCACTATTGAGATCAAAAGAAAGCGTTCTTAATTATGCAAAGACATGGACATAAACTTGGGCTGTCTGGGCAAATGAAGATGTATGACCAACTAAAGTGAAGGACCGAGAAATAAATTCAGACCCAGTGACTCAGGGATCATTGTTCGTCTGCACAGTTCTGTTGAGTCAGAGGGCTGAGTTTATCCAGGTCTGATTGAATTCAAGAAAAATGGGAGGACTATGAACAGGCAACTCTCAGTAGCCAAGGAAGATAAGAACACAGCAATTGGTATTTTTGATTGAATATATTTTATAAATATTAACTAATGTGAATGATCCAGAAGATATGAGAAAGTGACAATAAGGTTTTGGTCGCTGAGCAGTGTCCTGGGGAAGCTGGGGACCAGGATCTGATGGACAAACAAGGCTGCCAGCCCCTCCTCTGATGGCAGCCACTCATCCCAGCTCAGGGAGGGGGCGGTGCACACGAGGTCATAGGTGTCTATGGAGGGGATGGCGAAGGGGTCTTTCGATCTGTCAGCTGACAGTGAGCTTGCAGCAGGAGAAGGGGCGTGGTAACCACTGTCCAGGAGGTCCAGAGAATGATCATTCATGGAGACAGAACAAGATTGGCTGGCATCCTGAATGTAAAGTGGTGTCAGCAGAGGAGATGCCATTTCCACTTACAGAGTGGGGAAATGGGATCCAGGGATGCTACCCAGTTGGTCAAGTGATTGGCTAGCATAGGTGGTACCCTGGGCTCTAACCCCAGCATCAGGAAACTTGGTATGCTGATGCATGTCACTAGGGAGGTGGAGGCAGGAAGACCAGAAATTCATGGTCATGTACAGTTGCCTAGGAAATTGGAAGTCAGTTTGGGTACCTCAAATCCTGTCTCAAAGCAAAAACTCAAATCAACAAAACAACAACAAAAAGAGAGAAAGAAAGAAAGAAGAGAGTGAGAGAGAGAGAGAGAGAGAGAGAGAGAGAGAATGAATCACCATACTCTAAATGGCTATATACCTACAGGCTTTTCTTGCAACAAAGGGTTGATACCACAAAGCAATTAGCTGCCTGAATTCCAAAAAGAGATTTTGTGAGCAGAGCTGGGGCCCAATAACCATCACCTGTGGCCCAGCAGGGACACAGACACAAAACAGCAGGTGCAAGTGGTTAAGAAGAGACCAGCAAAATGCATCACCAACTGCCAGCAGCCACTGTGGGCTTGGATCTGGGCAAGCAGGGTCTGACACCAGGGGCACAGGCACTCACTCACAGGCTTTCCCCACAGGCTCTTAGGAAAGACAGGGAGAAGGGAGAGCTGGAGAGACGCCCCCTGCTGGTGCAGGCATGGAAAAAGTTAGAGGTGAACAGGAAAAATTGGAAATGAGAAATATTTAGAGTTGGAGGTCAAGAGTTCCATAAAATTTATAAATTTATATTATAAAATAATAAAATTATAAAAATAATATATGAAAGCATAGGTCCAAATATTTTTAGAAACTCCCAAATGATAAACTAATACCTAAATATGAACAAGTCCAAGAGAAAAAACAAAATAAAAAATTAAATTAAATTTAAAACCACCAGATACTAGCAGTCCTAACTGATAAAACCAAGATTAAAGAGAGAACCTTGACGGGAGCTGCTAGGGAGGAAGGCGGGCAGGGTGCATGCCAGCAAAGGGATCAGGAAAGAGGCACAGAGGACACTGGAGCCATGCGTGTGGGCAGCAGTGGCTTGGCATCGGTCAATACTGGAGGAAAGTGACTGACCCAGAAGTCAGAAAAAAGCGACCTTGGGAGTGGGGGGGTGGGGAGAGAAGGTAAAAAGACACCTGATTCCTCCTCTGCCTTGCACTCATGCACACACACACACACACACACACACACACACTAGGCATCACTCCAAACAGTATAAATAACTAAATATGATTTGTTAAAAAAAAAATCAAATGGTCAACTGTGTGCCACTTCACAAGAAACCTACTTGTTTTATTTTTGAAGAGATTTACTTGTGTGTGTGTGTGTGTGTGTGTGTGTGTGTGTGTGTGTGTGTGTGTGTGTGATGTATGATGTGTATTCAGGTGCCCATGGAGGCCACACGGGGGTATCAGGTTCTCTGGAACTGGAGATACAGGTTGTTGTTAGCCACATGATGTGGGTGTTGGGATCTCTGCAAGAGCAGAGCTGTCATGCCCCAGCTGTAGAACTGACCAACAAAGGTAAGAATCAGATCTGTGAAATGCCCGTTGGTGTGTTCTCACACTTAGAGCCACCCTCCTCAAATATTTTGTGAGGTCAGAGACACATGATTGGAATAGGTGGGTTTTGTTTTTGTTGTTTTCGCTTTTGTTTTCCCCTCCTGGTGATATACTGTGAAGGGTGAGAGAGAATGAGGGAATTTAAAAAGAACTGGTAAGACTGGGTCTTGGGCTTTTCACTGCTATATTTTGACTCTGCAATGTCTCTCGCAGTCTCATACACTTGAACGTCTGAGCTCCAGCTGCTGGTGGAGCTGATTTGGAAAGTCAAGGACGGCCACCGATAAGCAGGCCTTGAGGTCTATAGCCCACTTCTTCCTGTCTCTACTTCCTGCTCCGTCTGATCTCTACTTTCCATTCTGCAGAGGGGTGGAGAAGTCCAGGCAAGACACACAGAGAGAGCAGAAGCTGCAGAATGGTGTAGATCAATGACCTGGAAGAGTTGGTCAGAACTGCCGGGGTTTGGGTCCCAGAGGCAAGGTGATTATTTACACAGGGTGGTCAGAACAGGTGCTTGAAATTGGTACTGTTGGTAATGACAAGGTCAAGGGTATGGGCCCAGGAATGACTAACCATGACGGTCACGATCACAGGAAGAGACAAGGTGAAGTCCGGAGTTATCAGGAGCTGGAGATGGTGAGAGCCAGGAGCTAAGGTCTTGCAGAGATGGAGGCAATCAGTTCAGGTGGGAGACCATGCCACAGAGGGAGCGAAGGGCACAGTCTATGAGACTGTGAATGGGGAGGGAAGGCCAGTCTGAAACCAGTGTCCCGGAGCACAAAGATGCATAACACGTGAGCTCCAGGATGCCAGAGGAGAGGAAGTTGTCACAGGGTTCCAGATGAGAGGAAGCTGTCACAGGGTTCCAGATGAGAGGAAGCTGTCACAGGGTTCCAGATGAGAGGAAGCTGTCACAGGGGGCCAGATGAAAGGAAGCTGTCACAGGGGGCCAGACGAGAGGAAGTTGTCACAGGGGGCCAGATGAGAGGAAGCTGTCACAGGGGGCCAGATGAGAGGAAGCTGTCACAGGGGGCCAGATGAGAGGAAGCTGTCACAGGGGGCCAGATGAGAGGAAGCTGTCACAGGGTTTAAGGGGTTGAGGCGTAAGATGTGGCATGCAGCAGGATTCTTACTCTGTATGTGCTGTGGATGGAGCCAGGCCATGAGTTCAGTGTGCCAGGCTGGGTGCAGTCCCTCGCCTTTCCACTCGAGATTCCAGAAAAAAAATCACAGCCAACATAAACTTGTATCATAGGAGAACTGGGAAAGAGGTCCTTGGTAGGGGCAAAGGTTCGACACATTTCTTTTTGACTTGTTTTATTTTCCCTCGGTTGTTGTTGCTGCTGTTGCTTTGTTTTGTTTTGTCATGTAACTCAGGTAAGTCTTGGGCTTCTGTGAACCTCAAGATATGATCTTGAACTCCTGCTCCCCCTTGCCTCCACCTCCCAAGTGCTGGGATGACAGACATGTGCTAGCATGTCTAGCTTCAAGATACTTCTTTCCTTCTTTTTTTTTTAAAGAATTATTTATTTTATGTATGTGAGTACACTGTCACTATCTTTAGACACACCATAAGAGGGCATCAGACCCCATTAGAGATGGTTATGAGTCACCATGTGGTTGCTGGGAATTGAACTCAGGCCCTCTGAAAGAGCAATCACTGCTCTTAACTGCTGAGCTATCTCTTCAGCCTTCAAAATATTTCTTAGAGAGTAAAAGAAAGTGTCAGATATTTGGTGAGTAGAGGCTGAGTATTTGGCTCAGTGGGTAAAGTGAAGACTCTAGCTCATATTCCCAGAATCTGGGGCATTGTTTTATTCTGGATGAAAGCCAGGTGTGGTAGCATGTGTCCATTACTCAAGTTCTAGAGAGTTGGAGATGGGTGGATGTCAGAAGTTTGCTGGCCTGTCAGACTAGCCAATCAGTGGACCTCAGGCTCAGTGAGAGACCATATTCCCAAAAATAAGATGAAAAGTGAGAGATAGACTTTCAGTGTCAACTTGTGGGCTCCACAAGTACATGCATGGGTGAGCATGCATGGGTGAGCACGCATGGGTGAGCAAGCTCCCCACCACCACCACACACATATACACATGTTAGATGAATAAACAGGGCAAAACAAAATATCCCAGAATATTCAAGAGGAAGCACCAGAAAAGGAAGAAGCCACCCCTCCCCCACACTCCCTCTCATCTCAAGCCCCTCTGTCACAGTTGGTAGAAGGATGCAGAGCAGGTATAAGAAAGATCCCAACCAAAGGGATTAATCCAAAGTCCCCTCCCCTTTGTAGTGTCACTAGAAACTTGTCTACAGGAAGTCCAGCTGTTCCCTGCACACCAAGACTCTTCTCATGAGATGCTGAATTTTACATCTGAGGCCAAGAGGATTGCCAGAGTGTGATCCCTTGGGAGGAGAGGTCTGTGTATGCACTTGGGGAACCCCATCCTCAAGCTGGCAATCTGTGTGCTAGTTCCCAAGAGCTACTCCCCAACATTGCAGGCCTCTGGCCAGCACACCCATCCCAAGAGAACCTGGGAGAGAAAAACAGACACGCCCTGGGAGGGAACCCCGTGATGGCTCTGGAAGAAGACCAAAACCATTCTCTGTCATTATGGATGATGGGACAATCCCCAGGGAGGAGCCAAACATCCCGTGAGTGAAACGACAGAGGTGTGCAAACAGTCCACGGAAGAGTTGTCTCAACACAGAAGCAAAAACAACTGAAATCCAAGTCTTTAATTGGGATCCTTTTGAGATGTTGTGAAGATACAAACAAAAACAGAAGCAGCATGTCCATAGATGGGACAACAAGGAAATTAGTAAGAAAGATTCGGAGAATAGTTAAAAGATAAGTCATATTCCAGAACACGAGGCCCAGGGGGACCCTTGGGAACAGATGAACAGCTTAAAGAATCAATTCAGAAAGTCAGTTATCCAACTAAGATGTTACCCAGCAAGGAAACAGGAAGCACATCAGATGCACAATTAAAACACTTTGCTGGGAACAGAAAATCATTTTCCAATGTAAAAAGTCCAGGTGGGAGGTGGCTCAGAGGATAAGAGGGAAAGGGTGTCTGGGACACAAGCATGAAGACTGGAGCTTGCAGCCCCAAGAACCATGCAGTGTGGGCACACACACACCTCTACCCAGCATTGGGGGAGGTGGAGGCAGGAAGATCTTGGAGACTTGTTGGGTGTACACTGAGCCAGAGGGCAGAAAGCTCCAGGTGGGTGAGAGACCTTATCTCAAGGGGGTAATGTGGAGAATGATAAAGCAGCCACCTTCAGTGTTGTCCTCAGGCTTCCACATGTGTCACTCATACACATATCACCTACACACACATGCATACACCTCACACACATGAAGTTCATGTAGCGCTATCAGTCATACACATCTTTAACACATTTCCACAGTTCAAGGGTAGCTAACGAAAAGCAGAGATATGGATTTTAAAAGAAAAGAGATAAAGATAGACAGATGGGACTACAGACACATATTCTGTGAAACAGAGGTCAGATTGATATCAGAGCTCTCATCAGAAACTGGATTCTAGAAGACAATGGATTTAAATTTTTGTTTTTATTTATTATGTGTATATATGAGTATATGTATATATGTGCACACCTGTGTAGGTGCCAGTGAAGGCCAGACAGTGTGGGATCTCCTGGAGCTGGATCTATAGGGAGTTGTGAACCACCCAGAGTGGATGCTAGAAACTGAAGTCAGGTCCTCCGCAAGAGCAGTACACACTCTTAACCACTAAGCCATCTCTCTAGCCTAAGACAATGGACTTAACCCTTCGAATTTCTGAGGGAACACTAATTTGCCTCTGGATTCTATATCCTGCTAAACTATCAACAACAAAATGTCAGGTTGAAATACAATGCTTTTAAGAAGTATAGAACATAGGAAGTATGGCTCCCAGGAGAAGCACCCTTTGGATCTTTGACCACAGGCAGTGTGATGGAACAAGAGCCCAACTGTGTTCCCTAGACCCATCAACTCATTTGTTTCATAGCAACTCCAGCCAGTGACTGAATGAGTGCTCCTCAGTCACACTCATTGGGTGCTCTTTTGGAAGACCCAAGTTTGGTTCCCAGCACTTATGTTGGGTAGCTTACAGCTATCTGCACTCTGTCTCCAAGGGATCCAGCACCCTCTTCTGGCCTCTAAGCACACCTGCACACACATGGTATAAAGTCACACATATATGCACACACAGAGACACAAACCTACACACTCACACAGACACACACACACACACACACAAAACTTTTAAAAAGGCATAATTGAACTGAAGGAAAATAGTCACTACTAGAAAATAAGTGACAGTGACAGATTAAAACACGAGAACACCAGCACCAAATTAAAATATTAAAATGGTAAAACCTAAAGAGAAGATTATTGCTATGGACACGGAGAAGAGCGATCCCTCCCATATGCATAACTGGATCCCTGAAGATGGCAACTAAAGTGAAGAACCACAGAATGTTTACTTTGCTAGGTGTTTGGACACAGTGAGTGTAGGCACACTTTGTTCTGCCTTGCCCATAGATTCTTCCCAAAATTCTGAGCATAGCTTAGCGTCTCCTTGGCTTTGAAGTCACATGAACATTTGGCAAATTCCTTAAGGCTTCTTAGCCTCAGTGGTAATGTGTCCATTAAAACAGTTACTGTTTATTGTGTGTGATGTGGGGTGTGGGGATGCTCACCACAGCGTGAGTGTGGAGGTCAGAAGACAACTTTTGAAGAGTCTGTCCTCTCTACCTACCTGGTGGGTTTTAGGGATTGAATTCAGGTTGTCAGACTTATGGCAAGCACCTTTATCCACTGAGCCATCTTGCCAGCCCATTAATAACTACCACTTAATGCCAATTAATAACTACCACTTGAGAACGCTGAGCGTTGAATGGGAATTGTGCACAGCCTGACACGAAGTGGCTCTGCTAAGCATTGTTATCTGACTAGATGAGAGGTGAAGGGAATCCTTTCGTGTTCTTTGTCTTTGGTGGCCAAACTTTAGATGAAAAGAAAGGATTGTAACACCTCTGAGATGAGACAGAGTGCAGGCTAAATTCTGTGTCTCAACCCCAACGGTTTCTCCTTCCTTCCTCAATGGGATACTTTGGATAAGGTACGTTTCCTCTGCATGCCCTGGCTTCCCTGCTGAGTCACAGTGATAGTTTCCTTCTATGAGCTGAGTGAGGACTGAAGGAGTTAGGATAGTGGGTGGGTGACTATAATCAATAATTAAGATGAAGGGCTGGAGAGATGACTCAGTTGAGAATGCTTGCTGCATTTGCAGAGGACCTAGGTTCAGGTCCTAGGACCCACAAAGTGGCTCACAACCACTTGAAACTTCAGTTCCAGGAGCTCTGATGCCCTCTTCTGGCCTCCACAGGCACATGCAGGTATATGACACAAAAATAAAACCAAATCATTCGAATTCATCAATAAAAGTTTGCTGTAGTTGGAGTTTGAAGTTAGCCACAAGGGCCTCCAGGTTTAAGGTGCTCGACTGAATATATCTACTGTCTCTACATGTAAAAGATTTAAAAATACTCACAAGGGGAGGATGAACAAGAATATGCAAAGGATACAAAATGTTGAAACTGAAAAAGTGGAATGGGGAGTGGAAGACAAAAATTAGAAGACTGAACAATGCTGAATATTTTGTACAGAAAATTTTATTTTAATTTTTAGTGTATGTGTTTTTAGTGCATTTAAGAAAATTTAAATATGTCAAAAATGAGAACTCAATAGAAACACCTGAAACTACATTGGATGAAATCTTCTGGGAAATACAATTAAAAAAAAAAAAAAACAGAAAGCAGGAGAGATAATGTACAAACATCAGAGGGTAACTAGAAGAAATCCAAGATCCAAATATGACTAGAAGCAATTTAAAAGAGAGCAGAGGAGATTGACAAGAACAAGCCATCAACAACAGCTTAAGAGAATTTCCCAGAACCAAAGGACATGACTCTTTAGACTCAAACAGTCTTCTGGGACTCGCCAATTGATTAACAGTAAACCCACATGAAGGTACACCATTATACAATTTCAGAACTGTGAGGGCAACAGGAACTTCCTACAAGCTTTCAGAGAGAAAGAAGATTGAATAAAAAAAAAAGAAGAATCTGAATTGCTTTGGGTTTTTTCAGTAGCAAAATTAGAGACACAAAGGTTGTGTGAATGGGCTTTCAATCACTATAGCAAAATTCATGGGGGAGATTATAAAGACGAAAGGTTCATGTTTCTCATAGTTTTTTTCTTTAACAGAAAATTATTCTAAGTTACTTCTGGAAGGTAAAAATACATACAAAAATTAAGTCAATAAAAAGAAGGCAATTATTAACTATAGATTAAAAACAAAAAGTAAAGAAGGAAACCTCACCCCTGGGCAAGGCTTGGCTGTGAGTAATGTTTGTCCAGGCATGACAACATAAGCAGAGACCACTGATTTGGCCTAGGACTGTAATAATTACATGGAGGGGAGGGGACAGGAAGTAAAGATACTGAGGTGGTAGAAGAGAGACAGATTCTCATCTACCACCACAGGAAGTCTGTGGCTCAAGGACGAGACAGCAGCACTCACACAGGAGCTAGAAACACAGAGATGTGCAGTCTCGTGATGTCAACAGTTCACAGCAGCAGCTGCTAGGACCCAGCACGTGTAGAGTAGGGACAGATGGGAAGGGAGCTGTATTGTATTCTCCCAGATCAATTTGATGTTTGAAACAATGTGCCTCAACAAAACAAAGATTATCAGAAAAGATTAAAACGCTAACACCTCTGAGGACAGGGTGTGTAGTATCTGCCTCTAAGGCTGTGCTGCTTTTGTGATGCCCAATGTATGGCACAGAAAATATTGGCAACTCTTCCTAAGTGAACCTCTTGTTTTCTATAGGGGCATTAAAACATGCCATTATATTATATTATATTATATCATATTATGTTATATACTAGTATAGAATATGTACTGTACTAAACATCGAGGCAAACAAATGATATGTAAGTAGAAAGCATTTAAATGCAAGCTAGACAACATCCTCAGTGTCAGTGGTAGTGGTCAGCCTTCTGCTGCATTGACAACATGTCCAAGATAATGAACTCAAGGGAAGAAGTTTCCTGGGTCAGCCTTCAAGGCCTAATGCTGCTTGCGTAGCCACGTTGCTTTGGGATTGTTGGTGTCAGAGTACATCATGGTGATAGTACAGGGTGGCAAAGGTGACAAGGTACTTACTTCATGATGGTCTAAACAAAGACAGGAAGAGGATGGCCTGGGCACCAGTGTCCCCATCAACAACACACCCCAGTGCTGTAACTTTCTCTAATGAGCCCTCCACTTAGAGGCACTACCACTTTGCAACAGCACCAGGGACTGTGGCCAAGTCATCACTACATGGGCCTCTGGGAAACATTCATGACACCCAACCATTATAATTTTTCATTACATTGAAACTACATTGGAAGAAATCTGGGAAATACAGTAAAAAGGAACCCAAAGCAGGAGAGATTTCCTTTTTGACTTTGTAAGAAACCTTTAGACTTTGAAGTTTGGCACTCAGCCTAAAGTTGGCCTTGAAGTTTGATCTGGGAGGCTGGATTAAGACCGTTGCTCCAGGCTTCAGGCTATGTCCACCTTGCCTTTGAGATATGAAGGCCCCCTCCCTGAGAGGGGACTTGTGCTCATCTGCCCAAACCTGGCACAGGATACACCCAACAGCTATTAGCTGGACACCATCCACACATGGAACTAAGAGGGGTGGGTCCCTGCTTAAGATTTCATCTGTGTCATGCAGGGGACTCCAAAATGGAATCTTGTACCCTCACAGTGTATAGAAGTGTGTGTGTGTGTGTGTGTGTGTGTGTGTGTGTGTGTGTGTGTACATTTGCCACAGCATGGGTGGCTTTAAAAAATAAGCTGTGTTTTCTAACAGCTTTGGAGGATACCACCCCAAAATCAAGGGGGCAGTATGGCCGTGCTTCCCACAGACGCTCTAGAGAGGATCCTCTTTTCCTATCAAGTGGCCTTGGGAATTCCCTGGCACTACCCTGATCTCCACATACCTTCCCCCCCCAGGTCTGGAGGGGTATGTGCCTCCCCAAAGTGGTCTCTTGTGCTGCACTGCGTATTATAGTCACTGCCTGCTAGATTAGAGCCACATCTGTCCTGCTTGGCTTTGCCTGACCCAACTGCATCTGCTAGGACTCTATTTGAAAGCCAGGCCATAAGCTGAAGCTTTTCAGACTTGAATGTACATTTTGAAGGGGAAACAAATCAACTTTGAACAGTGTGGAAAACAGATTTTTCTGTTCTTAGCATGGCAGGCTTACCCAGCTCTCTGCATGGTCCTGGACAAGTGACTCTCAGCTAGCTCCTAGGAAGAGGATCCAGGAAGGCTGCCGGGAGGTCAATCTGCATTTCAAAAGAGGCTCTTAAAACCACTTGTCAACAAAACAGATTGTCTGGGCAGTGGCTGCTGGGCCTGCAATCCCAGCACTCAGGAGGCAGAGACAGTAGAATCTCTGAGTTCATGGTGGGTCTGGTCTATAGAGCAAAACAAGACTCAGAGATCAAGACTAGAGAGCTTAAGAGAATTTTCTGCTTAGTTCAGTTCCAGCACCCAGGTCCCTAGTACCAAGGTCTGGGGACTCACAGTGGCCTGAACTCCAGCTCTGGAGGTTCCACAGCCCTCTTCTGGTCTCTGCCCACACATCTGCACTCACACATGTACATGAAACTAAAAAGTAGTCTTAAAGCAAAACACAGACTTCTTTGAGAATTAAACGAATGGAATAAATGATACATAGTGGATGAAGATGGAATTTTAAATTTGGCAAAAGGCAGCAGGGGAAATATTTTTGTAAAAAGACCTTCCAGGATTTGGGCATCTCATCCCTCCCCTTGTGAGTGCAGACAGAATGCAGAGAATTCTGGGTATCGGAGTCCATCCTACCGTTGGGAAGACACAGACAAGGGCATTTTGGGTGGCAATGTCCATCACTTTTGAGAACACAGAGTCAGAGTGCCATTCTGGGTAGCCACACCCACCCTGCCTCTGAACGATTCAGAGTGCATTCTGGGTAGCAGCACTCATCACCCTGAGAAGACCCCAGGTTTGTGAATCTCTTCTCACACCTCAGCCTCCTTCATACCCCAGAACTCCCAGCCATGACTAGAAGATTGGGGGCTGCAGTTGTCCCAACGTGCTCACTTTCTGACTCTCAGGTTGAGTCTAGCTTCTCCCGAAACCCAATGCCTGATAACCTTCCTCTTGCTCCAGATGACCCACTCCAGCCCACAGTGACTCAGATAGGAGCTTGTAGCCATGGATGTCTTTCTTGCCACGGAAGAAAGAGACAGTGGTCTCACTGATTGGATGACACCGTCTTCTGGGTGGGAATATGCTGGGGGTTTTGTTGTTTGTTTGTTTGTTTTGTTTTGTGTTTTGTTTGTTTTTGAGCCCAGAGGCCTTGGGGATAAGAGCAGAGGTCACGGGTGACCCTGGGTATTTATTTGAAAGCCACTGGGATAATTGTGAATCACTCTTTAGTGATTCACTCTGCCCTGTAATTGTGAGAGAGAAGTTTGTCTTGACCTCCCCCCACCCCCAGCTCCCAGTTCTCGGCTCAGTTGTGACAAGATACACCAGTTCTTCCAAAAACAATGGTTCATAGCTGTGTGCTAACTGGTATCACCTTGCCTGGGACTCTTCACTCTCAAGGAGCAAGCAGTGGGAGGCACCCAAGACAGAAAGGCTCAAAGAAGTCTTGGAGAAGTCTAGACAGCTCACCATGAACTTCTCAGAATGTGTTCAGACAGTTGGCCTCCTCCCAGAGACCCCTCTGCTACCCCAGGGGAAAAATCTACCCAGAAAGCACAAGGGGTTCCCCGAGATGAGGGCAGCCACCCCAATCAGAACTCAGGACCAACTATCGTGTCTTACCAAAACAGGCGTTAAAAGCCATGATAAGGGGAAGGCTTGTAATGACAGCCTGGGCTTCCTTTCATCCAAATCTCTAGAATCTCCTAGACACACTAATTACCCCTCCCTGCCCTGGAAGGAGGAGGAGCCTGTGCTTGTTACCCTGGAAGGACATCTCAGCTCCTTAAGAACCTACACTGATCTAAAACCAGGAATGGCAAGGGGTCCACCCTCAACCCTGTCAGTGTGGTTCTTATGATGGTTCCTTATCCTGAATTTACTATGTTAAAAATGACAGAACTGGGGTTGGCAAGATGGCCCAGTGGATAAAGGCACTTTGCCTCCAAACCTAACCACCTGAGTCTTATCTCCAGGATCCACGTGGTGGAGAGCGCCAGCAGGTTGTCCTCTGACCTCCACACATGCAGCAAGGCACGTGCTCCCTGCCCCCTGCCCCCTGCCCCAAATAAAGAAAGTTCAGTAACTTTTTTTCTTTTTAATGGAAGAAATGAGAGCTGGAGAAACAGTTCAGCAGTTAGATTCTCGCTCTGCAATCATGAGGATAGGGATTTGGGTCTCAGCACCTACACCTACATAACAAGGCATCCCCCCAAAAGCCTGAACCCCAGCTCTGAGTGGAGCTGGAGGGGTCCACTGGCTTCCAGCCTAGCTGAGGTTCAGAGAGCCCACGCCTCACAGGGACAGGCAGGCAATGTCCCCAGGAACTCAAGGGTGCCTCTTCCAGCCTCCCAGAATGTATAGGCACACACACCACATATACTCAGACACATATGAACACACAAATAAATAAAATAGAATTTTTTAAAAAAGGACAAATGGGGTACATGGTAATATATAGTAGTGCCCTGTGAGTTGCCAGTCATTGAAGATGTGGTGTGAGGGTTGCATCTGCCTCAGAGGAACTGTGCTCCCAATTTGCAGGTCAGCTGCTTGGCATTGTGGGGTAGTGGGGAGACTGCTCAGCCCACAGGCGGCTAGCCAGAGCTCCTATACATGTAAAAAAAAAAATCTAGCCACAGATTTCAGGAGTCTCTACAGAAGTAGAATGTGAGGTGGCATGGGAATTATAACAAAGTTCCTGTCCCTGGAACCCATCCTACCTTCCCGGACAGCCCTCGGGCTGTGACACCATGAGCCCCACTTCCTGGTCACTGGTGCTTGCCCAGGCTTAGTGGAGATTTCTGGGGACTTAATAGCATGGGAGGAACAGCAGAGGTTGTCCTAGATTAATCCGTTATCCTTAGAACCCCTCCCCCACGGTGGTTTCTGAGCTCTTTCTAGGAAAGCCACCTTGTCCTAACCTCAGTCTGGCCAGGGACAATGACAGTCACTTAAAAATATTGGGGGTAAGGGGGGGGGGAAACTAGGACGGAAGTCTTTTCTTTCTTTGCTATTGAAAAGATTGTCAGTAATCTGTGGTGGGTATCACTCTGCAGGCCGGCCTGTGAATAAGCTTGTTCTCAGGGCTTCCACACTTGTTTCAAGGTCGCTGGGAAGGGGCAGTTCCAAAGTGGGCTGTGTTATACAGGAGGGTCAGGCAAAGGGTAGGTTAATGGTACACAGAAACACAGGCTGTATAGGACCCAGCATGGTGTCCTGAGCCCAGCAGGTGGGGCTGACTAGGTAATTAAGGCCAGATCCAAAAGATATCTTTGCAAGGCATGTGACATGAGAGGTGTGTGGAAATTAACCTTTCTTTGGGGGCATTTCTGCATGGATGGATGAGTGCGCCCCCTGGAGGCAGTGAGTTCTCCAAGGACATGGCTGTTTCCCTCATACATGGTAGCAAAGTTTGTCCCATTCACTGGGCATGAGAGTTAATTTTTACCCACTATGTCAATTTTCTGCAAGACAAATTGCTGTCTGTTGAATATTCTGTGTAGCTAGTGAGAATTGAAGATGGAAGGCAAGATTTTTCAAAAACCCTTTTGTGGTTAATATGCAGGGTTGGAGCCAGGCTTGAACAGACGCAATGTAATGCTGAGCAGGACTCCCAGACTTCTTGCTTCTTTTAAGTCTTTGTTGATGTACGCCCAGGGGTGCTTGTGGTATGATGATAACAATAACTAACACACATTTCCTGTCCCACTCTGTTCTGTGAGCTCAGAGCAGCCCAGTGTGTTTGGTATAGTAGAATCCCAGTGAGATGGGAACCATTGTTAGCCTTGCTTTACAGGGAAGGCAGTGGTTGGTCTGGGGAATAGTCATAGATAGATAGGAGAAGACTTTTGCAGGGCCGGAGCAAGAGGCCATGCCAGCAACCCCCACTACCCACAGTGAGAGAGACAAAAACTGCCACAGTGACCTCCAATAGTCTCCCAGAAGCAACACCGGTGTCGGGGACATGGCCAACCTACATGATGCGGGGACCATCATGAGTAGTATTCTCAAATGCATCCATGGGGGGGGAAAGTGTATCCAAGGGTTGGGTCACCCTGGCTGACATGACATGCATTTGTGTGGCCCTCCAAGAAGGAGCAAGAGAAGGAAGGGCAGTGACAGCAGAGTCAGGGGCCCAGCACTGTTCCTCACCTGTGCAGTCACCCACCCTCAGCCAGCACCAGGGAGATCTAGATGGGACCAGGATCCAGAGCCACTGCTACCTTTGGATCATGGTAGTGACTCCTGGTATGTGCAGCTCAATACATTGCTGATTGACTGTCCTACATCAGATAGAGCAGGGGCAGACATTGTGTTCTCTCCCTACAACACAGCACTTCCCCAGCAAGCATGTGGTCAAGCTTTGGAAAGACTCACCCCCTTCTCCTTAACTCCTGGGGGGTAACCTGGCCTCCTCTAGAGCTTTGGGCAGCTGTAGGGTCTCTGCCCAGGGTCCCCCATGGTCTGATTCCCCCTAGGTATTATTTCTCTGTTGTACAGAAATATAGGCCCGACCCAGGCGACCTAAGGGCTCATCCCATACCAGAGACGCCTCTGGAGACCGGCTCCTGTGTAGTGGTTTGCACCTTGTCTAGAGTGAGCTAAAGCCATTGGGGTGGCTGCCCTCAGGTGGGGACCGGGTAGTGTGTGGTATTCAGGTCTCTTCTGAGGTGAGTGAGGAAGCCGAGTTTTCAGTTAGTCCTTTTGCTAGTGAGGAAAAAAAGAGAGAGCTTAGCTGGAAGCTACTGAGTAAAAAAAAGGAAACACACACACACACACACACACACACACACACAAAGAACAAACAAAACCAAAAAGCAGGGAGCTGCTGCCATCTGGTGGCGATCTTGGGGAGTGGTAGTGAATTGAATGGGGGAGGGGCTGGGCTACTTAGTGACTGGTCCTTCCATTTTTCTGTTTCTTCTTTCTTCTTTTCCCTCCTTCCTCCCTTCCTCCCTCCCTCCCTTCCTTTCTTCCTTCCGTCTTTCTTTTATAACTGCTCCACAGCCATTTGAAAGAAATGTGTGTTCCAGTTTATAAACAATTTGCATATCCATTAAGCCAATATGTTTTTATTGTTAATGAAACCTGCTACACTCACACACAGGTGTGTGTACCTATTAATGTATACGTTTATCTACTTGGTGTAGGGATAAAAAGGCATAAAACCTCTCATCTAAAGTTGTGATTTCTCTTTTTTTTCCTTTACATTCTCATTTAGTTTACCTTCATTACAAAAAAAATCACCTTTTTTTTTAAACATTTATTTTGTGGGTAGGAGCACTACAGTGTGTTTGTGGAGGTCAGAGGACAACTTGTAGGAGCCTGTTCTCTCTCTCATCATGTGGGGTCCAGGGATAGAACTCAATTCATCAGTCTCAGAGGCTCTGCCCACTGAGCCCTTAAGCCTTCCCTTCTTTCTTGCTGTGGTGGCGCACCCCTTTAATCCCAGCACTTGGGAGGCAGAGGCAGGCAGATTTCTGAGGTCGAGGCCAGCCTGGTCTATAGAGTGAGTTCCAGGACAGCCAGGGCTACACAGAGAAACCCTGTCTCAAAAATCCAAAAATAGAAAAAAAATCTCCTTTCTCAATGAGAAATTTAGCATGTTTTACTCCCATTTCCCCCAAGTTATCATTTTTGTTTATTCTAATAACTACTCTGAAAGTGTTTGCATTTGGTGTGTGAATGAGACGTTAGACTTAGCTGTACATTTAATTGCTCACTATTTTTAATTGCTGGGTTGTTTATACTGATTTTTTTTCAATTATGTAAGTTCTAGTTGTTGGTGTTCATAGATGTCCCTGGGACCCAAGTCTAGACATGTCTTTTGATTTCCTCATTCATGATCAACTGCTTTAAGACATGGTAGATATTTTAATCAAAGGTTGCAGTAAGATGCCTGAAGACTCTGGCCCCTCCCTTGCACTGGACACGCCCCTTGACTTTTATATTTTTAGTCAGTAGGGAGCACCTGCTCCTCTTCTGTTTCCATCTAGTAACTACAGGGGAAACATGAGGAGGAAGCGGTCCCTGTCTCCATCTTTAGATGTCTTTATTTTTAGGTCATGTGTGTGGGTACAGGCATGAATACAGGTACCCACAGAGGCCAGGAAAGGATGTCAGATCTCCTGGAGCTGCCTGATGTGGGTGCTGGGAACCAAATGTGAGTCCTCTGGAGGAGACACAAATGCTCTTAATCATACAGCCATCTCTCTAGTCCTGCTGTCACCATCTTAAGCCACAGCAAGCTCTACAAAGTGGAGCAGCACATGACCATTGACCCTGAACTAATCAATGGCTGTAGCTATGGGAACAGGAGTCCCGCCCTGTGCTACCTGTTCAGAGTGACTTCAGCATAGGAGTACTTGACAGCTTAGAGCAGGAGGGCGTGGTCCATAGGAGCCTATGGATGGGGAGCTTCAGGATATCCAGATGGGAGCAGAGGAAGAAGGGACTCTGACTGTGGGTGCTGGGTGTGGAATAGACCTGCCTGCAGCAGAGGCTTGGGCTGAGGACAGAGGCAACTTTTGTGGAGCACGACTTGGGGTCCTGGGACCATGGATGTAGTGGAAAGAATACGGCTTCTTTCTGTTTGAATCTGGGCTTTACCAGATGTGAATTTGAGACCTAGCAAGTCCCCTTGTTCAGAGCCCATGGCCTCATCTGTAAACTATAGCAGACTCACCTTTGGGCTTACAGTGTTAAAATGAGATGCTATGCTCAGATAGTACCTGGCCTATGTGTGTGGATGTTCAATAAGGGCTGGGCACCCCCCACCCCTGGTGTGTGTGTGTATGTGTGTGTGCATGAGTGTGCACATGTGTAGATTGGAGGTTGACATTAGGCATATTCCTCAACCACTTTTCACCTTATTTTTGAGACATCGCCTCTCACTGAACCTGGAACTCACTGATTCAGATAGACTGGCTGGCCATCAAGCTCCCCAAAATCCATCTCCACCTTCCCAGTGCTAGGGTTACAGGCACACCTAGCCATACCCAGTTTCTTATGTAGGTGCTGGGAATTGAACTCAGGTCCTCATTCTTGTATGGCTGACACTTCACCGACTAAGCCATCTCTCCAGTGCCTTTTTGTATTTTTTTAGTAGAGGTGGAAAAGGGCAAAATGATGTTTTCTCTTTTCCACTCTCCACCCCAGCTTCCCACTCTTCACTCTTTTGGAGGAGCTCCATCTCTCCCTCACCCTCTGCTACTGTAATGTCTTCCCCCATTCTGGCCATCACACCTGCAAATGCAGGGTCCGCTGTCTCTGCTGCTCCCCATCTCATCCACTGCAATGCAGCCCTTGCAGCTGTGTCAGCTCTATCCAGCCTCCTCCTCAGAGGACACTGCGTCACAACCTCCCCTCCCACACCAGAACTCAGCAATACATGTGTCAGCTTTCTACATGTGAAAACGGGTTAAGTTCCCAGTGTGACCTACATTTCCATACATGAGCCCCCTTTCAAACTTCCACCTTCCCAGGAGCCCCCGAGTAGCCGACAGAGATGGGTCACACACATTGGGAAGCCAAGCACATCTGGTTTACTAGGGTAAGATCTGCAGGTGAAATAACGGCACACACAGAGAAACCCACAAGCAGAGTCCACCCCAAACACAGTCAGACACCAAAGCAGCAAAAGGCCTTTGGAAAGTTCTCATGAAAATCGAAGGGAAGCTTTGTTGCTCATAGATTCAAACAGAAAACCATATAAAACCAACCCATAAATATATATTATATATATGTATATATATAAAATTGCAAAATAAAATCCAAGAGCCTAACCATCCAACTGCATATCAGTGGCTCCATGTGTTAGCATAGAGGAAGGCAGAACCATTTGTGGGAATGATGTGTGATCTTGGGGGAGAGTGGCATTGTCACAGCACAGAGTATTACATGGAATCCCTCTGGGAAACCTCACAGTACTAGGAAAAGCCAAACACAGACAGCCTATGTACAAGGGAAGACAGTAAGTCATACGTTCATGTGACGATTGTCAGACAGACATTTCACCAAAACCACCCACAGCATTACTTACGAGACACTGCACTCCCTGACCAGCCTGGGTTCCTGTGACCCTGCATCCCATGGGTCCCGTAAGGTACCTGAGCCCCCTTTCTAACTCCCACCTCCCCAAGACCCCCGGAGTAGCCAACAGAGATGGGTCACACACTTTGGGAAGTGTTGGGGACTTATAGAGAGGACAATCTTGTGGTATGATTCACCAACACAGACCCACAGGAGCAAGGTGGCATTGAAATGAGGCTCTGGGGCGTCCCCAAATGCATTGCCATCCTATAAGGAAGGGTTCATGATGTTTCTCAAGTGCGACCTCCTGGGTTTAGGTCCAACTGCCACCCTGATTCATATTAAAGGGGTCCTTAAAAGATACACAGGACGGTTTGTGGAGGGAGGGAAGGTTAGACCCTTCTTACTGTCCCCTCAGCTCCTGAGATGTCATTTCTACCCAAGAGCTAGGGAAGAGCCCTCGGGGTCCAGCCTCCCCCCAACCCCCATGCTTAGGATAGGATGGGTGAGGGAGGAGCTGTGGGTCTGACTCCCATGGAAGACTGCCTTCTCAGGCTAGCCTGCGCCTGCGCCTGCGCCTTCCCAGCACCAAGAGCCTCTTCTATCTCTGACCCTTCGTCCTCAAGCTGATCACCCAATTTATGGCAGAATCTTGGACAATACAGGAGCAAATGATTCTTACAGATTCATGACAGCATTTCTGCTCATGTCAACCAGAGTGGAGGCCCTGTTAGCACAAGGTCAGGTGTTTATATGTGGCCTCTTGTCTGTCACCTGGTCACACTGCTATCCCACAGGGGCTAGGCTCGGGCACTGTCTCATGATTGGGTGGCTCAGAGCGGTGCCTGACAATGGGGAATGTGAGAGACTCATGGTCCTCACCCATGTCAGCACAAAAGTCAATTTGGCAAAAGTCTAATGTCACCCACATGTGAGTGAGGCAGATTGTGGCTTCTTCCATATTTTCTAGGGTCACCAAATTCTGCTTTGCTCGTTGTTCCTATGAAGAGAAGCCTGCCTTCTCCAGGGCACTATCAGTGCAAAGACAATAAAAGGCACTTTGTCCACTGCAGTAGATCCCACTGTGTGGGATCCCACAGACTTCTGGACAAGGTGGCTTCCCCAGTGAGGGGCAATTGGGTGCCTTGGGAACAGAGCTTTATATGTGGGCTCTTGTTTCTGACAGGAAGAGCACTGCATCCTGGCTAGCTAGGGCTCTGAGAAGTAATCACAGTACTATGGGTGCATCTTCACGTTGGAGAAAGAGGGTGTGCGTGCAAAAACCACATACATGTGTTTCATGAATTTCACTTGCCTCTGGACCCTTCCTTCTCATGTTAAAGCACCCACCTCAGGCATGAATCCCTATTGCACTTTAAGCTGTGAGGTGTCTTGTCCTTTCTGTGGGAAGTGAGAGCAGGTATCTAGCATTTTGTTCATTTCTCAGTCTTTCTGAATTACATGGGATCATGGAGAGTTCAGTTGGGCTTAGTGACAAGCAAGGACATAAGCCTCATGGTCCCTCTGTCCTCAGTGGATGGCAACTATGCCTGGAGCCCATGGGTATTTGTGGAGCAACATGTGTAAAATGAGCACAGGGATGGGCGTTTCAATAGTCCTCTTTGGCTGTCAAGAACTCATGACATTTGGCCCAGAACTAAGACATACAATTCACATTTATGAAAAGGCCTGGCACACTAGTCTATATAGGGTTGTGTCCTGTCTTTAAGCAAACCTTCCCTACTATGTCCAAACTTAGGTCTAGCCATCCACACTCACATCACAGGAACGAATAGAATGGTTCTTACAGATCCATTACAGCATTTCCACTCACGTCAACCAGAGCGGAGGCTCTGTTAGCACAAAGCCAGACATCTGCCCTCTGGTCACATTGCCATCCCACAGGGGCTATACTCAGGCACTGTCTCATGATTGGGTGGCTCAGAGCAGTGCCTGACAATGGGGAATGTGAGAGACTCATGGCCCTCACCCATGTCCCTCATGCCCCCCTGTCCACAGAGCAAGGACTTCACACTCATTCCCAAGTGTTGACCAGCTCTTCCCAAGGTTTAAGAGGGAACAGACCTTGGGTCAGCTGAGAACAGGCCAGCTTCAGACTGTGGTACAGAACACCTCTGGGCAGGGGGTTTTGTTTTTTTGTTTTTTAGTTTGGGGGATAGTCACAGATCACAGCCACTCCCGGTGTATGACATCAGAGGAGCCAGGCTTGCCTCTCTCTCTGTACTCTCTACAGTGTGTAAAAACAGGCTGACGAAGCCACTCTACTCTTCCAGTCAGCTGGTCACACAGTAGCACCAGTTCAGCCTTCTGACCCTTCTCTGTAGGCACTACAGTGGCTCAATGAGAAACAAGCCCATGACAGGAAAACCCTTAGCTTACACAATCCCTCCTCACCAGTCAAACCTCAAACCAGTGTTTACAGAACCAAAGAAATGTCCTGTGTGGGACACACAGTCACTTCTACAGTCCTCAGGGCTGTGCACACCACATCCTCTATGTGTCAGGGAAGAAGGAAATTGACAGAATGTCTTTATACTTCTCTGGTGATCTAATCCCAAAGAAAACTGGGGACTGAGACTGAGAACCCAGCATTTTAGCTCAGTAAAAACTTCTTCAGGTGTTTTAACCATGCATAGGGGAGAATACAGCCTATGAGATGGCCAACAGCCTTACTTGTACACGCTCCCTCAGCCACCAAAGGGACCCTACAACACACTTCTACTTGCGATTCTACCCTAATTAACAGTCCTTAGTGTCCAGAATATGGTAAAATTTGGATCCCTCACACTGTCTACAAGGGTTCTTAAGACCCAGGCCTGCTCACCTGGGATGGGAACCATTCCCTGTCACCTTTTACAAAATGCTCTAGCGTGGCTCAGAAGGACACAGTGTGGAGTCCCATGCTACCACATCTGTCTACCTCTGCTGACTTTTGTTTTTTCTCAGAAGTTCCTCTCTTTTTTAAAAACCAAATCAGCCATCAGTGATCTGGAAGGACAACGCTCAGGGAAATCGCTGACATTTTAACCTAAGCAAGCTTTGGTGCTATATAACGGGGATGGATAGAGAGAGGTCACTGGACAGCGTTCACGGACCAACCTCATCTCCCAGCACCGGCTTGCACAAATGCCGCCTCTGCAGGGTCGGATCTTCTCATCTTTCTTAAAATGGCTGATAAAACGGATGCCTAGTGAATGCTGAGAGAGAATGAATGAATGAATGTGAAAGCTTATTTTTAAGAAGGCATCTCCTACAGGAGGGTAGAAGTCTCTGAGCATTTGTACACAACAACATTCAGTTGTCTGTCATTAGACTTGACCCAACCAGAAAGCAGAGCAAAGCAGGGCCTATGCAGCAGCCCCAGATCTGCACCAGCCTCTCAGCTCTGTTCAAGAGACAGCCAACTGCGGGTGAGATTCCCTGCTTCAACCAGAGGCAGAGACATCCCACCAGCCACAGCTGACTGCACCGCTGAGAGTGACCACAGGTGGCCTCTCTACCTTCATCTCCTGTGCTAATACTCCACAGCCAAGACCAACTGCAGAGATGGCTAATGGGCCAAAGCCATTGTCCATTCACCACAGCTGGGAAGAGGCAGGACTCGGCTCAGACAGTCCTGGGTTCAAACCAAGTCTTCGCATCCTGCTCAGCAAGTCAGTTATCCCTGAAAGGGTTCAGTTGAGAAGGGAAAGCCCACGCAGTGCTTGTAGACACATGTGTGCAAAGTGAAAACCGATGAGCTAAGAAACTTCCAAAATACCATTACAATGATCAGGACGAAAAAAAGAGAAACGCTCTTTGAAGACACTGTGCTTTAAGGAAGATGGATTGTCTTGGAGCCAGAAGTGTTCACTAACCAACACTCCTCCTTGGGAGGATGTGGGGGGGGGGACCAGTATTGGCATTTAAAATAACAGCTCTGCCTATTGCCACGTTTCAGGATGCAAGAGAGTGATGGGGTTGGGAATGTCAGCCATGTCTTTAAAAGTTGGTGAGAGAGAATTAACCCCAAAGGACTCATTTCTGACCATCCTCTCCTGTACCCTCTGACTCAGAGTTGGGACCCAAAGAGCCAAGGTCAAGATGCCAAGAGCAAGATGTTCTGGTCTGTGGGCAAGAGCCCTTGAGGCCATGGGAAGGTCAAGGGACACCTGGCTGCCAGGCAAGAGTGAGGCAGGTACAGCCCTGCATAGCATGCAAAGCCAAAGGGGTATCTGACCTCCTCACACAACTCAGTGCCAGCAACAACAGATCTGGATGCCCCAGAATTTCTCCCCTGAGCATGAGACTTTTCTTAAGCTACAGTTGGGTTTAATTTTTCAGCCTGTGAGAAGCACAATACAGACAGATCAGGCTCCTGGGCTCATAGACTGGTGACAACCCCCCCCCCCCAGGCTGACTTAGCTTGCCCTCTATCTGTTGGCTCTTAGAGTCCTTCCATCCATCACTCACGCAATGGGTTCCATGGAGAAAGCTCAGGGTTAGTGTTTGGAAAAGCGCAAGCTAAGCCATCAGCCTGGGGATCAAAGATTAACTTCTATTGGCGGGGACAGATCAGTCTGCCTGGTTACTTGAGCTGGGGGGAAGGGAGGGACCCAAAATGGAAGAGAGAAGCATGGCTTCTTGCTGTGGAGACAGCTCCATCAGCAGGAGGCAGGATTCCTGGGAAGAGATGGACCTTTCAGAAGAAACCTTGGTCTGTGAGCATCCATGACCGTGCCTGGTGTTTGGCCTTCCTACCCTGGGCTCAGGTGGGCAGGCGGTGTCCTAACATAGGCAGCCCAGACTAGGCAGTGTTGAAAAGAGGGCAGAGCATGACCATGGCCATGGGAATCAGGAAGCTCAAATCTAGTGCAGGCTCTGCTGCCAACTAACTGTGACTGTGGACAAGACCCCTGGTTGCTCTGGGAAGGCAGGCTCTAAGTTCCCCTCTGAGTGTGATCCCAGGACCTCCTCCATCCCTCCGTGGCCCTATGCTCCGGGGGCAGAGTTGGGAGAAGGGTAAAGAGGGAGGGCAGGGATGCAGCAGGACCCACTGAGCCACTAATCAGGATTCCACCTTCTCCTTCTTCTTGCTTTTCTTCAGGAACGAGGGGGTTCGGAATTTCTTTTTCTTTTTGGAGGGTGACTTAGAGGGCGAGCCCTCTGGGGACAAGGGGCCGCTGGTAACTGACTCGGTTTTGTCCTTGTAGCTGTCGCCATCAGTGTCAGCGTTGGTGGTCATCTGGCCCAGTCCTTTGCTGAGGGCCTCTTCCACGCTCGGCTCTTCCTCCTTTCCATTCACCACCACCCCTTCTGGTTTCACTGGCTCAGGCTCTGTGTTGGCTTCGCTGACTTCTGTCTTCTTGGTATCTAGGAAAAGACCAGAAGACCCAACCTGTAAGATTTCATGAAGGCGAGTGTTCGACAGAACCACTTCTAGGGAGGTCTGGAGCCAGGGAAGTGCAGGCTGGCATGGGGTGGGAGTAAGGATCCTGGAACAGAGGAGGGATGGCGTTCTCACCTCTCACTACCTGCCCGGGGAACACCCATTGCGCAGGTGTTAACTCTGGGTCCTTGTCTACATATTGAAACAGATGTTGGTTTCTGAACAAGCATTTAATTCAGTGTGAATGAGGAGGCCCACCCAAGAGAGGAGAACAGCTAGGGGCAGCATGGTTGTCTCAGTGGAAGCATTGTGATAAGCAGCCCAGTTGCACCAATCGAGACATGGTGATCACAGGTCTTCATACCTAAACAGCAGCAGGGAGCTTAGGAACCCAATGTCTCCCCAGGGCCAGAGAGGAGAAACAGGAGGGAGCCAACATTTCCATAATAGAATCATCAGTCCAAGGAGGTCCTTTCATTCTGTGGCTGCCAGGGCTCAGGTCTCTATTCTGCCTGGGATCACCAGGTCTCACACTTAAGGGAAGCATGCTCAGACCCCAGGCACTAAAATCCCCAGCTATGCAGACTTTGAAATTCTTGTGTAAAGAGGAAGGAGGGGGACTATAATGATACAGACTTTGAACCATAGAAAGTTAATTAAAGACTGCCTGGCTCCCTCCTCCCCATTTCACAGCCAGAGCAGAGAGCAGCACAGAGCAGGCTCAGGCCTGGGCTTCTCCCTCCACGTGTTTCTTATCCGTGGGTTGAGAGGCCTCCTGGTGTGTGAGAGGTGACCATTTGAGTTTGGTATAGATTATGTATGCATGCATGTACGTCATCTGTGAGGTGTGTGTGTGTGTGTGTGTGTTTCATGTACATGTGTGTGGTATGATCATGGGCACCTTTGAGTGGGAACATCACCACCAGGATTGGGACATGCTCTGCTTTAAGGGAATGTGAGCAACAGGGGAAAGTGAAGCCAATGCTGCAGAAGTAGTTGAAGAAAAAAATCCTAGAGTTCGTGACACAGAGGACTCTTGTGACTATAATCTGTGTGGATGGGGGTGAATGTAAAGCAGCCAGGACTGGCTGGCTTAACAACCCGGAAGTGAGGAGGAAGGAAGCACAGTGAGGTGCTTCCTTCCTCCTTGAGGTGGCATGCCAAAGTTCTTCCTAGACCCGCCCCCAGGGTGTGTCCCCTTTTAGTTTCAGAGACTAGCTGCTGCTTCTTGTCCATCCAACTTTCAAGATTACAGCCTGTCAAAATTTATAGTCCTGACTCCCAGAGCCTGAGCTCTGGTCCCCTCATCTCCATGTGCATTCCTATGACTGCCACCTGCCAGTGTACTTCAAAGCCATGAATCTGTTAGGGCACAATCCTTTCTGTTCCCTCTCCTGATTCGCCCCAACCTTCGACTTGGTCTCCTCAACTGTCACTCCCTTGTCCCTTCTTGGTCATCCCAGGTTGTGCTATCTGGAGAAGGCCCTTCTTGCCTCTCTGTTCCCCAAGTGCAACCTTATAGAACAGATGTGTTTGAATACCTGCTCTCCCTCAGTGTCTTTCTTGACCTTATGCCCACTTCCATCCTTTCTGCATCCACCAGAGACTTCTATTCCCAGCAATGAGGTGGTCACACCTGTCTAGTTGAGCATGCCATCTCTCCATTCTAAACAGAGGGCAAGGCTGTGCTGATCACATGCCTAGCCCCTGGAAGGCACCAGGGGAATGTCTGTGCAATCCACAGATGGCGGAATGCATGAGTGACTAGGTGAACTTGGCAATTGAATACCTCGAACACTGTCACTCCTACCCTGCCACATCCATCCCAGTGAAAATCTTCTAAGTCAGGCTGGATCCGCACATGGCACAGCCCTGCCCACCCAAGTGCTACCCTTTGGACCCACTCCTCCTCCACATACCTCAGCTTCTTGGCTCTCTAGCCATTCCCCGCCCCCTTTTTTTTCAACTCCATAGCAAGAGCCTCACTTGGATGACATACTATAGACACATTTCTCAAGGCCCCAGCATGGCTACTGTCCCCTAAGATGATCCTCACTGTGTGCTAGAGGGGTTCTACTTTCTGCTCAAACTCTCATTTGCTGCCCTCATGGTGACTCATGTCCTTGCTGTAACTCAGGCCTTCTCCCAGGTCCCTGTCCACATCTCTTCACCTCTATCAAGCAGGTCTACAGCCCCAGCCCCTGGTGTGCATGCTGTCTTAAGAAAGCAATATCAATAGAGCACAGCCAGTGTCCCCAACCCCATAGGGACAGAGACCCCTGGAGAGTTGGCTAGAGAGGTGGGGCAGGTACGAGCACCTGGGGAGCACCAAAGACTGGCTCTGAGAGCCAACTCTTTCCCCTGGGGGCAGCTCCAGAAAATAAAGTTAAAGAGTAGCTGGGAAAGATGCCAAGAGATGGGTACAGTGGGACTCATGTTGGCTTGAGTGGGCGTGCTCATGGAATAGGGGACACTTGGTAGATGGGACAGAGACTGTAAAGTTGCAAATTCTGTCTAAAGAGGAAACCAGGAAACTGGGTGAGGAAAAGGAGGAATAGGGAGAGTGGATGATTCAGGACAAATCTGGGCTCAGGACAGCGGGGAGGCCACTCCTAGACCAGGGTGGGCTGCAGGGTAAAGAGCTGCAGAGCTTCCAGAGGCTGGGGGCGGGGCTTTCAGAGGCTGGGGGTGGGGCTTCCAGAGGCTCGGGGAAGGGAGAAGACTGCTGCTGGAATTCTACCTTTTGGGTTTGATTCTTTACTGGCCACAGCTTACAAGCACTTTATCTCCCACCAGTGGCCTTGTGATGGCTTTGTGCATTGTGATGGCTGAGTTAAGGAATAATAACTTAAGAGTTAATAAAACATTTCTGGCCCAACAGAACCAGCAGGAGAAGGGAGAGCCTCTTGGTTTATGGTATCTGTCTTCTGCATTAACAAAACTCTAGTTCTCAGACCTTCTGGCTGAGGATGATTGAAACCACCAGATTTCCTCGTTTGCAGCTTACACACTATAGTGGAATATGCAGCCTCCATGGTCACATCAAGCAATGGCCTCGTTTCCATAGCTACACATGTCCCATTGGTTCTGATGTGGAGAGCCTCCTTAGGGCTTCCCTTCCAGGAATGTTCACTCCCCCATTCCCCAGCTTCCTGGCCTCCACCCCAACACAACCCAGCCCACTCCTGCCCAACCGTCCAAGTACATATCTCCCCAAAGTTGGGTTCAATTACACTTCCACTGAGATTAACAATAAACTTGCCCTCCTCTAAGCCCACTGCCCCTGTGCTCATCTTACATTGGCACATGCTGACTTTGTTCTCCATTCAGAACACAAATCTCTCTCACTTAAGTGCAGACGTCTCCTGATCAGGAACTACATGCTTGAGCCTTTCTCTGAGCGATGTCAGGTGCAAGTTCCATAGAGGATACCTGGTATCTCCTCATCGCTGGCATCTCTGTGGAGGAGTCTGTACCTCACCTGACCTCAGGAATGTGCTCATGACTAAAGACACACACTTTACCTGACACGTGACAGATAAGTGGCCTGGCTTACCACTTAGCAGCAGGAAGGGAGATGATGGGAAGACCTGGAAGTGGGTTTGCTGAACTCAGGGTCAACCAGACTAACCCTGGTCTCCATCCCAGTGCATGCAAGACTGGTGACTGCCATGCATGGTTCATGTGTCCCTAATGAAAGAATGCCCTGTACCTTTGTATGCAGAAGCCAAAGAAAAGGCTCATTAAAAGTGGGAGGGGATAAGTATCATTCATGATTGGGGCTGACACAGGGCTGGGGTGCCATGCTGCAAGGATCACAAAGGCCCACGAGGCACTCAAAGCACAGAGCAGGAGGCAGAAGGCCATTGCGAAGATCTGCTTTTGAGGTTCTGTGAGCAGGAGGCTGGCCCACAGAGCTCTGCACCAATTTCTGTCCTCACTTAAATTCCTGAATATCAGTGTCTTTGATAGAAGGATCCAGATTCAATTTGTGCAAATGCAGTCTTTCTCCATGTTAGGTCCCTGAGGCAGTCAGTGGGTCACAAAGTGTGTGTGTGTGTGTGTGTGTGTGTGTGTGTGTGTGTTATTTTGCCTTATACATATTAGGTAAGTGCTCTACCACTGAGCTACATCCCTACCTCTCTAAAATTCTGTGTGTGTGTGTGTGTGTGTGTGTGTGTGTGTGTGTGTGTGTGTGTGTTTAAATCAAGTCATCAGGCCATTTTGACATAAAAGGACCATTGGCAGCACATTGGGACATTTGGGTTCAGAATATGATCCTTTTACCTTGGCTGAGAATCATCCCCCCAATACTGGGTATACTGATGACATGTGGGATAGCTCAGGTCCTAGTGTGCAGAGCCTCTAGGCATTGACAGGTTCATGTTGTCCACATTGGCCCCAAGACTTCTGGTAGCAATCAGAATACCGGGAAGTGCTGCAGAGCTACAGGCCAAAGACCCAAGAAGGTCTAGAAACTTCTGCCTAACAGCTTTGGGAGACCTAGGCCACCATGGATAAGACCAATAAGACCAATGGAAATGTAGAGAGACCACACAAGAGAGGAAAAGGGTGAATAGAGAGTGAGGCAGAGACAGAGACCAATCAGCTACCATGGTATCCAAGTTGAGCCTGCTTCCTTCTGTCCCTGCCAAGGTGCTAGCCATATGTGTGCACCATCTTGGAAGTCCTGGCCCAGTCATGCTCAAAGCTGACTATGGTCTTCATTGATACCACGCAGGGATGAAGACCCATTAGTCTAAGCCCAGTCAACTCCAGCCAATCCACAGAACTAGCTCTCACTGTGGACCATGGTTGGATAGTGATCTGATGCTACCAAGCTAACTTGCCCAAGTCTTGGAGGCTGGCAGCATCAAGGAGTAGTAATTCAAAGAACACAGTCCATAATAAGAATGGATTTAGGTGAGCACATTGACATTTTGGTCATTTTCTCCCCTTTCCCCACCCCACCTCTGTCAGCTGACACCTGATATCAACTGTCTTCCTTGATGGGTGTCCATTTTACTTATTGAGTCAGGGTCTCTCAATTGAACCTAGAGCTCACTGATGGACTAGACCAACTAGCCAGTTTATCCAGGGGCTCCTGTGCCTCTGCCTCTTGAGTTCTGGGATCACAGAGACTGCCATGCCTGGTTGGATTTCACATGTCTGTGCAGCAAGCACTTATATCCATTGGGCCATTTCCCAGCCCTCTCAAGTGTTTTGAGGGGCTTGTTTGAAATGAGGGATTCGTCAGTGACTCTCTGACATGAAACAGAATCTCCTGATGTCCGCTTTCTGCCATGAGCCCTTTTCAGGCTCTCTTTGTATTTCTTTACAGAAGCCCACATACCTGTGCTAATGGACAGACAGCCCAGATCCTCTGCACACATCTCTGGGGTCCTGAGAGAGAGAATCCAGGCTCTGCTCAGAGTTCTAAAAGAGGCTCCTTTGAGATGTCAAAGTAGGGCCAATGATTAATTCTTGTTGACCATGACACTCCTGAAGTTCCCTATTCCTCTTTATGGGATTTGGTGTGTGTGTGTCTGTGTGTGTGTGTGTGTGTGTGTGTCCATGTCCCTTTCAGGAAGCCTAGTCCATGCACAGCACAGGTAGAATTGGTCATGAATTTTACATCTAAGAGACTTCCCAAAGGTGGGGCTGTGAGATGCAAGAAGAAAACCCAGGAAGAAACAGATTTCTTTTAGAAAGTTCTTCCCTCCCTGTTGCGAGTGCCAGGTGAGTTAGGAAGTGGCCTCTCTATACTTACTACAGAGACAAGTATTCAGACTCGGAGGAAAGTCCTTTGATGAAAGCACAAATGGGAAGAGAAAGGAAGACAACACACGGTGATGAGACACAATGAACACGCACAGCCAGTGGAGAGGAGGGCGGGCCATCCACTTGGAGCGCTGGCTCAAGCAGATTGGTTGTCTCCAGCAGGGCTAGGTCTACGCTCAAGAAGCTCAGGGTGGAGGTGCTACCAGAGTCATACATGTGACCATTCACTGAGGAAAGGACCCCAGCATCCCAGCAGAGGCTGTTCTCTGGGTCACAGGGTACCCTCTTTCTCAGGGGACCCAGTGGAGCAGCCTGGAGGTGGTGAGGTATACCATACAATATTGTCACTATGTGTGTCTTAATCATAACTAGAGCCTAGGTTCAAATTATGCTCTATGTCTTTCAAAGTAGTCTGCCATTCATCAACATTCCCTAAGACACAGAAGGACTGTGACAAGGGAAAGCATTAATAATTCCATTTGACACACAGGGAAACTGAGGCAAAGATGGGCATCTCTGAATTGCTAAAACCAGCGGTTTGGTTCGGTCTAGAATTCCAATGTCTAAACCAGTGCCTCTCTCGTGACACTTTTCAACTGGCTCACAACTAGAGAAAGGCTGACAGTGGGTTCCAGGCAGCAGATCCACCCAAGTTCACCAAGGGATTCCAATGCACAGTCAGGACTGACGATGACACCATTTGGTGTCACTCCCCTGAGAAATGCAGAGTCTTGAGGCCCCATTTCAGACCAGACAGAGCAGAGCCTTCATCTTTAAAGAGATCCTCCTAACATCAGCATGTGAGGACCGGATGGGACAACTGGTCAGTTAGGGAAGGGGGACAACTGGCCAGCTAGGGAAGGGGGACAACTGGCCAGCTAGGGAAGGGGGACAACTGGCCAGCTAGGGAAGGGGGACAACTGG
>NC_034591.1:103007215-103098492 GCF_900095145.1 Mus pahari | reverse complement strand
ACTGGCCAGCTAGGGAAGGGGGACAACTGGCCAGCTAGGGAAGGGGGACAACTGGCCAGCTAGGGAAGGGGGACAACTGGCCAGCTAGGGAAGGGAGGCTATGGGTCAGCCCTTTACCTCTGCTTGGCAGGGCTGTGGCTACATCAGCATAGTTCACGAGTAAGACAAACTGAATCTTGTACAGATTACCTAGGGCTGTCAGAGAGGAAGTGCTCCCCATGGGAGGGAGGCTGTCCTCCCCCTGACAAGCCCTTACCAACTAAGGCAGCTCTCTGCAGTGTACAGACCACTCTGTCTCCCACACAGGTGCCTTTTGAAGCCTGCCCAGCTCCACTCACCCTCCGAAGCCTTGGAAGGAGAGACCGCTGGGCTCTTGGTCCCAACTTTTGTTGGGCTCTGCACTGGGGATGCAGGTGTGGACTTTACAGGTGAACCAGGCTTTTCCGTGGCTGTGTCCTTCTCCCCTGAAAGTAACAGAAACCCACCTCAGCACACACGTCACAGAGGGACAAGACGGGTGGGGCAAATGTGGAACCCAGTGCTTTTCTACTTAGTTACTTCTGGCTGGACAGTTACTGGGCCCTCCTTAGCTCAGCTTTACCTCTGCCCCTTCCTGGGAGGCCAAAAGTGGGCAATCAGAGCAATGCTGTGTCTTGTCTACCACATGGCTGCCCCCATGAGAAAGTAAGGCAGCAGGAGAGTAACATGTGTGGACACGCACCTGGTGCTGCAACACAGGCACAGATGGAGGCAGAGGCCCCACCACTGGCTCTCCTTAGGGTCACCCGGAGTTTGTTCTCAGGGGCTAGATTACCAGTTAACTCAGCTAGTTTACACCTTCCTGAGACGAGGTGCTGGTGGAGGACCCCGCCCCCGCCCCTGGGGTTTCAGGTCCCGAGTGCTCTTGAAGCAAGGAGAGGAGACAGCTCCTTTGGGCAGCATGGGAAGGTCAAGAGGCTGCCTTCCTAGGCAGAGAGAAATTTGAGGTAGAGCCTGAGATATAGCTGACTTGGTTCAGGCTAGCCCAGAAGGGGACAAAGCGTGGCCCAGCACATTAAGACACCAGGAGTTTCAACACAGAGAAACTGGCTGAACTCAAGACTGAAGCAAGGAGACGGGTATCAGCTGACAGAATTCTGGCTACCAGGCTGGTCGACTCACTCTAGACTTTATGTGACTGTCACACCAGTCCCATTGCAGCCAACATTGACCTGTTTACTGAGATTCCTCATGGTCAGAGGCACAATTCTAAATACTTTACGAGTACTAACTCCTTCATAGCCAGTGAGATCATGAAGATGCCTGCCTGTGTTAACTATGAGGTGCTATGAACATGTTTAACTACATTCTGCTAGCAGGCATGCTATTAGGTGATGGGGCAAGAAGGCTCTCCCTGCAGCTCTGGCTCACACGGGTTTACCTTCCTGCTCCGGTTCTAGCTTCTTCCTTTCCACCTCCTTCTTGTACTCCTCCAGCTCCTGGTCAGTGAGTTGGCTGAAGGGGTTGGGTACCGCCTCCTCCGATTCATCTTTGGTATCTGCATCGCCCTTGGACATCAGCTGGCTCTCTGTAGACTGAAAGTTAACCAAAGTGTGTGTTGCTCTCTGACCGCTGTGCTGGGGCCCAAGCTGGAGCTTCTCTCAAGTGGCAGTCAGCTATCTTGCTAGAGGAGTGACATGTAGCTCCTTGGAACCAAGCTTGGAGCCTTGGGGTAGGGTTTGTTCATTCTCTCCATTGCTACATCCTCCCAACACTTAAGACTCTGTA
The DNA here is from genome assembly GCF_900095145.1 of Mus pahari. Taxonomy (NCBI): domain Eukaryota; kingdom Metazoa; phylum Chordata; class Mammalia; order Rodentia; family Muridae; genus Mus; species Mus pahari. Next base: position 103,096,725 of record NC_034591.1, on the reverse strand, counting down.
CCTGCCCTGGTGAAGATAGGGGTCCACCCTCTGCCCTTGAAATGAAATCAAAAGATGCTCCCAAGCAGAAGACATACCTTTATTGCATTCCCATCTACGGACACTTCCAAGCCATGGCTGTGCATATACATTTGATGGCCCAAAGTCAGTCAGACACAGTCTAGCAAGCATAGCATTGGCTAGCGCAAGCGGCATGCCAGTCTCTCCCACACTGTCCCTCCCTGTCCCTCCACAGCAGCGCAAGCCTCAACACACAGCATTGAAACGACAAGGTACAGGGGCTTCAGCATTCTCAGTCCAAGCAGTGAATCCTGGAGTCACGGTGACCAAGAGGCCAGACCTGCATGGAGGATCTTCAGCTACTCATTCTGCAGGCCCTGGCGGGGGCACTGACAGAACCTCTGTTCTGCGCCTCAGTTGAATCCCTGGCTCTGAATCATCTGGTCCCTCTTGCTCAATGGAGGACTGAACCACAGACCCTGCTGTCCTTTTCCAGTATCCTCTCTGCAGCCTATCCGGAGGCATCACTTACTCCCGGGGGAGGAGAGCAGAGTGAGACCTCAGAGGAGGTGAGCCCAGCGCAACCAGGGTTTCTGGTCACCGCGTATGGGCTTCACACATCCAGAAGCAACCATGGGCTTAGTGCAACGGGTTTCAGAGTCAAAGGTGAGTGAGTCTAAGCTAGATCCCAAGGAGGAAGAGGGGCTACTGAGAGCTCCTGCTGTGAAGGGCAGAGCTGCTTTCGGGCAGCCGTGCTCTGTGCTCGGCTTTCATCCCTCTGGATCACAGGCCATTTCTAACCTTGCCCCTATGGCGTGCTCACAGTTCACTGACTTGGCTGAGTTGTGGGAGGTCAGGAGTCAGCTGTAAGGGTGCAGCCTGCTGCTGTCTGATCTGCAACCATATCATGCTGATGTGCTCTACAGTGAGTAATGGGCCCTTGCATGCCCCATTAGACACTGTCTAGGAAAGTGTCACACCCTTTGCCACAAGCTATGAACAGCCGCAATGCCACACAAGGCAGAATTGCAATGCCATCTGCTACAAGATGGCATCCCACCAAACACAGAAACAGTGACGTCATGCTTTCTAACTCTAACTAGGTTTGTATGGCTACTCTTACCCTTCCCACCCCATAGCACAGCAGTCCTGACCACACCCCCTCACTGTATCCTGATGATGCTATGTCCAACCCAGGGGTCAGAAACACTTGGGCCACCAGAATTCAGCAGGACAGAGAGAGGACCTCATGAAGTCCCATGGTGGGAGGTGTGGGGCCCACTAGAGGCCTTCCTATGGACAGATGGGCTGCTCCTTGTTGCTCCCTATCCAGTGCACCCAGGAGCAAGCCAACATTGTCCTCCCTGGACCTCACAGCCAACTGTGTGGTGGCCCTTCACTATGCAGCAAGAGCCCGGCACCCAAGATCATGGGGTGAGCGGGCCTGAGGACTCGGGGGTCCCCTGCCCAGCCCCAGGAGTCTGATACACTTCCCCTTCGGTTGGGGGCAGTCTCTGCTGTACCGGACTCCGGCTCTTCTCGGCGATGACACTGGCCAAGAGCTGAGACTGAGGTCCGGCTGACTTTATGTCTTGTCGGTTTTGTTCTCGAATCTGTGTGGTGGAAAGGGGAGAAAAAGGGGTCAGAGCATGGAAGGGCTCTCTAGTGTCCAATGAGGTCTGTGATGAGTCTGACAAGGCCCTGTATGGTTAGCAGTCTATCCTGTGCTCCAATACAATGTGACATCCTGAGGGCTGCCTCCATACCTGGCCTGGAGCAACTCTGAGCTCATAGAAGGCCACTCTGTGGACATGTCTTTTAGACATACCTTATGTGTAAAGCAACTGCCCTGTTCCATAAGTGGGCCACGGAGGACCACAGGACCATGTAAGTCCTGCACGAGGCACTGTCATCAATACAGTCTCACACCAGAAGTACTGATGAGTTCCCCTAACCCGAGAACTTGGCTTGTACTTCTGGGACCCCAGATTCCCTCAGAAAAGCAGGTAGGAGAGCTGACTCACCTTGTTCCTCATGTCCAGAACTTCTTGGGGGTCAGTGTAGAGAGGCACAAATTGGTTTGGGTTTTCGATCCGTATGGGCATGCCGCTGCTGGACTTTTCCACTTCATCAGCCTTCATCCACTGACAAGGCAAGTAAGGAGTTGGGCATGGGCCACCGGGTGCCCCTCCCACTGGGTGCCCCACCCACCAGCATGGAAGGTCCACAGGTCACTCAGAGTTGTCTCTTGTGTCAGAGCCAAGATGAGTGTTAGATGACACAGACATCAAGGAAGGCCAGTGGGCCACAAAACAAAAACAACAACAAAACCAAAAACAAACACCAAAACCAAAATTAAACAAAACACCAGAGAGCAGGGGCTGAAGCTTGGGCAGGCTGCGGCTGGGCTCCAGTTTCTTTCAGGTAACTGGATTTGCATTTGGTGGAGGCCTATTCCAACTGACTGTGGCCACTTTTTTGTTAATGAAAAAAAAAATCAAATAGAGTTGGTCTGGGAGAGATGGTCCAGTGGTTACAGAACCTGCCCTTCAAGCACAAGGACCTGTGTTTGGATCCCCAGGAACCCAGATGGGTGTGGTGGCTCACCCATAACTCAGAAGGTAGACACAGGGGATCCCAAGTGAGTTTAACAATATCAACAAGCTATAGGCTTGTTCTCAAAGAATAATATAGAAGAGCTATTGAAGATGATTCCATACATCAACCTGAGTCACATACATCTGAACCCATGTACATGCCAAGAAAAAAAATTCATTTATCTATGAAAAACAGGAAAGAAAAAAATCAAATAGAGATCGGTGTGAGTGAGAAAAAAGGCAGAGAGGAAAGAGATCGGCCTGTCCTTCTCATAGGTTTGTGTCAGACCTCAGGCCCAGGGTTTGGCATGTCACCCAGGAATTTCCCAAAGCCCCCTGTGGGTATGGGGTGAAACAGAGACCCCAATCTTCTTGAATCTGTGCTCATGGAAGTGGCCCAGTCCTGTCACCCTCTGGAGAAATCTGCTCCTTGTGCCCTAAACCTCAATACAGGGGCATAAGAAAGGGGTGTTAGGGACCCTGGGCCTGAGCACAGCATCCAGGAATGGGGATGAAAAGTGCATGACTTGCTTCCCATCAGTGCAACCCACCCCTATCCAGGCCAGCCCCACCTCCCTCTTACCGTGGTCTTTGGCCGGGGACTGCCCATGTTCCTCTGCACCTCGTCGGCCACATTCACCCGCAGGTAGGTGTTGGGAGTGTTAAGCCAGCGGGTCTTTTCCTTCTGCTGCTTCTGGGCATGCTGGCGCAGGGCGGGGACAGGGACTCCATCCTCTTCGAACACAAAGGCGGTGACTGTGGCTGGGATCTCCACTTCACTTTTGTGTTTGGTTTTCTCTTGGACAAAGGGGTGGCGGTACGTATAGCCTGTTCTGTAGCCCTAGAGGACAGAACCAGAACCAGGTGCTGGAGAGGACAGAGGTCCACACCTGGACTTGTCACCCCCAAATATCCACCAGACAACGGAGCAGCCGGGCCTTTCAAGTTGAGATGGGCCTGGTCCCTTAGGCTTGTCATCCCAATTGTTCAGGAAGCTGAGGCAGGAACATGACAACTTCAAGGCCTGCCTGGGCTACAGAACATGTGCAAAGCTAACTGGGTAACTTAGTGAGCCTGTGTTTCAAAATAAAGTGGGAACAAAAAGGCTGGGTAGCATAGCTCCTTGGTAGAACACTTGCTTGGTACATCTGAAACTTTGAATTTAATCTCCAGCACAAAAAAATGTTTAAAAAACAATGAGGTCTGCTCAATGCTCATGATTTTGATGAATTTGTAAGTAGTATCACTTTTGATGATGATGATGTATAATTTCGCAGTGCTGGGGCCTAGCATATCATGCCATACCAGACAGTCTAGACTGAGCTAAACCTCCAGTATCCAATAGATTTTTAAAGCAGCTAACATTAAGATATAAATAACAGATTTAAAATCATGTGTGTGTGTCCTTATATACATCTGTGTGTGTATACACGTGTATGTGTGCTTCCAAGTCATAAAACTGGAAAGGGGACCATGATCGGGGGAGGAAGAGGTCTTAAAGGAGCAAGGTACAGAGAGTGATATATAATGCCACGTGAAAGCAGAAGTGGGGACTGAGGAGGGATGAGGGACAACTAGAGGGACAATGGGTGGGGCCAGTAGCTAGTTGGGAGGAATGAGAACTGTGTAGAAGGTTATACATGTGTAATGTTGCCACGAGGAAAGCCATGCTACCTTACACATTAGTTTTAAAAACATGAAAATATTTATGATAGTAAATTGAGCAAACCCTGAGGTTGGGTAGAGCTGGCAGAAGTGCTGGCTCATTCACAGCACCTTTCACCAACGTTCACAGTCAAGGCTGATTGGGTTAGAACTCTCCTTTCTCTCTTCTCTGAAACTCTAAATAGAATCGTCTGCTTCTCTCAAAGCTCTGAAACAATTCCTACGGAAGCTACCTGCAAAGGCCTGGTGCTTCGTTTGGGGACAATGACTCAGCACAGGGAACCAGGAGTCCCCTCTCATCACCAAAAGCACATCTCATTGCAAAGCCATCCTCAGACTCACCCTAGCAACAGGGTGAAAAATGACTTGGAGACACTGAAAGGGGGGAAAGTATTAATTATTGCAATGACCTTGACATGGTTAGGTCAGGTGGCCTTGAGGATGAGGAAAGGGAACCAAGCAGGACCTGTTCTGAAGACAGGGTTCATTTCTCACCTCTGAGCTTGCTCCTCACAGCATCCCTCCCCTACCTCTTGTGCCTGAAGCATCTCCTCTGATTTTCCAGGTTATCAACCCAATCATTAGCCCCCAGAAGGAGGAGGCTGTCCTTTTGCACCCTTTAATGAACCATCCCATCTAACTCCTTATGGTTTGGTTCGGTCACTGCAATAGAATAATGTAACATTGATGTTTGGAATACAGGAGCTGGTTGTATGATGGGCTCTCAGTATTGACACTGTGACATTAAGGATGGGCAGGACCAACTCCAGGGGAGGAGTGGGCTAATGGATACAGGATGATGGGGATGGGCTGTGGACATAAGGACAGGCACTCTGACTTCCCACAGAAGGAGAGCATAGGCAGATATGAGGATGTCTCAGAACTTAGCAGAGGAAGAAAAGGCATGTACTGGGGAAAGTACAGCTACTATTCAAGTGAACACAAACTCAGAGGCCTTCACTAACTAAACCATGACAGAGGTGGTTCTTGTGTGTCCCCAGTGCTTTCAGATGTCTGGCTCTGGGGGCTCAGCCTCCATGGAGTGGTCTGAAGGACGACACCAAGACACTCACTAAGTTGTCCAGCATCCTCATGAGGGCTTCAAATTCATGCTCTCCCAGCCGGCTCTTCTGCATGGGCCCGAAGGTGCTGCCGGCCCACTGCACAGAGCCCACCTCGTGGGGCCGGTGTTTCTCTTGCTCCAAGAGGATGAGGTTCTCAGTACCCCCGGCGCTGGACAGAGCCGATACCTGTGGAGAATCAGAGAACTCGGGTGTGTGGAATCCTTGAAACTGCTGTGGTGTGCACCAGAGGGCAGTGGGGTCACAGAGAACTCAGGCACCAGAAAGGCCTAGGGAACTAGAGGAAAATATCTGAACACTTGTGGAGCATGCATTCATTGTCATGGAGCACAGTGTCAGTAATTCCTCCTCGGACTCGAGAACCCAGAGAGGAAGAAATAACAAGTGTTAAAACCCAGGAATGAGACAGCACAGAGGACCAAACGTTCATTATCCTGGATACAACACACCAGAGAAGAAAAATGGTACCTAGGATGTAGCACCCCAGAGAACTAAATGGTACCTAGGTCATAATGCCTCAAAGAAGAAGAGGGGGCAGTGCAGGTGGCTTCGGGCAGCACACTTAACCATTAGGACAGAGGTGTGTGTACAATGTGGGAAATTTTGATTAACCTTAAAAGCACCCACACACTCCCAGTTTGCATCCCTACCATTCAGATATCCTGAGTCAGGTTTGGGTTTCAGGGAGAGAGAGAGGTAGATCTAAGCCATGTGGACAGTGGTGTGTTCACACCCTCACATCTGAGGAGACTGATGTCTGCACACAAGCTCACTTATCAGAGCCGTGCTCCGATGATCTAATCTGCAGTGCCTGATGTTTCAGGGCGGGTTGAGAGTTTGAGTTGCGGTTTTGGTGGTGTTTGTTCCCACCAGAGATAAAAGAACCCATTTAGTTCGCCGACAGATGCAGGCATGTGAGCTTTGAGCATTCTCCTGCACCAATAGACTGCCCTAACCCTGCTTCATGGAGGTCAGCTCACCAGACTTCCTCAGGCGAGCCCCATCCATCACCCTGGAACAGGAAGACACTTCACAAGACCACAACACTTCCCAGTGCCTTTGTACTCAGGCTATATGTATGCATGTCTTTAACTGTCCCCACTGTCCCCTGATGCCCTGGAGAGACAGTGCTAGGGTGTGTGTGTAAAGGGTAGACCTGAGTGGGTACCAGGCTGGCTGGGTGTGTTACACCACCTCCTCTCCCTGTGACTTTGGGTAGCTATTTAGCATCTTTGTGTTCAGTTTCCACATCCATCAAGGAAATATGGCAATGCTCTACCTTGTGAGGAATCTCTCAAGGTGATGGTAAAGCATCTATAATGTTCTGCAGCCTCAGAACAGTACATGGTTGCTACTGCTAATCCAACACTCAGATAATGAAAGGCAGTCTCCCTGGAACTGTTTGTTAATGGAGAAGGAAGAAGGGAGAGAGCACCCACAGCCTTGCCCAAGCTGCCTCCTTCCATCTCTTCCCCCAGCAGTTTCCATGGCGATGGGTAACAGATGGGGAAGAACTGCCTGTGCCTCCCATCTGCCTCTCAGTGAGGGATGACCCACTTTTTCCAGAACTCGAAACCAATAGGCAAGGAATATACTGTGCTCAGGAGAGCAGAGCAGGCACCTGGGCTTGGACCACAGACATGGCCATGGTCACATTCCCCTGTCCACCAAGGTCACTGAGGGAGGAAGCAGGGCCCATGGTGGACATGGAGCTTCAGAGCTGGCTGTCAGAGTGCAAGCCTGATGGTAGCTGCAGGTCATGACCCTGTGCTCACTGATGCCTTAGTCTTTGCTTCTACCCTCCCATGTCTTCTAGACCATCCCCTCCCTCTAGAAGCTTCTCCTTCATAAAACAGATAAGAAATCACTGGAGTTTTCCTGGGTTGGTTGCCAGAGGGATGTGGGAGAGCAAAGACACATCAAGCCAGCCCTGAGCAGGTGACAGCAGCCAGGAGGCTGTTATGACCAGAACTAACAGCTCTGCCCTATGGCTATAGGTCAGGGGGTTAAATTGCCCAGGGGCCACTTCTGAGGTCTGAAATGGGAGAAGACTTTTCACTGTGAAGGGGACACAGCAGCGACTCTCCATCTGTGCAGAGCGCTGAGACAGCTCTGCAGAGAAGAGCTTTTCCTGTGTGCTGTTTTCTCAGGGACGCTTCTGCGAAGGTGTGTTAAGGAACCCTTTGCAGTTCAGTGTGAGGAAAGGCAGAGGCTTCCCTTGATCATGAAGGCTCAGCCAGTTCTGATGCCAGTCAGTAGCCACATCAGTCAGAATTCTTAGTTGAGGGAGAAGGTACCATATCAGATGGATGCAGGCCTCAGAGTCTAATTCTGAACACTGCTGTTTCTTGGGAGCCTCACTCACTCCATTCCACATAACATTTATTCATCTCCAGACTTATAATCGTCTCTGCAGCACTCCACTGTAAGGGTCCCACAGGGCTCTCCCATCTCCCCCATGTGGCAGGGCTGATCTCACCACAAGTGACATTGAGGGAGGGAGTGACCTTCCTTCAGTGCTGTTCCACCTGGCCAGCAGAGTGAGGCAGGAGGGCACCGCGTGGGACTTGCAGAAAGCTGGCTGTCCTAGAACTGCAGCCTCTGTAGTGTCATCACCTCTCCTAGCCTGGAGAGGCCATTCCTCCCAGCCAGCTTTAATCCATGCCAACATGAAGACAATGGGCTTGGAGAGGGCACATTTCTGCCCCCAAAGGTAGACAGCCAGGGCTGGTCATGAATCTATCCAGAGCTGGATAAGCACACCCCTTATCCCACCAACTCAGACACCACAGACTGCATGCTCTTGGCTGACCCTCACCACAGAGCTGCCTGTAAACCAGCATTCCTGGGGCTTCATGAGCTCCATGGTCATTGACCTTCCCCAACTGTCACTTCCCAGTGAAGGGACTGGGAGATGAGCTGGCTCCCTGTATACCTTTGAAGGGTAGCTTGGCTGTTCTGGTTGCCATGACAACACTGACTGGCTCATTGTCGATCCTCTTTCCATGCCTGCCCACATTCCCTGCCCATGTATAGCCTGCCTTCATTCCATCCCATTCCTTGGTGAAACGAGAGCACCCTTTCTCTGTGCTCCCTAGTACAGCTTGGTGCGACAGCTACACCAGATGGCCAGGTGTGGTAGGGCTTCTGTATGCCTGGTGATGGTTTCCCCCGTCCTGATCTCAGGTCCCCTAGATCTGAGTAGTGCCAATCAGATGTTGTGATGGACTTTCCAGAGTACGGATCCCACTGTAAGCAGGAAACGGCAGGAGTGTAAGGAAGGTGGTAACAGGCGGGGTGATAAAGCAGTTTAGGAGGTCAGAACCTGACAGCTGAGCAGGGCCCACAGTTCCCAGGGCCCCCATCAAAGCCAGCTCCTGAGCTCACTTCCCAGGGCACCTCACATACCTGCACCTCACACGCAGCCTGCAGGTGGAAGACCTTGTAAAAAGCTTCCTCCACGGTGTCACCCAGGGCGACCATGCCATGGTTTCTTAGCACCAGAATCTGTGGAAGAGGAAAGAACCAGTCAAACCCATCTTTGCCCATGGAAGGAGTTGCAGAGACAAAGTTTGGAGCTAAGATGAAAGGATGGGCCATCCAGAGACTGCCCCACCCGGGGCTCCATCCCATAATCAGCCACCAAACCCAGACACTATTGCATATGCCAGCAAGATTTTGCTGTAAGGACCCTGATATAGCTGTCTCCTGTGAGGTTATGCCAGTGCCTGGCAAACACAGAAATGGATGCTCACAGTCATCTATAGGATGGAACACAGGGCCCCCACTGGAGGAGCTAGAGAAAGAACCCAAGGAGCTGAAGGGGTCTGCAACCCTATAGGTGGAACAACAATATGAACTAATCAGTACCCCCAGAGCTCATGTCTCTAGCTGCATATGTAGCAGAAGATGGCCTAGTCNGCCATCATTGGGAAGAGAGGCCCCTTGGTCTTACAAACTTTATATGCCCCAGTACAGGGGAACACCAGGGCCAAGAAGTGGGAGTGGGTGGGTAGGGGAGCAGGGNNGGGGGGAGGTTACAGGGGACTTTTGGGGTAGCATTTGAAATGTAAATAAAGAAAATATCTAATAAAAAATTAAAAGAAAAAAAAAAAAAGAAATCCCCCCATCTCCCAGCCAGCCAAGATGGCTCCGTGGAGCAAGGTGCCAGCCACAAGTCTGAACATTGAAGTTCAGTCCCTGGAATCCACATGGTGGAAGGAGAGACATGATTCCTGCAGACTGTCCTCTGAACGCCATGTGAGCCATGGCAGCCTAAACTAACTTCCCTGCCCCAGTGCCCCTAGGAACATAAACCAGGTGAATAAATAAAACTATAGAATAAAGTCAACCTTTAAAAAAAGTTTTACTCCTGAGAGACTTTCATCTTACTAAGACCAACTCCGTATCCCAGCCTGGAGCCCCTCGACAAGCTTACTGCTCTTCCTCTAACCAAGAACCCCACTACTAACCTAAGGCTGGCTGGAATCCAGTTCACCCAACTGCAGAAGATAGAAAAGGCATTTAAAGTGCAGCTTGAGTGACGGTTTTGGGCAATGCTTTGGTGGCTTAGAGAACTCAGAAGTCTGAAGAGGCTGCTGAGTGTTAGGTGAGTGCACTCATTTGATGCTGAGTTAAGGGCTTGGACCTCAGAGGTAACCTCTGCCAGTAAATTAGCTGACTTTGGTAACATCTAAGAGGATGCGCTCTGAGAGGTGGCCCTGCAGAAACGGGCAGTATTCTCTTCTCTTGGGACCTCTGGGTTGTGCTCCACAGACTTGGCTCCAACATCCTCAGATTACCTCAAATCAGTTTTTCAAATGAGGAAAGAGAAATTAGGAGAACCGGAAAGTCTCCTGGCCAACTGGAGACAGACTCTGGACCAGACCTGGCGTCCTCCTGGCCAACTGGAGACAGACTCTGGACCAGACTTGGGGTCCTCAGGGGGAAATGTTTCTGATTTGGCAGGGCCCGTGAGTAAAAAGAGTGAAGAGACCAGAAAGATGCTTTGATCAAAACCAAGATTCCCCAAGGGTCAAGTTCTACTTCCTTCCCTGAAAGAAATATTCATGGTTGGTTTTACCCTCAGCAAGCTTGAAATCAGACAAAGCCCAGTGGGAACTGAGGCAAAGCTCTATGCATTCAAGCTTCCCTGCAGAGCTGAGGCTCAGAGCACCACATCCTCTCTAAGAATAGATGAAGTTCTTTCCTCTCTAAAGCCAGAGACTTAGAAGGAGCATAACCAGAAGCACAGGGAACACCCTCCCTTAGATTACCACAGCCCACATAGCTGTGCCATTAGCTAACACTGCTGAGGACACCCTGGGGCTGCTGGGGCAGAAGTAGCAGCAGGGCTCCTCCTCCAAAGCAGAGATGGGGAGGCGGGGGGGGGGGGGGCTTAGAAGTGAGGCTGTCTCACCGTTCTTTTCCAGTCAGATGTGCTAGTAGGAGACAGTGCTTAGACTTAAGCCAAGCAACACTGCAGCTCTGCTCTTTTAACTAGTTGGTAACTAATAAGTGGAATTAGTTGATTAATACAGCACATGGATGTGGAGAGACTGTAGAGAAATAACCCATATATTAGACACAGGGAAGAAAGCAGAAGGGACAACCTTTGTGGGAGGCAACTGGGCAAAATGAAGTCAGACTTTAAAAGTGTATCCTCTAGAAGTGTCTAAGGGAGCCTCCTCAAGCCCCGAGGATTAGCTGGAAAGATTTCCACCTGGTGGTGTGAGGTGGGGTAGAAGGTTCAACTACAGGGGACTGCTGAGTGATGGAGAGAACAGAGACATGCAAAGCCATTTAGTGTGCATTGCTAGGCGAGGGAGAACTGATTTTCTGGTTTTATAAATGTGTGTGAAAAGCTTTAGAGAATGCATCAACATCTCAGAGCAATGTGGGAGAAGTGGCTTCAAAAAGTTTTCTTTCTAAAAATAAAATTCATCTATAAAATTTGGAGGCTAGAGAGATGGCTCAGCAGTTATGGGTGCTTTCTGCTCTTGTAGAGGACCCAGGTTTGGGTCTGAGCATTTATGCCAGGCTGCTTACAAGCAACTCCAGCTCCAGAGGATATGACATCCCCTTCTGGCCTCCACATGCATTGCACAAATACAAATCTTTAAAAAAAAAATCTACAAAACAAATATTCTGCAATAAATACATGATACCTTTGTGATGTTAATGCTCTCTGTGTCTCTCTGTGTCTCTGTCTGTCTGTCTGTCTGTCTGTCTCTCTCTCTCTGTGTGTGTGTGTGTGTGTATGTGTGTGTGTGTTGAACCCAAGTTGAACACTGGGCATCTTCCTCAACTGTTCACCACCCGATTTTTGTTGGGCCCCATTCTGGCCCCGGTTTGGGCCTTGAGGACAAACCTGGAGCTCACTGATACACTCAAACTGATTGGCCACACAAATCCCGGAGATACACCACCCAGCACTGGGGTTATAGGTATGGAATGCCACACCCAGTTTTTTTATGTGGGTACTGGAGATGGAACTGAGGCTCTGTACAGCAAGCTCTTTATCCTTTGAGCTCTTTCCCCCAGTTCTGTGACACCAGCATTTGACAGTACCACTCCACAGCAGCACCCCTGCCCCCAGAAACAAACCTTGCAGGTGGGTCCAAGGCACTTCTGCAAGTTGATTCGATCAGCTTCCTGCTCCATTTCCCCATTGAAGTCATAGTAGGCCATGTCCCCCACCAGCAGGGCATTATGGGAGACAGGCAGGAGGCCGCACTTCATAGCTGATACCTACAGGAAAACAATAGTTGCCTAGCAACTGCAGCCCAGAACCAGGGTGTCCTGGTCCTTTCTCCTCAGAGCACAGTAGGCCAGCCCTGCTCTGGGGCCAGGGAGTGTGGGATGGTCACGGGAAGAAGCCTACACCTCCCAGGCCTTTCTCACTGGGACTCTAAGGGCTTCTCATCACTCCAAGGCTGTGAGGACAGCTGGGCAGAGCACTTTAAGGAGGGTACTGGCTTTGTTCTGTGAGGAGGGAGGATTGGCAGAAATGTTTTCCCCCTGAGTATAGCCCTGGCACAGGATAAGTGTAAGGACCCAAGGCTAAAACTCTTGACATAAGCTGGAGTCATTTTAGAAGAGGGAGCATTAATTAAGAAAATACTCCCACCAGGTTGGCCCTTGCTTTTTTGGTGATTGATGTAAGAGGCCCAGCTCACTGTGGGTGGTGCCACTCTGAGGTTGGTGACCCTGGATGCTATAAAGAAAGTAGGCTGAGCAAGCTATGGGGACTAAGTCAGTAAGCAAAGTACCTGAATGGCCTCTGCATCAGTTTCTGCCTCCAGGTTCCTACCCTGGGTTCTTGCCCTGATTTCTCTGAATGATGGAGATTGCAAGTTGTACGATGAAACAAGCTCTTGGCTCCCTGTTGATTCTGGCCATGGTGTATTACAAAAGCACCAGGAAAGTGAACCAACGCAGAGCACTACCTCATTTATCATCGAGAGCGAATAGCATGGTGAGGTGCGGAAGGGCCTCCCTGATCTTGCCTCATTGCCCCAAATCAGCCCAAGACTGCAGAGATCCTCTCAACACAGACACACTAGTGTGTCTTGGTCCCAGTTCAGGGATGTCTATACTCCATGACCTGTGTGTTTCCCTCAGAAACCAACAGGCTACTGCCATGTGCTCCGCCGACTCTACAGGTCTGGTGCCAGCAGAGGATGATGGCCACGGCAATGCCCACTGTCTACTATTTCTCCAAGTGATACTGCAGCGTCCTCCACACACAGGGAGGGCTGGCCTCAGGAAGTACCTGTGCCCTGTCCTCTCCCCGTTTTACTCCCCTTCCCCAGACCTCAGCTGCCCAGAACTACAGGAAAGTCTGCAGGCTCACTTCCCACCGGCTTATTCTCCTCTCCTCTGAAGGGCTGGGTCGTGCAGGGACAGGGCAGCCTGAAGCCCAACCTCAGTGACTCAGGTGGACGCTCGGGTGGTGCAGTTGCCTGGCTGAGTTCTCAGCTGTAGCCACAGCAGAGGGGAGTCTGTGAAATACACGTTCCCCACCTTCACACTTCACTGAGACCTTGGCATATGAAAAGAGGGCTAGAATACAGAGTCCACAGCAGAGGGGAGTCTGTGAAATACACGTTCCCCACCTTCACACTTCACTGAGACCTTGGCATATGAAAAGAGGGCTAGAATACAGAGTCCTAAGCTGAGAATTCACTCTCTTGGCCTAAGTTCCAGATCTTTACAATTTTTTTTTATCATTCTTTTATTTTTTATTTTATGTGTATGGGTGTTTTGCCTTCATGTTTGTCTGAGCATCACATGCATGCGGTACCTGCAAAGGCCAGAACAGAGGGTGTCAAATTTCCTGGAACTAGGGTTACAGATAGCTGTGAGCGGCCATATGGCTGCGGAGAATGGAAGCAGAGTCCTCTGGAAGAGCAGCTCTTAACTGAAGAACCATCTCTCTGCCCCCTTTCCAGAATGTTTAGATGATGGCCTTGCCATACTCCAGATGGTAGCTGCTCGGGGAGAAACTTAGGCGCTCCAGGCTGACCGCCACAGGAAGCCAGGCACTACTCACCGCTGCGGTGGCAGGCGTGTGCAGGTGGATGGCACACCGCACGTCGGGCCTGGCAGCATAGATGGCCGAGTGCAGACTGAAGCCCGTGGTGTCCACTGGGAAGCAACTGCTGCCCTTCTCCACCACCTCACCCAGAATGTTCACCTTAATCTAGGCAGTAAAGAAGAGGCCAGACTCAGAGCTCACGCCCTCTTCCACACATGGGCCCAGTGCATTCCCTGGCCCACGTGCACCACTCCAGACAACAGGAGCAATGGCTGGCCTTGGTGCTGGGGTCCAGCAACAGGGAGTCCTGCCTGTGGTGAGCCCTAAGGGGTGGCAGGTGGACTCTGCAGGGAAAGTGGTGGGGCCGGTTCTCAGACTTTATTATGCATTGTTTCAGTTACTGTCAAAATAGTTTCTAAACACAGAAAAAACAATACTTCTAGAAATTCCCCAAATGATGTCCAGGCTGTGGTCCACATACCCACTCCGAGTAATGAGCTAGAAGAGAGTCAGTGATAGAATCCTCTAGAAGCAGCTAAGAAGAATCTTGAATGCCTGCAGAAACCTTCCCAGTGGAAGTCATGTCTAAGCTGAGCCACCTCATTTGTGAAACATCTTAATACACAAAGGTAAAGAGAATGATGTACTGAACACCTTTCACCTGTCACAGAAAAGGGACCAATGGAAAGATGTTCCTTTCTTAGCCTGTTTTCTACTTCAAGAGACAGGTAGGTGGCTTGGCTAAGAAATGCCACACACAATATGTGCATAAAGGAACAGCAAGGGAGAATGGAGGGGGAGGAAAAAGGGGATGGAAGAGGGGGAGGCCAAAGGGAGAGGGGGAAAGAGGAGAGTGGGAGAGAGTGAGAGCGAGAATGAGCAAACAAGAGAAAGAGACAGACACACATACGGTGAGTGCTGGTGGGAAAAAGAGCACATACATGTATGCATGTGTATATGTGCACACACATATGCACACATGCACACACACATGCGCAAACATACACAAATGTACTCAGACACACAGAGACACACACACACCACATAGAGGGTGTTGGGCCCCATTCTGGCCCCGGTTTGGGCCTTGAGGACAAACCTAAGCCTGGCTTGAGTTTTAAGACGTGTCTTAGTCACTTTCATATAGGGATGACTCAGCAAGACCTGTTTGGCCCTGCCTCTGCTCAGCTGTTGCTGATGTAGAGCTTTTCCATTGGCCTTGTCAGTCACTCCATACCCTCTGTCACCCTTCCCCACCTCCTACGTCATCTTACCCCACCAAAATCCCCCTTCCTATGTTCCAAACTTATATAAGCGAGAGGCTGATGCCATAAAGTTGAGTTCCTGCTTTGACAGACTCCCAGCCCAGGTGTGTTTCTTTTGGGCCATCAACACTCACCATCCTGCTTAGCCCCAGAGAGACCCCCACAGGACCAGGACCTCTCTCCTCTCACCTGGACCTACCAGCAAGGAGCTGGCAAGAGGGAGGGAGGGAGGGAGGGAGGGAGGGAGGGAGGGCCTATGACATCCAGACTCTAACACTCAAGGCAGCTCCACAAAGGCTCTCACACCCCATTCCCAAAATTCCACAGACAAAAAAGGGACCAAAGGGCAGTGACATCGTGGTATGGGGACAGGCACACTATTGTACTGTGTGCTAATAGCACAGGAGCAGCATCCAACAGGCCCACTGTAAAACTCTCTGTGGAGTGGGTTTCCCGGGTTAGGAGTGGCATGACACTGGCTGGGCGTGACAGCAACTCCTCCAGATCACTGTCCTTAAAACAAATGCACTCACTCAGCCTGGTACCCCAGTTCCTTTGAGTGGCTCATGCGTCCCTATCTCATCAATGCACCTGTGACTTGGGTCATTCAAGAGTCTCCACAACCTAGTGAGACGGTGGCCAGCCTATCTGGTGCCTCTGTCTAGACGAGAACTATGAGGGCCTCCCCAGAGGCTCAGGCTTGGACTCTGCTGCTGTGCACATTTACAAAAGAAGCGCATCGTGAGACACTGCAGGGAGTGGCACCTCGTGATTTCACCTGCTCCTCTCCTCCTCCTCAACCACATTCCCCCTTTGAGGGTAGGAGCTGTACCTCCATGCATAGCAGCCCAGGGTCGGTCCACACCCTACACTACCTCCTGTGGGTGACTTCCACAGCCTGCAGGGTCTGCCCATACCTCACCTCCTGCTTGTGATTTCCCCCTTCTGAACACATCACAGCCAAATACCAACTGCCTCTGCCCCAGGGACCCCACCCCCACCCCCACCAGTTCCTCATACTCAACCTCAGCTGCCAGTCTAGCTGATCAGCAGGCCCACTAAGCGCACAAGCCCAGAACTGCAATTGTCCCGATGTCTGCTGGCCTCCACACCTCTGTTTCAGACAATCCGTGAACAAAGGAAACAGATTGCCTTGCTTCCACCTCCAGATTCCAAATGCTGAGCCACGCTTGCAAGTCTCTTGTTCTCCTGCTCCAGTGTGTCCCCAGGTCCCCATCCGAGGAAGCTTTCCTCATGACATGCAGTCTAACTTCAAGCCAGGAGTCTACCCCAGACCCCAGGCCCATTCTGTCCTCCCTCCCGCTGTGTTTGTGGCCTGCACCCTGACCACATCATGCTCTAGGAACCCATTGTGGCTATGCATCTTCTCTGCCCAGGGAGAGCTGAGTCCCTCAAGGAACAGAGCAGTAGGCTCTAACATGGAGATGACCTGTCCCTCCATGGTCAGATGGGTACTGTCATCTTAGTAAGGGTTGGCGCTGGTGCTGGACCACACTTACCAGGCTGGATGCTGTGACCTCACTGCAGGAAACCCCCTTGGGGCTGATCAGGAAGTGGTCCTGCTCCTTGCTCACTCTCAGCTGGGAAGACAGACAAGAAACTCAGGGCCAAACAGAGAGGGAGAAGGGACACTTCCTCTGACCCTGTTTAAATCCTCTTCTCCTTGAACTCATGGCACCAAGACTTCCTCTAGTGAACCCTCCTCCCCAGAGATGAGGATGTTTAGTCTTTCTTTAAACTGTGGAAATGGAGCTTCCAGAGGAATCTCACAAAAGTTAGGCATGGCCCTGAATATAGGAGCTGGTTCCCATCCAAAGAGGTACCCATGGGGCAGGTTGTCTCTTCTGATGTCCATTATGGTTAGCAATCTTGGAAGAGGTGAGTGGACTTAAACTTAGGGTCACTAACAGTGCTTGGTCCTAGGTTAAAGAGTCAGGAGTCTTCCCTTCAGGTTTTGTGGGGATAGGAGGATAGGCAAACAGTCACAGGGCACCTGCTCCTCACCGTGACGTAGGTGTCACTGAGCTGTGCCCAGCCGTAGAGGTCCAGGAGACGGTAGACGCTGCTGATCTTGCACCGCATGAGCCTCTCCCCCTTGGCCAGGTTCAGGGAGTCGGCAGTGTGGAGGTCGTTGATGGGTGTCATCATGGAGAAGTCTGCAGGGATGGGAGGGGACAGTGCATCTCCCTGAGGACAAGAGTCCCCACCAGCTAGCCTGGTCCTTGTCCTGTACCCCTCTAGATCTCACTGACTAATGCTCCCATGGTACAGGGAACCGCACCTGCCAGAGGATCAAGCAGCCCTTGACTCACACCCAGAGGAAGAAAGGTTGTAGAGTGGCCATGTGTGGCTTGCTCGATTGAGATTAGTGCTGCTTTGGGGGGAAAGCCAATAGCTCAGGTGGTTCAGTGCATGACCAACGTGCACTCAATCCATAGGCTCGACCCTAGCACTACATAAAGTCATGGTGGTGATGCGCATCTGTAACTCAGCACTCGCTTAGGAGGTGAAGGCAGGAGGGCCAGAAGTTAGGGATTATCCTGGGCTACAGACCAAGTATGAGACCAGCCTGGCCTGTAGGAAAGTTTGTCTTAAGGAAACAAAATAAAGCCACATCAAGGCTCAAAGCCATGAACAAAGGGTTCTCAGAATGCCAAGGTTGCCACGAACCCTAAAGAGGAGCATCGATTGGGTAAATGCAGAATGATCGGGTAAATGCAGAATCATCAGGTAAATGCAGAATGATCGGGTGAATGCAGAATGGTTTCTGAGTGGGAGTGTGCAGAGGTGTCAGAGGTGCTGGACAGAATGCCTGCTGTCGCTGTGTTTTGAGTGACCATGCAACAGAACTTCCTCTGTGGCTTGGAAACAAGACACATAGAAAGCCACATCAACCATGAAGACATTTCTTCAACTTTCCCCCAAGTCATGTTTGAGAGATTCAGACCCCAGAAGCCAAGGCTGGCTAGAAAGCTGCAATGTCTGGTGGCATGTGTCTGTTTCTGTTAGGACAGATAGCCGTGCTAACACGTGTCACTTTTCTCTAGGAATTAGGGAAAGTCTTGAGAGATTTGGAAATGGGCCCCTGGGGGAGGGGGCTAGCAATCTTGTCCCCACCCTAGATGTCGGAGCTGATGGACAGTCTGTTCCCTTAACCATGATGGTCACTGCCTATGAGCTTCCGGGGAGCAGAGGAAAGTATACAAGCTAAGGGTAGAAAGGCATCAGTGGTAAAGAGCATTTGTTGCTCTTGCAGACTAAGCTCAGTTCCCAGCACCTTTGTCAGGGGCACACATTTACACACACACACACACACACACACACACACACACACACTCACCATGTACACACATGCATGCATGAACACACATGTGCACATGCACACCACATTTTCTTTTTAAATGTGCATTGGTTAAATAAAAAAATTTAAAGGTTATATTACCATTATCAAAGTGTTATTTTTGTCAGGACCAGGTTGGGTATGGTAGAATGTTTCTGTAATTCCAGCACTCAGGATGTCAAAGTGGGAGAATAAAAGCCAATCTGGGCTACCCAATGAGAACCCATCTCAAAACAAGCAAAATGTGAAGTAAAACATGTGCTAAGAA
The DNA here is from genome assembly GCF_900095145.1 of Mus pahari. Classification (NCBI taxonomy): domain Eukaryota; kingdom Metazoa; phylum Chordata; class Mammalia; order Rodentia; family Muridae; genus Mus; species Mus pahari. Next base: position 103,077,951 of record NC_034591.1, on the reverse strand, counting down.
CAAAGAGAAATGAACAATAATGAAATGGATGCACTTTTGACAAAATCCAATGAAAATGGAAACATAAATTAAATTGAGTGTCCTGGAGACAGCCTCTAACTATAGATCATTTAAAAATAATTATATTAGGTTGCAAAAAGCTCTCACTGAACCCTTGACATGGAACTTAAGAACTTCTAATCCCATGAAGGCTGACATTGACCGATCTATAGAAGAATAAGTATTCAATAGCTTGGCAATGAGAAAAGACAGCTCAAGGAATAAAAAACAGACCTGGGGGGGGGGTGCTTCTCAGTGCGTGCCTGGTGTGTGTGCAGCTGCGGTTTACTGCCAGCACCATCAAAACACGTGTGCAGCTGTGGTTCATGGATACAAATGTAGGCACATCCAGGAAGAGGGAATCTTATCTGAGGGAATTGTGTCCATCAGATTGACCTACAGTCAAGTCTGTAGGCATATTTTCTTGCTTAACGATTGAGGTGGGAGGGCCCAGCCCACTGTGGGCGGGGTCACCCTTGGGCTGACGTCCTGAGTTATTAAAAAAGCAAGCTAAGCAAACCAGTAAGCAGCCCTCCTCCGTGACTTCTGCTTTAGTTCCTGTCCTTCACGATGACTTCCTGCCTGGGCTTCCCTCAATGACCTTCTGACATGTAAGCCAAATAAACCCTTTGCTCTCAGTGCTTCTGGTTGTGGTGTTTATCACAGCAATAAGAAATTGGAACATAAATAGTATGGAAAATAGTAAGTACAAAACCAAAGCCACCCAGATGTGGTAAAGCCCAGGTATAACCGCAGCCCTTGTGAGGTGAAGGCATGAGGGTTAATGCCTTGGCCAATCGGAACTACTTGATTAGACTGCGCTCCCTGTCTCCTCCCACTAACGCCTGGGCTGTAGTTTGGGCAAGCAGTGCTTGTTTGGCAGGTACAAAGCTCTGAGTTTGATCCCTGTTGTTGGAAAAGGCATTAGTAATCAGGAAAAAAAAATTAAGAACTGATAAACAAATACATGAATTAGTGTGTAAGACCTATGAATAAATTAATATGATTTGTTCAATAAGGGAAACACAGTACACTAGAAGCCAGCATAAAACTCAGCCACCACCCAGCACAAGACAATAAAAGGTGTATTGTAAGTCACCTCATTTTAAAGAGAATCCATCAACATAGATATTTTCATATAAAATATATGATCAAAATTTGCTAACACAGCAGCAAAATAAAAATTTAAATGCCAGGTAAAAACTGAACGGGTAAGCGTTAAGAATCTCTGACAATGCTCTAGATGTGGATAATTATGAAAGTGAGCTGTAAGCCTTCGAGAGAGATGTACCTCCTTTGCTTAAACTCCATCAGGGTAAGGAGAAAGGTGGAGTCTCCTTGCTCATGATTAAAGTCATGGCTGAATGCCCTAGAGTGGACTGCTCACCCTCACATGAGAATATATGTGCTTAAATCCTTAACAGAAGTCTAACAGTAAAACCCACAACAGTGTATCAGAACAAGGAATTAGAGCCAAGAAGATGGCTCAGCTGGTCAAGAGGCTGCTGTCAAAAAGGAGGACCTGTGATCATCACCAATTACCAGAGCCCACATTACAAGGGAAAAAAAGCCAAGTATCTTGGGACACACTTGTAATCCTAGCACTGGGGAGACAAAAACAGAAGGAGTTCTGGGACTGCCCGCCTAGCTGATGTGGCGAGTTCTAGGCCAGTGAGAGATCCTCTCTCAAAATATGTGGTGGGTTGCTCTGAAGGATCAACCTGTAAGATCGAACTCTGGTTTCCACATGCATATGTGCTTATATTGTGAACTTGACTGTATACACACACACACACACACACACACACACACACACACACGATCAGAGGTAATTTAGAGCCTGGTATTCCGAGATCTGTCACTATAACTCATTGTGACAATTGCTCAAGGGGACATAAAGGGATCAGTACCCCAAATGCATCATGTTATTTCTCAAAATCTATTTCTAAACAGAGAGCTATGATGAGCTAGAAAAAAAGACATTTTCTCAACATGATAAAGAGTAATGATCTCACGTTCTATGATGACAGAATTTCCATTAAAGCCAGATGCAAGACAAAGATGACTACTCTCTAAATTATTAAATGTCATTCCAAAGCCTGAGGGGATATAACCAGAAAACTAGGAAAAATAAGGCCAAAGGCAAAATGCTGGCAGACGAAGGCAAAATGTCAATGTTTGCAGACAATGTGATTTTTCTATATATAAAAACACAAGGCCAGAAAGATAGCTCAGAGGGAAAAGTGCTTTGCTGCCAAGGGCTTCCATGGTGGGAAGAGAGAACCAATTCTTGTGGGCTGACTTCTGACCTCCATACACACATTGTGATATATACATACTCACAAACATACATATGATTGCACACACACACACATACATACACATGCACATAAATAAACGAAATAGTAAAATGATTTTAAAACTCAAGATAATGTGTACATGCATATTCAAGAAAAAGTTGAATAAAGATTCATTTATGACAGCCAAGTTATATATTATTTCCTGGATGGGCTTAAGACATCAACAGATCATATGAAAATAACTTGTAAGTGTTCCAGGTAGACATTACAGAACTAGCATAAACATACCTTGTTTCTCAATATTCTAAATCAGCTTTCGAAAATATTTTAAAAGTATCTCCCACACGCTAGGTAAAATATTCTAGAACCAACCATAGACATTTCCCTCACAGAAACTATATTCTAAAATAAAAATAAAGAAATCCAACTCCTCTACCAAGTCAATCCCAATACAACTCCGATCAAAATCCTAGAAGGACTATTTTATGGTAGAGGAGAATAGAGCTTGACAAAGTAACTCCAAAATTACTTTATAGAATAAATTTGCACAAGAGACTAAGATAAATTGATGATTAACTATGGCCTTTTGACCTATTGTCTAGGCAGGTGGCCAGCAGTGGAAGACACAAAGGAAAATAACAGAGGCTCTGTTCTGTAACAATATATTCTACAATATATCAAATGCTATGAACAAAATTAAAAGTCAAAAAAGAAACTGAGAAATGACTGCAATATTTTTGACAGGTCGTAGGGAAATAGCATAAATTTATAAAGATTTAAAAACCTATTCACAGCACACTAGTAGGAAAATTGGCAAAGTATGGGAACAAACATTTTGCTATGAAAAAGCACAGATGAAGGTTTAGGTACAGCCTGTCTCATGGGGAAGGGAGGAGCAACAACTAACAGTCTGAGAGAGGTGGAAGCGGGGCCACGCCCACCACACTCTGTTGAGAGCAAGGTTGGCAAATCTCTTTCTCTGGGATGGTGAAGGGACAGAATCTGCACTGTGCAATGCTTCCTAGCTCCTGTTTGCATTCCTCCAGCCATTCTTACAATTTATCTTCAGAAGACAGTCCAAGCATTTCACCATTTTCTTATTATAATTTATCTTTAGAAGACAGTTGTCCACGTAGCATCATATTTATTTACCAGGATGCCTACCCCACTGTGCTCCATAATAGTAAAGAAATGAACACAATCTAAAACTCCAGTAAGGAATGATTCATCAGCATGCAGCTACAAAAATTACTGCAGAACCCTATTTACGATGCAAAATTTTAGTTGATATACCATTAAAATATATGTCTTTTTCTTGCTTTCAATAATCTATCTATATTAAACCCAAAAAGCTGAAAAGATACATCAAAATATTGCTAAGAGTGATTTTTGGAGTTCTCAAAACATAACGAAGTGGGCTTTGGCTTCTCTTTCTCAAATGCTTCCTTAGTTATGGTCATCACCCTATATATCTGAGTCATATGCAACTTCCAGGCTGTGGGCAGAGCTGCAGTTCGGGAAGGGAGCCCACACATAGTCACAACTCCTCTTACTGCTCAATAGTGATCATCCTGGCTGGTCTCCTGGCTCCACTCACCTCTTCTCATGCCCTGAAGTCACCTCCACCCTTCCCACCCCTGGCACCATGAGCAATTCTCCTATGGGTCTTTAATTCACAGCAACATCAGAAGCAGAACCAGGCATCTCTTTGCCCAGGCCTGCTAATGCAACTGCAGCTTGGCTATTGCCTAGCAACCAAGCTGCTTCCAGTGCTTTCTCCTCCCTTCCCAACCACAGCCCTCTTCCTCTGCTCCTGGCAGACACCCAGGCACCCACATACTCATGGAAGAAGCTGGGAAGACTGCGTGGGAGGTGCTGGCCATGAAGTCCGCGATCTGTCGGAGGGCCCAGATGTTAGAGGAGTTGTTGCCCTTCTTCATCTGCTCCTGGATGAGGCCTTCCAGCTCCTCCCTGAAAGACTGTAGCAGGCCAAGGGGTTGGTGCCCTGTTCCTCATGGAGGGCCGGGGGCCCAGCAGGCCTTCATAAGAGGGCAATGCCCTACAGATACCCAGGGATTGGTGCCCAGCTCCTTGCAGGAGAATTAAGGACCCTGCAGGTCCCTAGGAGCTGAGGGCACAGCAAGCTCAGAGGGGCTGGTCCCTGAGCTCTGCACAGGGGGTGATCTCCACTCACTCCCCTCCTGCAGCTCCTTCACAGGAGGACTGCTCCTGCAAGTAGCCAGGGGGTTGCTCTTCAGTAAAGGCCAAGGACCCTGAGGGATCCCCAGATGCAGGTTCACTAGGGCCCCAGGTTCCTCTTCAGATTGCTGGGTAGGTATTCAAGAAGTTTCTGGTAAAGAACCTGGAGCCCCATTTTTTTGTACGGTTAGTCCAGATTCCCACTCCCTCCTATCTGAGCAACAGCCAAGGCTGTACCAGTCACGGCAGCACTTCTCTTTAGAGGGAATTATTCGAATGAGAAAGTATGCCCCCTACAACACACACGCACTTAGCACACCCAGGGCTCTTCTCATACATCTGGATTCTTACTGATTGGCTAGGAGAGGGAGGTGTGGAGGACCTCTGCTGTGCCTGCCACTGTGACGCACTATGCTGAGCTTAGGATTTCATCCTACTTCAAGCTGAATTTCTTACCTTGCTGGCCAAGTGGCAAGAGGAAGCCTGAAAGGAACAGGGAGCTATAAAGATACTGAGGAGCCTATGAACAGTGGTAAAAAACCAGGGGTCCTGCATCCCCATATCCTGTCTTGCTCACTAACCATGGCTGGAGATGCTCCATTCTGCTGCCCCTCCCTCTGGGTGTCTAGGGGTTACCTTACCCTAAGGCCTTTAAGTACCTGCTGTCTTCCTCCAGGACCCTGACATGTGCCAGGAAGGCCCGAGGCTCATTTCTGTCTGCCCCTCCCTGGGCTTCCCAGCCTGTGTCCTACAGAGGCCCAAGTGCCATCCTCCTTCTCTTCCTCACCTCTCTCCCTTGCTCTTCTTCTCTACCCAAGGGCCAGCAGTGCTTTTACCCCCTCAGCCACCCATCTTTTCAGTGCACTCCCTGACTGGGAACGAGCTCTGAGGCCCTGCGAGACAGACATGAACCCACCCTGGCCTGGAGACTCAGGGGCATCTAGGTCAGGCTGGCCCCTGCGCCATTGCTCTTTCCTCAACCCTGGCTGGACATCCAGATGCTACTCACTCTACAGTGAGCAGGGTACTTCATGCTACTCGGCAAAGGGAACCCTAGGCCAGCCATGGCAACCCATCCTCCAGATCTCATGGTCCTATCTGTTGTCTGTTGCAGGAAAGGAGGACTAAAAACCCAAGCCCAGATGTAGCATAGGAAACCAGGTTATGGGACGTGTCTCTGCCACTTTCTGAACCACAATTTAGGCACATTCCCAGGAAGTATGATGGTTTGTATATGCTTGGCCCAGGGAGTGAGTGGTACTATTAGAGGGTGTGGTCCTGTTAGAATAGGTGTGGCCTCGTTGGAGTAGGTATGTCACTGTGGGTGTGGGCTTTAAGACCCTCATCCTAGCTGCCTGGAAGTCAGTATTCTGCTAGCAGCCTTCAGATGAAGATGTAAAACTCTCAACTCCTCCTGCTCCATGGCTGTCTGGATGCTGCCATGTTCCTATCTTGATAATGGACTGAACCCCTGAACCTGTAAGACAGCCCCAATTAAATGTTGTCCTTGTACGAGTTGCCTTGGTCATGATGTCTGTTCACAGCAGTTCAACAGACTAAGACAGGGAAAAGATCAAGTACCCACATGGCTGGGTGATCTTGTTCAACAAGCCTAAACTGTCAAGACCCTGAGTGAGGGACAGGGAGACAGAGCCACTGGTCTTTTGAGTCTCTGGGAAACCAGCCCTCGCTGCCCTGCCCACTCACAGGGCTCTGCAGGATCATGGTGACCCTCTTCTTCTGCTCCATCAGGTTGAAGTCCTGTCGCAGGTCAGCTGCACGGTTGCGAAGTCGCAAGTACTCAGGATCATCTTCAGAGAACCGGTCAAAGTAGTGCTGCCCTTGAGAGGGTGGTGGGGAGGCCGCCTCGGGGACCGTGTCCTCACTCATGGTCCTGCTAAGGCTTCAATCCACTCCTGGAACCCTGGAGAAAGAGGACAGGGTGAGCTCCCAGTGGGCCAACTACTTGCTAAGGCAAAGGGTGGTGTGACTCACCATGCCCTGTGGCTATTTCCAAGTGAGAAGGCAGGTCACTTCCTGGGATGATGAACCATAGGGGCTGCTAATGCACCATCAGGTTCTGTGCAAACATGTGTCCAGTTTAATTGATCCACTGGAATGTCAGAGGAGACTCCCTAGGTGGAGTGTAAATATGGGCTGCAAACCTTTCTGAGTCCTTCTGTGTTGAGTCCTTACAGAGTCAGGCAGGAGCCATGGGTACTTTAGTAAAATGATGTAGAGGGCTATGATGGGCTGGGGTGTAGTTAATAGTGAAAAGTACTTGCCTAGATCACCCAGGCCATGTCTGGCGTCTGTGCCCAGCATCCCAAATTATATAAATACCCTTTTCTTTTTGTATGCCTCCTCAAAAGCTATGGTCCAGAAATTCACAAAAGAACACTACTTCCAGGGACACGGGAAGCAGCTCATTTGGTAGAGTTGTCTAGCATGCTCCACCCCACATAAAACAGGGCATGGTGGCACATACCCACAATCCCAGTACTCAGGAGATAGAAACAAGAGACTCGGGAATCAAAGCCATCATCGGTTACAGAGTTCAAGTCCAGCCTGTGCTACATGAGACTCTATCCTCAAAAGCTCTGCAACAGGCACCATCTGATGGTCCTATTGGGATTTTGGCAACAAAAGATGGAGGATGAGAGACTGGGGATCAGGAAAGAGTGAAGAGGAGCAGGAGGAGGAAGAATGGAGGAGGAAAAAAAATCTCTTAAAGTTCTAAAACAGATTTGGCAGTGTGCGAGTCAAATGAAGATTACTTGGGGACATTCAAAGACAGGTTTGCCCCTTCCATCTAAGTCAGAGGTATCTGCTCTTGGGTTTCTCTAAGCCAAGGTCATCTACAAAGTTCAAGCTTGAGAATCTCACAATTGAGTTACAGCAAAAAGTCAAAAAACAAAACAAGTAAACAACAACAACACCCTAAACCAAACCCCTCAGAGTGTTTTAAATAAGTCTATGATTGATAGCGTTGGACCTGTGCTGTCCAGGTCTCATGTATATTCTAAATGGAGAGGGAGAGGCCTGCGGCTGGGGCCCATTTCAGGTGAGCAGGTCAGGACTGGAACTCAGTCCTATACTTTGAACAGCTCTGTCCCTTGACACCTGCATGTGTTCAGTGGGTCTCTTCCCTTCTCTGCCTCATCTGCTCTGTCTCTCACTGAGGGGTGAACAGAATGGCCACTGGGCTCCTTCTAGCCCAGAGCATCCATGGTTGTAAAAGTTGGAGGCAGACAGTTCCATGGAGAAGACACAGAAGGGTGGAGGATCTGGGTGTCATGGGGGCAGGGGACTTCTTGGCTCCCTATCCCTGGGAGCCAGTGGTGAACGCTGTGCCTCCATGCTGCCTGAAGCCAGCTCATCCTGGACCTTTGGGGTAAGAAGAAATAGGAAGACGGGTGCAGAGGACATGGCCCATCCAAGACATGGATGGGGCAGCAGTAGTCCTCCATGGCTCCTCCCCACTCAGCTGCCACTGCTCTCCCTGGTACCACTGTACCAAGGCAATCTCCACAGCACTTTCAAAGCCCTGAACCTTGGATGTTTTTGAAATAGAACCAAGCAGCCCCGCCTTGTGTGTACCCTGGTATGATCATGTATACATCCTGACACACATTCTTGTAGGACTCTAAGCCACCAGTTCCAGAAGCGCCAATGGGCCTGGGATGGTGTGGTCCCAGGCCCTCCTGACTTCAGTTCATTCTGTTTAACAGAAAGGCACTGATCCTTAGCTGCCCTGCCACGACTCTGGCCATGGTTCTAGATGTGCTTCCATAAGGATGGCTAACTCAGTCCCCATGGGACAGGGATTCGGTGCAGTGAGGCATCCTTTCTGCAACTCCCGTCCACAGTGCTGGTGGTGACTAGTTACCTGCAGATGGCTTAGTGGGTAAGGCAGCAGTGCTGAAATAAAACTACCTGGGTTCAAACCTCAGCAACGCCACTTAGAAGCTATGTGGTCTATGGCCAATTCACCTAACAGCACTGAGCAACAGTTAAAGGATAGCAAAGTGTTTGTGTGTGTGTGTGTGTGTGTGTGTGTGTGTCTGTCTGTCTGTCTGTCTGTCTGTCTGTCTGTCTTCATCTTTAGTCTTACTAGGTGCCACTGAGGGGGTACAATCTTCTGCTATTAGGGACTTCATGAGGAGAGTCTGGGATTCATCCGTAAGCAGGTGCACACTAAATAACCATAATGAAGTGTTTTAGCTCAAGAAGCCAAGTCAGTCTTGAGCTCCGTTAACACAAGGAGTGCAACAAGAGAAATGGCACATCACCCCAGAGACCACAGGGGCCATTAAGTTAGATCTCTGGGCCAGACATGATGAGAGCAAGCTTCAGAGATGCTGCCTCAGTTTCTGTACCAAGCTTCAAAACTCCTTTGGAACTTGCTAAATGTCTGAAGGATAGAACTTTTTGTTACTCATCGTGAGTTCCTCTCAAGGAAACCCGAGTTTGTTCTAAAATAGCTGAGTCCTGTGGTTCTTCAGACAGCATCCAGGGAGAGTCTGGCCACCCAGAAAGGCCAGAGCTGGAAGGTGGTGAGGAGTAGAGGGCTCCTGCTTCATGCCATAAACATGCACACACACATTCTCATCTTCACACTCTCATTCTCTCCCCACCCCACCCCCACCCTCTCTCCCCGCTAGAGACTGAGTTCCACCAAAGGTCAAATGATCCACGCATCTGTGTTAAAGCTCTGGGATTTAGGAAACAGCTCTGTACACTGGGGCTTGGTGACCAGGACCACATGTTGGGAGCAATAATCCACATTAGATGCTGTGCGCATCTCTCCCACCAGCTATCCCTGACTTTGAGCCTTTATAGTGAAACCACGACTGCAAACAAAGCATCTCTGGTGTGTATTAGAGTCACTCCAATAAATTATTGGATCTGAGGAAGGGTTACAGGATTCCCTCCCCTCTTCATACGCTCCTAACCATGCCAGACAGATGTGAAGGTGATTTGGGGCTCCATAGGTGCCCATAGGGAGGTCTTGTTCCCTTAGGCATATGATTCTTTGGCAAAGTGAGATTGTGGGTCCCAGCGACTTCTCTTCTCCACCATGATTTTTATACCCAGGCCCTCTCTATTGCTGGGTGCTACTGTCTTCATGTTCAGACATCCACTGAGAGGCCACCTAACCTCATGAGGTCTCATGGGCAGGGTTTACTCAGCTGGAACCCGATCTAGCCCAGACCCTCACTCTTCTGCTCCTTCCCACTGCCCCCAAACACATAGCAAGCCAACTTGTGGGATGAGAGCTTAGGCTAGTTTCCTGGTCTGGGAGCCAACTGGCAGAGGGGAACTGCAGACAGACTTTTCTGGGGGCCTGAGAAAGGACTTCCCACCAACAGGGACAGCTGATAAAGGGGGGCAGAGCACTGGCTATCTGGTTTTCCTGGAGTCAATGTCTCTGGGTACTGCAGAGGGCTCCAGCACATCTAAGGATGGGACCAGGTATGAAGTGCTAACAATATTCTATGTACCTCCCAGTCTGCTATGGGAGTTCAGAGCAATGCCTCGAATGTCTAGACCATCACCTTCAGTAAACTTCCCCTATAGCCTCCAAAAGCCATCGACCACTTACCAGTAGGCTGAACCGGGCCTGTCCAGTCTCTGTCTTCAGTGACAGGTCTTCACGATTAGGAGGGCTGGCACAGCCACACTTCACACAGCCGGGTAGGAACTGCTAAACAAAAGTGCAGACATCAGGACCTCGGCCTCATGATCACCACCTAAGTCAGGCGAAGCTCTTTACCTAACTCCTTCACCGTTGCTGGGACCCACTTAGAAATGAGTGTTTAAAAGCTAATCATGACCATTAACATGTTAAGAAGACTCTATTGCCTTTATAACTGGAACCAAACTTCCTTTAAGATCCCATTTGTTGCAGGATGAGGGATGAGTGAGGAAAGGAAGGAGACAAAGAAGTCAGGGAAGAAGGAGGAGAGGAGGGAAGGCTTGAGGATGAGAGGAGAAAGAGAGGAGGAAGGGAGGCGTGGGGAGGAGGGAAGGAAAAGGAAGTGGGGAAGAGGAGGAGATGAGGAAGACAGCAGAAGGAGAAAGGGAAGAGGTAAAAAAGGAGGGGAAGTTGCAGAGGGGGAAGGAGAGGGGAAGGAAGGAGGAGAGGGAGGAGGAGAGGGAGGTGGAGGATCAAGGAGAAGGAGGAAGAGGAGGAGGAGGAGGAGGAGGAGGAGGAGGAGGAGGAAGCTGCAGGAGCCACTACAATTGTTCTGAGAGTGGGAGAAGAGTATGTTACCAGAAGAACTCCTGCCCAAGGCCTCCCAAAACGCTTTACTGACAGCCTCTGTATTCACTGGTGCTAGGGTGAGAAGTCTGAGGATCACTCCCCAGAGACAGAAACATCCTGAAGGATACCACACCCCAGGAAGGTGGGAGAGCCTTGGACTAGAAAGAACTTCTCATAGAACACAAGAATGGAGTGGACCGAGCTAGGATTGTGTGGGTGGGATCATCGGAAGGGGAAAGTCACTGACGTTCAACAGACATGGGGAAGACACTCCTGCAAAAACTCAGGAGTCAAAGATTCTTGAAGATTGGTGGGCAGGATGTGTGTATGTGTGTGTGTGTGTGACATGTGTGTGACATGTGTGTGACATGTGTGTGACATGTGTGTGACATGTATGTGACCAAAAGCTTTCACTGTCACCTGGATGTCCTGTTGCCCAGTCCCCAGGTGCTTTGGTGTCTCATCCAGGACCAACCTCCCCTATGTGCCCCACCCATGTCTGAGGCTCGACCCTGCTCATTCCCTGTCCTGATGGTGGAGAAGGGGCCGTCTGGAACTTGGCCTCTCAATGAGGAGCAAGAAGAATGGATTTGGGGATGCACAGGCCTGTGCTCACTGAGACAGCCCCCTCTGCAGCCCACCTCGCGGGCCTGGAGTTTTACAGCTCAGTACCCTGTAGTCTTCAAGACCAGACTTGAAGTTCATCTTGCAACCTCAGGACTAGGGATGTTTCCAAACGCCAGGCCTTGCGTTTAGCATGTCTAGCACCTGCTGGTGACTGCTAAACAGTGCTTTCATTTACTAATTATTTTAGCAACAACAGGATCATAGCCACTATTATGCCCACCACGCCCCGTCTTCATTACTGATCCCATGATGTAGCTGCTGAAACCTCTGATGCCCTTCCTAAGAATTAATCCTACCTCAGAGGTCAGAACTCACAAGATTTGAAATGCTGGGGTGTGAATAATATCCTACACATGGTAAAGAATTCACCCCAGAACTGATGAGGAGACAGACCTCTGTCTCCCACAGGAACAGCGTCACCTCAGCTCTGTGCCTGGGGTCATAGTGCCACACCTGACTGGAGTGAAATGGCCCTACAGTTCTTACACGACTCTGGGGTGATAACTCTGCTTAAGCACAAACTGCAGAGTCAGGCTGCACTGGGCTGGAACAGGCATGAAATCAGCACAATTTAAAATGGCTTTCCACAGGCCAGAGCACTTTCAGCAGCACCAGCTCCTGCGGCTTCCCAGTCCATGCCTCAAGAGCTCCCCTGTCTTAGCTGGGATTTCTACTGCTGTGATAAAAACACCATCCAAAAGGCAACTGAGGGAAGTCACGGCAGGAACTCAAGGCAGGAACCTGGAAGCAGGAATTGACAGAGGCCATAGAGGGACACTGCTTAGTAGCTTCCTTACTGGCTTGTTCAGCCTGCTTTCTTATACAACCCAGGACCACCAGCCCAGGGTTAACAATGCCCACAGTGGGTTAGGCCCTCCCACATCAATCATTAATCAAGAAAATATCCTATAGACTTGCCTGCAGGCAATGTGGATGGAAGTGTTTTCTCAATTGAGAGCCTGTCTTAGCAATTGGCTCTAGCTTGTGTCCCGCAGACATAAAACCAACCCAGACATCTCTACATCTAACTTCCAGCCCCCAAAGAGCTGGGAAGCAAAGGACAGCGTGCACTGTAGCAGTCACGCCAGGAAGACGAGACACTTGACTTCCCAACAGATCGAGGTGGTTCAGAGAGACAAACACATGGCACCCAGGGTGACCCCCCACTCTAGGTATGCCACCAAGCCAGCACAAAGGCACCAAGAGTCTCACAGGGGATTCCAGTCTGTGCATTCAGACACAAAAAATGCTAAAGAACCTTTCCAGTCTTAATGTCAGTCTTAATGTCAGCCTGCCCAGTGGACCGTGGCTTTGGTTAGTCGTACCATGACATGGCTGTATCTAGGCTGGGCCCACCTCTCTGTCTTCCCAGCAACTGCCCAAGTAGACTAGAGTCAACCTTGACTCCTGCCTCTCCTTGTCCCGTGGATTTCAGTCACAGAAACCTTCTAGATTTATGTCCCTTTGTCTTTGCCTGCATAACCCTTCTTGTCTCCTGACCACTGTCCAACTGGCCGCTGGAGTCTCTGTCCTGAGACTGCAAACTGGCCCCTGCTGCCATGGTCCTGCTGAAACCCAGTGCTCTTCAACAGGGGCACTGAACTGGCATCTTTAAGTCCAGTTCTTTAAGCCGAAACTTAGTCAAATTGGGATCCTGCTACAAAAACGGCAGGCATTCCTTTCTTTCACCCTTGCCAAGTATCCAACTATAATTATGAATTTGCTTTATAAAACCAAATGCAAACTCACTGGCATGCCCCCCACCAAGCATGGTCTGCCATGCTTTCTCTCCCCTCTTTTACTCCTCCCTCTTTAGGGAGGCCACCAATAGAATGAAATCACACCCTGAGGTGACATTCTGTGTCTGTCCCACCCCTTCCCATCATGCTCTGAGCTACTCATAATTCATTGGCAGACTCTCTGGGGACAGTGGGGTCTCACAGGAACACCCATTCCTCTTTACCCCCTCCTGACACCCAGGGTCCTCTTTTGGGGGAGTCTGCCCAATCTTCAGCTGTCACTCATTTTCCCTTAATTTTTTTTCATTCTTCTTTTAACCCAACAGCAACAGCTATTACCCAGAGTTCCTAGGAAGGGGAAGGAGTTGGTTTTGGTGCTTTTCTGTTCTAGAAGTTACCTGGGGCTGGTCTAAGGTAGAGGCTGGATAAATGCTAACTAACTAAGCAGACATGTGACTAATGATGTCACTAATGGGACATAGGGTCAGATCAACAAAGCAGAACCAGGTCCACCCAGGCCGGAGGGGTGCTTACAGCACAGAGGCTCCTTACAGGGAAAGGTGACAGGTACCCTGAAGATAAGTCACAACCTCCTAAACTGTGCTCCTTTGATAATACAGCCCAGAGAATGGCCCCTAAGGCCAGTCTGAGACAAACTCCAGCAGATCTCCTGCCACTTCAGTGAGGTGTCTCTGGACCAGAACAGTCAGTCTTATGCTGGGCACACACGGCCAAAATAGTCGTGAGCTGTCTTTCTGCTGGGTGCCACTGCCATAGGCTCAGTTACCTAAAAGCCCAGCGCTGCCTCTTCCCAGGTCAGCTCTGAGCAAAACCAACCTTGGGCACTTGCTGAGAGTCTCAGACATGGCATCAGTACCCATACTCACCTGTCCTACATCCTGCCAAACAAGTCCAAGTCACACGCAAAACTGACACGGGGACGGGGGGGTGGGGGTGGGGGGTTAAAGAAGCAAGAAGTGTCCACACCACACTCCACAATCCTCTTGCTTTCTAAAAGCCCCTTACCCCAATTTTGTCTCCCTCAGGAAGCCCTGGACCCCTGGATGCCCCTCCCAATGTGCCCTCCACAGCTCTAGGCTCCAGGAGGCCGGAGGCACAGCTGTGCTGCAAGTCACTGCCAAGGGCATTTTCCTCCCTGTCTCATTAAGAGAAAGTCACTCATGGTCCCTGGAGGGTGCACTGGCTCCCTGAGGCTGGAAAGGACTGAGCAGCCACAAGAAAAACAGACAGGAGCCCATATAGCCAGACATTGCTAACATCTAAAGATTAAGCTCTGTGTGGCTAGAGAGGTGAGTGACCATCTCCTACCACATCACTGGGACGTCTCCACATCAGGACAGACAGTTATATGCTTAGCACGCAGAGCCTGGATAGCCACGAGCTGCTTTCGAATTCCAGCTCACCACTACCAGTGGCTGAGCTGCTTGAAACCCAGCCTTGCCTCCTTCTGGGTGAGTTATGGGCAAGGCCAGCCACAGGCACTTGCTGCAAGCCTTGTGCCTATCGTCAGAACCCACACTCACCTATCCTCCATCCTTGAAGACTCCCACAAATGGAAGAGGCAGTGGCTATGGCCTTGCTGCTGTTACCCAGAATAGGTGTGGGCAGTTAAACAAGAGACTCGGCCACACCCTGCCTGCCATGTTCAGATAAAGGCAGGATCATGGGGGACACTTATCACAGTCTCTCACACCACATGATTCTTCATTCTTCCATGTTCCATCTCATGTAATAACCACTGTGGTCACTTAGGACCAAAGTACTTTTAAAAAGAAGAAAAGAGGAAGGGCGGAAGAGGTGGTAAAACCAATGTCAGCCTCCTGAAATCCCGCTGGCCGGAAGCTCTTCACTGCTGCCTGCCTTGCATGCACCTGAGTACTGATTTCTGGGTACCCCTAACACATGCTCTTCTAGAGCGACCCAGGGGAATGCTAAAAGCTTCTGGCTCAGGACCTCACACCGGAGGAGCCACCTGTTAGTGTGGACAGCAGCCAGTGCTGCTTCCACAGGGCCAGGCTCACTTGGTTTCCTTTCCTCTCAGTGTGCAGCAATGGGTCTGGTCAGAAGCTTCAGAAGCCAGGAGTGACCAGGAACAGGAACTGGACACCAGAACAGGATACTAGGAGAGGTAGACATCTCCCAGTCATCCCAAGAGCCATAGTCAGTCTGTGTTCATTGAAAATGAGGGTGTATATAAGACACAGAAGCAGAGACACAGGAATGTGGACATGTAGTCAACTGGTCATCTCGATATGGGGTCTGGAAAGGAAGGCCAGCTCTGACCGGAAACAGACCTTGCTCAATGCTTCTATGGACATTTATGAGAATCAAGGTCTTGACTTAGATCTTTAATGATAGATATCATTCAATGCATGGAGCTGTGAAACTCAGAAGCTGCAGGGGCTGGGCCAGGCCTTCTCCAAGCCCTGCAATGAAGAGCCAGTGTCTTGCTTTCCCAGGTGTGAAGCTCAGGCCCTGGGTACCTGAGTGACTAGATCTGCAGCTCTGAGCTGGTTGAGAAGAGCCTGGGTTTGAACACAACTGACTGACAGCTTCTTTGCTTCACCAATCCCCACCCAACTCAAATGAAGAGGAGTATATGCCACAAACCCAGTAGAATGGAGATGGCGGTGGTGTGGTGACAGGAATATGGAAACCAGCCAAGGGCCCCAGCCCAAAGCTCAGTTTATATCCTTGACAGAAGCCCTAAGCATTCAGCCTGGAAAGGGGAACCTGGTCCCTGCTCCTGGCAAACAGGCTCAGAAGTGAGCTGGTGCTCAGGGGAAAGTAGCCATTAGGAGCCAGATATCAGAGAGGTACCTCTGGTACTCTCTTTGATAATGTGGTCTGCAGGCTGGGAGGTGGCCATCGATCACCCAACACATACTTCCATGCCTTCTGGGTCACTAAGGTAGGGCTCTGCTGGACCTGGACTCAAAGACAGTCCTCTCACATGCCAGGTTCTGCCCAGCCGCTGGCGATGTCAGTAGCAGAATTCCCTGTCTCTGCTCTCAAAAGGCCTTCTTGGGGATGAGGCCAGTTGCATCTTTGATGGTGTGGAAGTGGACAGTTCCTGGCATTGGGGCTCCAACACTGGGCTTTAACCCACACAATAGGTACCTCTGCTATTGATCCGCAAACCAAGTGGCTCTCAAGCCTTCTTGAGGGAGAAGAGAGGCTTGTAGGAAACTCTGAGTTCGCAGAAGCTGGGAGGAACTAGCAGACTGGCTGGCTGGGCCTGGCTCTTCACTCATGATCCCTCCAGGGAAGAGGTCTGCAACCTTGGAACTATGAAGATAACCACAGTGGCTGACTGCGCTCTGAGTCACCATTTCTCACCTCCACTGACTGGCAACCCATCCAGGCCCTAGGAAGCAGTCACCTCGTCTACCCTTTGCCTTCAGGCAAGAGTGCTAAAGCCCAGCGAAACAAACCTTGAAAATGTATAAACACCACAAAGTTCTTATGTTGGCCCAGGGTGGCATCTCTGCTTGAGGTTCTATTGCATAGCCCTCCCTCCTCCCAGCCAAGAGCTCCAGGGAGCAGCTGTCCATGACACCTTCTGCCATGAACATAGCAAGCTCTCCCAGCCACCGGTGGTGGGATGATAGACACTTTTAATACATGGAGGTCACAATTGTCAAGTTGCTTTTGTTTTTATTAAGGTTTGTGATGGGTGGTGTTTTTGTTTTGTTTTTTTACCAAATGGGCACAAGAGAAAATTGTATTAAGACCTTTAAGAGGTAAGAGGTTTTAAGATTATGGGGAATGCTCCTAAAAGGGATTGTGGGATGTCAGGTATGTCCTCCCTCTTGTACCCAGCCATGAGGCAAGCAATCTCCTTTGTCACAGCTCATACCATGGTACACTATGCTGTCACAGACCCAAAGCAATGGGACCATTCAGCCATGGTCTGAATCTTTGACAGCTGTGGCCCAAATAAGCTTTTCTTTCTTTTTTCTTTTCTTTTTTTTTTTTTTTAAGCTAATTGATCTCAAGTGTTTAATCACAGTTACTGAGAGTCCAGGTGTGAATGCTCATTCTATCTCAAATGTCATCTTCCTTGCAGGATGCAGAGGACAGAGGAAGCACTCTGGGCAACAGATGCCACCACCAATTGGAAGGAAGGCAGACCACGGAGCAGGGAGCAGCTGATTGGAGCTGCTGAGCCTGTTTCAGCAGGCATCCTACCCTCCCAATGCTCTCACGTGTTCCCTTCTCTCTGTGAGACGATTCCTGTGAGCTCCAGGCATCTGCTTCCTTCCCAACGACCACGGGGTCCCACTGGGACCCAGGCATCCCCTGCTTGTGGCATTGATGTTTTCCTTGCCATCTCAATGCCCTTCAAGATACTTTTGTTTTTGTTTTTTTTTTTACTATAATTTCAGATAAGGTGAATCAAATCCCCAAAGATACAACCTTAAGGGGAAATAGCTTCTAGCAAAAGTTATCAAGGGGCCACATGCTTTCTGGGAATGACTGTGATGTCCACATAATCATCTCAACCTTTTATTCCTCAGGACAATTCAATTTCTGCTCTAACAAGGCCACAGCAATTACTTCATGACCAATCCACATGGGGTGGAGACACGAAAGCACTCGAATGAAGGAGCCAGCTCACCCCACTCACAGCTTAGAAACGGGAGCTCCATTTGTGCAGACGTTAACCTCAGCTGAGCTCATCTGTAGTGATGGAGGGACTGGACTCCTAAGGGCAGACTCAAGGGGATAAATAACCAGCCGAAGCCACAAATCATAAACTACAATCTTCTGTCTTAACTCCCAAGAGGCGTAAGATTATTGATAAGATAAGAAGAGGAAGAAACAAGAGGTCATAGTAGGGAGAACAAGCTGAGGGCTGCAGATACCGTGACTCAAGTCAGCCTCACTTTTGGGACATCTCCTGTCTGAGAAAACGACACAGGAGGTGAGTCACACAGGCCAGCGCAGATGCTGGTCTCAGAAGTGGGGGAGGATGTAAGGGTAAAATGTAGGGGAGGCATCAAATCTGGTATGAGGGTGAGCTGTAAAAATAACCATTAGCCCAACCCTGTTCATCTACATCACAGCTTGAGAGAGGAAACACCAAACACCCTCTTCTAACCCTCGGTTACGTATTACCTGTGGTTAGAAGACACATCCTAGTTTCAGAGATTATTTAAATGTGGGGGAAATGTGTCTCAGAACAGATAAAGCCCAGGAATCCATATTATAAGTCAGTGTCATTAGAGCTGTAGAGATGGCTCAACAAGTAAAGCATTTGCCTCCCAAGCATGAAGATCAACGTTCGGACTCCCAGATCCCAATAAGTTCTGTGTGTTTGTGGGGGTGGAAGCCCATGTGTAATTCAAGCCTTGAAAGGCAAAGACAAGCTCCTCAGAGCAGGCCGGCTATTGAGATGAGGCATAGCTGGGAACTCTACATTTGACTGGGAGGCCCTGTTTCAACGAACCAGGTGGAAGAGTGGTTAAGGATAATTTCCAGCATCAACCTCGGGCCTCTGAGTATACCATAATATCTACACATGTGCAAGCACACATACTATAAAGAAATTAGTGTCATCATATTCCCATGATAGGAAGCATGTCATTACAAGGTGAAGGACGAAGAAACGCCAAAAGAGAAACAGACCAGGAAGGCTTTATAGCAGCCCTGAGCAACCTTATAAGCAGGCATTGGTACCTGTCTGTCAATATCTGCCTCTGCCCCATGCTGTGTCCTGAGGTCAAGGACAAGGGCAGGCTTAAGATCCCAGGCTTAAGATAAACACAGGGATCTGTCCTCTGATGAGGAAGCCACTTCATCTTCTATGAAATAAGCAGTACAATGTCACAGGCGAGGGAACCTAGTATGGGACAAAAGAGGAGAATCACCCACCACTCGGACCTCTGATTTGCTGAGTTGATGAAAACACAAGAGGAACTAGGGATACAGCTGCCTGTCATGCATAAGGACGCACATAGGAACACACACACACACACACACACACACACACACATACACACATGCAGCACACATGCATGAGCACACTCACACATACACACATGCATCACATGCACACAAACACACACGCACAGGGAGGAGCGGTGGAAGAGAGAAGAGAAGGACAGGGAGAGGGAGAAAAGGGAGAAGAACTGCCACTCATTTTTGTCCTGCATAATCCCAACTTTGGGATAGAATAAAGAAAATGAGGGTCTCTAGAGGGTGGTAAATAATTCTGGAATACTCCAAAACTATCTTTCTACAGGAATACCCAGAGACTGGATCTAACCGTGAGCATCAGAGTGTGGCCATCCTGATGATATTCTTGTGCCTGTCTCTTTGGCTATAAGACTATTGAAACAATGGTCTCCAAGAAATTGGCATTTTTCTCCTGGAATCTCATTCTGAGAAGAAAAGGCCAGGCAGAAGTGAAACTCGTCATCTGGAGAGAGCTTTCACAGTTCTTACAACTTGTTGGACTACCTTGTAGGAGGAGTTGAGGCAGAGGTTATGATGGGTCAATATTGGGCAGACAACTCACCTGAGACTGCTTAGCTATGCATACCTGGGGCCTCTCAACTCTTCCCAATGTGGTCACATTGACTAAACCTGCTTTCTGCTTTACATTATTAATTTGTCTCTTAAAATGGCTTACTGAAGCCAAGCCTAGCTTGTTAGGGCAGTCTGGGCCTAGGCAGTAATCCCAATAACCCTGGAAATAGTATCTAAACTCAGCATTGAATCTCAGTGTCTCTCTCTCTCTCTCTCTCTCTCTCTCTCTCTCTCTCTCTCTCTCTCTCTCTCTCTGTGTGTGTGTGTGTGTGTGTGTGTGTGTGTGTGCGTGCACGCGCGCACACACGCTATATGTGGCAGTCATAGGAAAGCTTTTGTTGAAGAGTCAATTCTCTCCTTTCATCATATGGATTCTGGAGCTGGAGTCAGGTCATTAGACTGACTTCATTTGACATCAGGTGGCAAAGCTTTTACCCACTGGGACATCTCACTGGCCCAATGGTTTACTTTTTCTAACCTCTGTTTCTTCATTCATATACTGTGGACAAGACCCAGGTATGATTATACAAGGTAGCATACAGAAAGCTCTGACTTTGTACAGGGCTTAGGGGCTATTGTTAAATAGTGCCGTTTACTGACAACCTAACAATTTAAAATATAAATCACTGCCCAGACTCCTTCTTGCCAGTAAGCACTAGTCTGGGCCAGCTGCCCCATCCCACATCCTCAAGGGAAAGTCAATAATTCTGAGTCTGAACTCAATGAAATTAGGCAGGTAGTGTCTGAGGCTGGATTCTGTTCTGCAGTGCATTTTAATAGTCTTCCACCCTCCCTTCTGATGTGTGTTTTTGTCAGAGTGTCCCTTCCTCATGTTAAGACTTAACTGCCATGTCAGTAGTACTAAGAGAGCTGGCCTTCAGGAGATTGTTGGATCAGGAGGGCAAGGTGCTTGTGACTGACTTACATTAGGTCATAATCTCCAGAAACGGCTCTTATCCAAAGGATGGAGTTGGCTGATCTCTCCGTCTGTATCTGCTTCCTTGGTGCGGGATGTTCATAGACTTTAGCTCCCGAACCATCAGCTATGCAAGCCTCTGCTGTAGCTACTCTCCCTGTTGCCGTGATAAATACCTTCAGAAGCTCTGAAGAAAGGATGGGTATAGTTGAGGCATCTGTGTCTTCCCCTTTCCCGACTCTTACATCCACACAGAACATTTGTGAGCTTTCCAGTACTGTGAACATTACCTCACATGGTAAAGTCTTAGCAAGTGCAATTAAGGATCTCATGATGAGATTATCCTGGATTACTGAGCTGGACCCTAAAAATACCATCACCAGAGTCCTCAGTGGAGAACTGGTTTACACAGAGAGGAAAAGGTTATGAAATCATGGAGGCTGTGATCATTAGTATTGATTACCAACTTGACTGGATTTATAATTTATAAGGGGAAATGGCTTAGATTAGGTTAACTGAGCTGGGAAGACCCACTCTGTGAGTAGCATCATTGGCTGCCCTGGGGCCCTGGGTGGAATAAAAAGGAGAGAGTGGGTCAACACCAGCACTCAGTTCTCTGCTCCTGGCTGTGGACACAGAGTGACCAGCAGCCTCAAATTCCTGACACCACAACAGACTGTGAGTCACAATAAATGTTCCCTTCCCTAAGCTGCTTTTGTCACAGCAAAGAGGAAAGAGACAGACACAGCAGTAGAGCACTGGAGTGACACGCACATGTGCAGAGCTCTGGATACACTTCCTAGTACCAGAGAAACAAACAAACCTGAAGCACACTTATAGCAGAGGATATGAAGACTAAGGAGCACTGTGGACCCAGCTGCCCGTGGTTCTAGCCAGGGTATCAACATGTGGAAGCTCTGCCTTCAGCAGGAGATGAACGTCACTGACCTTTGGTGGCACTTGTCCCTGGGCTCAGTCAATGTTTCTGAATTGAGCATCAGCTCACCCAGGAAGTGCTAATGGATCCTGACAGCTCTAGTTCATCGCCCTTGAGCAAGTTAATCTAGAGGCAGCTTGTTCTTTTCCTTTCTTTTATATAAAACCACTTTGTTGTAATGAACTCCCAAATGAAAACATTACACAGCTAGAAGGAAGCCACTCAAACATGCGTGCCCACCCAAAACTCTATACACCTCAGCATACATCTGTGCGGTTAGCATGTCTGTTCTGGCAGCACATGTCTGTGTGGTTAGCATGGCTGTCCCATCAGCACACATCTGTGTAGTTAGCATGTCCGTCCTGAAGCAGTGGCACCCTGCTCAGGCTTTCATACTTCCACTACACTTGTTTTGGTTTTGATAGAAAAGATTTTAAAATAACTTCTGTGCCCCTGGTTCCTGGAGGCCTGAAGAATTCCCAGGAGAATCACAGCCTACATTCCTAATTCTGATGAACTTGATTTGACCCATAAATAACTATTAAATCAACCACCTTAATGTTTTTGTAAAGTGAAAGCACTTGGGCTACTGAGATGGCTCACATGCCACCCGATGACCTGAGTCTGAGCCCCAAGACCCTCATGGTAGAAGGAGAAAACTGAGTCCAGCAGGTTGTCCTCTGATCCCACACATGCCCATACACCCCACAAGAACACATACAAATAAACAAATGGAGCTTTTGAAAAGAAAAGAAATAAGCAAAGCACTTGATCTGAGAAGACTAGAACTGTAGCTTGGGCACTCAGACACTTGGGCACCAGGCTCTAAGTGTGATGAGCAGGGTGGGTGGGGAGAACCTCCAATACAAGGTTGCAGGTTGAGATGGAGTGAGTGGCTTCAGCTGTCATAGCCTGTGCGTTACTCTCCCAAAGTGGGAACAGGAATGAGCAGATATGAACCATCTGCTGCTCATGCTCACTTCCCCCTTCTCCCTCTCCCTTCCCGCTTCCTCCTCCCTCTCCCCCCACCCCAGACTGTTTCCTCCAATCCTCCCAGGACATCCCATTATATACGGTGTTATCTCTAAAATGCTTCACAAAAGCCATGTCCACAGCCATGGGGTGCCAGCTATCATGCACTGGGAGTTATCCGCCTAAAGAGAAGGAATACACACTTGGCATCTTACACATGATCAAAACCACAGCGAGGGAAGCATGGGCCCTAGGACAGAACCTATTGATGTCTTTTGCTAAACAGTCATGATGTCGAGCTGCCTTCTGAATATTTATCTGAATATTTATGGTTTATGCATCTCTCCCCCAGTGCAGAGAACTTCTGCAGTGGGCAGTGGTTGATTGTCAAGATGGCTGAGAACAGGAGGCTGTTGAATGCTTGGCCATAGATGGGTTATCTACATCAACTCCTACACCACAGCCCATGTGTGGCAGATGTAAGAACGTAAGAGCCAGGGAGCAGGGAGAAGAGCTGTGAGATGTTCTCTTCTAGACATGACATGGATGCTGTATACATCAACTTACGCATCTGTGGCTACCCGCACAAGATCAACCCAGTTAAAAATCAAACACAGACCAGTGAATGACTCTCTAGGCCCTGCACTAGCAGAGGAGCTCTGGCAGAAGATGATTTCTGGGGGAAGGAGATTCACTTTCCATTGTGGGGTGGCCTCTGGTACATTGCCCATGCCCCAGCAGATGACCCCACACCTATGTGCATTGAGCAGCAGCTAATAGGACTCAGTGTGTTATTACCTAAAAATAAATAAATGAAGTTGTGAGGAAGAGGTATTGGGGGGCTAAGAGGAACTGGAGGAAGGGAGAGGAAGTAGGGGTGGATATAATCAAGATAAATTTTATCCATGTTATATATTTTGAAACAAAAATACAAAAAACAAATAGACATACAAGGAATCTTGCTGTGACCCATTTCATATTCAAGAAAAACCTTAACTTGCCACTGTGAGTTTCTCTGGCCACACATGCCCATCTTTAAGGCCACAGCAGTGCCATCAGTGTACCCTCACAGGACGTAGCCATGTGTAAGTGTCATGTTAATTCATCATACAGTGTCTCAGCCTTGCCATTTAATCTTCTAAATGGGCTTCCAGACACAAGGAGCAGTCCCCACTTGCCAGGCCATAACCATCACCAGCTTATGGCGTGCCTCCAAGCCTGCTTCTACATTCAGGGAACTAAAAAAATGCCACAAACAACCATTTCCAGAAGGCCCCAGACATGTTTCTTAATATATGCAGAAAATTTTCAAGTCCTCAGATTTTCAGACCAGATGGTTTTATAACGTTGCAAAGTAGGATTGTTCCATAGTTATTTAAACATGCCATGCATTTTAAATACACAGTGCTTCTGCTAATTAACACTTTGTAATTTCTCAAGAGTCCTACAGGCAATTGCTACCAATTGCAACCAGTGCAAGATAGTGTCAAAAAAAATCCTATTTCTTTTCTGAAAAGCTACTCTGGGATGGAAAATGTGAATTATCTCAGTGTTGCCTATTGTATGAACAAGTAGTGTGAAAAGTCAAGTGTGACTCCCTGCAGTTGGGGTGACTCATAAGGACAACATCACATCAGGTCATGGATACAGATGCTCTTCAAGACAGATCCCCACTGTGGTCCCATGGCCAAGACAATCACAAGATTGCAAGTAAGTTAAACAGCCACTAACAAGAATATGTGCACACACATGCACAGACACACATGTATGTGCACACACACACATGCACACACACATGTATACACATGCATGCACACACACATGCATGTGCACACTCACATACATATGCACACACACACACACACACACACACACACACACACACACACACACACATAGGCACTGAGGGCAGCAGGCATCATGGTTCAGCCAAGCAAGCTGACCACAGGCATAGAAGGCAGCAGTGAGCAATCTTTCCAGATCTTATTGGATGTCTTAGTTATAATTCCAGAGGGCTAAAGTCCTCAGGGAGTGGCAGCAAGTAGCCGGCATGATGGAGGAGCAGGAGCCTGAGAACTCACATCTTCCAATGCAAGCACAAGCAGAGAGTGAATGGGAAGTAACATGAGGCTCCCAAAGCCCTCCTCACCTCCAGTGACACACCTTCTCCAGTAAGGGGCACCTCCCAAGCCTACACAAGCAGCACCATCAACTGGGGATCAAGTACAGGAGACATGTGCCATCCAATCACCACACAGAGGTAGGATTAAAGGCCAGGAAAAGTGAGGGGACACGGGAAGGAAAAGGAGCCCTTGACCCTAAAATCCAGAGGAAACAATCTCTCCACAAAGTCAATGATTCCAGCACAACTAACAAGCCTTGCTGTGAATGACCCCTACACAGAGACAGTATCTCTATTATAGAAAGATATTTTAGATAAGAATGTTAAAACATCAGTGAGCAATGCTTAAGGCCCAAGCATCTATGACAGAGTCTCAAGAGCAAGATGAAAATCTCTATTTATAATAAAAGACCCCCATGTAGCTTTGTGAGCCATGCCTTTACCTGTTCAAATTATAATCCTATTAAAGGTACTTCAGAAACACCCTGTGATATCATTTGCCAAAAGAAGAAAGAGGAGGTAAAGGAGGTGGAGGACACGATAAAGGAAGGGGGGGGGAGAGAAGGGAAGGAGGAGGAGGAAGAGGAAGAAGAGGAGGGAGAAGAGGAGGTGGTGGTGGTAGTGATGGTGGTGAATGTAAAGATGAAAGTTGAAAGAGGTGATGTTGGAGAAAAACTCCTGAGACACACTTTGAACTATATAACATTGGAAACCTTCAAAGTAGTCTCCAGGGCTACCGTTAGGGCTGTCACGGAGGATACGCTGTTGAGAAGCCACATCCATATAGGGCGTGTCTTATCCTCTCCTAATCATCTATTTATCCCTGTGCTTAACTGTTAAAAATCTCTTAACAAGCTACAATTGCTTCATGCTGACTCTCCCGAAGTTCTCTTCAGGGGCAAGGCAAGGTCAAACATGCCCGCTTCACCAGAGTAAAAATCTCTGGAACAAGATTCCCCGGGGGAGGGGGGTCAGCTGGCAAAGCAGAGAACCATGTCTGTCTCAGCCCCTACTGCTGAGGACATCATCAAGTCACCTACACAACCCCTTCTCCCTCTGCCTGCGGTTTGAGCACAAGGAGGTTTATTTGGCTCACATACCGATTCTTTATAGCAGCCAGTGCCTAGGGAGGCTTGGCTAGACGTTTGCTCATCCTTCTGACATCAATGTGACCCAATGAGATAGTGTTCTTCCTAACATCCTATGATGTCAGGGTGACAGGGGAACAGCAGTGTGTTATAGCTAGGGAGACACATAGAGGGGGATACAGGCCTCCTTACTGTAATGGTACAAGGGACCTTGGGAGAATGAGCTTATTAGAAGCTGATAAGCAACAAAGATGAAGGGTCTGTCTGGGCAGACTACTGGGACAGGCCGCGACCACCCACTCTCATCTCAACAGAGTTCCTCACTGTGCGAGGAGATGTGGGCAGACAGCAGGAGAGGGCTGTAACCATGAGAATGTGGCAGAAACATTTGCACTGAAACTCCTAAAAGCATCTGAGAACAAGAATGAGCTGTCGCTGATGTTAGACTAGACATTCTCAGGGGGCAGGGTCACGTGGCATCGATCCCCACGGTGTCTTCTGGTATATTGGCACCTAGAATGCAGTCACTGGAAACTGCATTAGTGAAAAAGGTGGTCCTGATGAGGAGAGGATGACTCAAGGTCCCTCTCATCACTGCTGCACCCGAGACCTCCCTCCCATGCAGTCATGGTTGGGCCTTTGCAGGAAGACCCCACAGACAGGCTCTGCTGAACTGACTCTGCTGTCCCGAGTGGCTTTCTTCATTAGGTAGCGTCTGGTCAGTGGCCTGCTGATGTGTCTTCCCTAGGCACCACAAGCCTTAAGTTTCACAGATCCCATACTGGAAGACACAGCACAAAGCTCAATAGGAGGTTCTCAGCTCCTCATTTCTGAATCACCATGGACAAAATGAAACTGCTAATATTCCCTAAGACCCAATACCCTGAGTTGATATGTTGTCATGTCTTCCTGTCTCACAGGGCTCAGAGCTTGGCAAGATGCAGGCTGCAGTGAGAGGCAGCCATAGTTCTGTAGGACAAGAGAACAAGGTGCTATATGTAACCTTGTTCTGACGCAGCACATACACACATACAAAGTGAGGCTTTTGGGTCTTTACAGTTTGCAAAAACATTTATTTGCAGGGTTAGCCAGGGACCACCAACACTCTTGCCTGCACAGCTTCCCAGCATCACCGAGTGACTGACTGACTTCTGTCCAACTGAGAGTCATGGGACCTGGGTATACATATGTCTCATTGACCCAGGGTACCAAGCAGGCAATTGGAAGCTTTTGTGTCGAGGGGAAAGGAATGGGTCATACAGACTATTAGAAGTCATCCTCAAGTGGTTCTCAGGGAAGCTGTAGGTGACATAAAGGGCAGTGTCCTGTCCAATAGAGCAGCAGAGTCCCTGGGGTAAGGGCCTTTTCCAAAGGACATTGCCAACTCAAGTCCCATATAAGCTAATAAGCCCAATATTTTTCTTGAGCAGTCAGTGGCTTTCTGGAATGTGAAGGGACAAAGGAATTGTGTAAAGGGCTTTAGATGCCTCGGTCATCCAACCCCCAGTAATGAATCAGATACACTCGAGCCCTGGAGCTGTGACTGTCACAAGAAGCAGAACTCCCCGAGAGGCCTATTGGAGAAGGTTCTGGTTTGGTGCATACATTGCTGGTGACACATTTGTCTGAAGCCACTGTCTCCAGCTAATTATTTCCCTCTCATCATGGCCAATCGTTTGCAGTTCTCATCTGTGTCAGTTGACGTTCAAATATGTAGTACACCGACACAGAAGAAACATGACACATGTGACAAATGGTACTGCTCTGAGCCCGAGGTCTGAGGTCATCTTGAGACTTGCCACAGGCTCCAAGTCTGTAGAAGATTTCCCTGAAGCAGATGTTGCCCTTGCAGGCAGTATGAAATCTCTGCTGGCTGCCTCCTCCTGTGATCCCTGAATGCTTCTGAAAGAGGCTTTAATAATGCATAGGAGAGAAAGGGAAGGCACCTATGAATCAAATACCAAGCCACTTCCCAAGATGTGCCACCTCTATGCCGCCCTATCTCCACACTAAGCTAATGGGGCCATATGGTGCCTGAAAGTTCTGGTCTGTATCAAGGAGGATGGTTTGGCCCCCTAAGCCTTGTCTGAGGATGCCACCTGAAAAGTGCAAGTGTGAGCCCAGGCCAGCTTGCCAAATGCTGTTTGTCATACACACTATTGTCATCTGAGGAAGAGAAAGAGGCTTTTGGTGAGTGATACTGTAAGCATGGGATCAAAAAGATGTGACTGGCATGGTAAAAAAAAAAAAAATTAAGGGTCAGGGGCAATGTGGTACAAAGAAACAAGATTCGGTGCCTAGATTCCCAATGCACAGATTATATAACTGATGTCCCCAGGCCACCTGGGAAGGTTTTAAATATTGTTAATACAAAAGGCTTGGCACTTCTCCAGAAATGGCTGCTTCTTGTCCCCAAGTCCCAGAGCTTTCGGTAGATACACAAAAGCCCATCCCAAGCAGCAGATGAGCAGACTTTAGCTCCGTTGTCAAGGAAACCAGTCTGCTCTTAGCTCTAGAATTAGAAAGCCTGGGCCGGTGTCCACTGAGCCTCCGCCCACCCTTCCTGATGGAGCCTGAGCTCTCTTCACCACTGCACCCCTGCACTCCGAGACCCTTTCTCTGGCAAAAGCCCTTGCATATTGCAGGAGCAGCAGCTCCTGTGACAGCCCAGCAGGCACATACCTGGGCTGCACACAGAGAGCCCACTGGGAAATGAATATCGTTACACAGAAAGGCAAGAGTCTGGAAACCAAGTTTTACCAGTGCAGGAACCAGGATCTACAGAAACAGGATTTACCACTCAGTACTGGCCCAACTTTCTCTCTCCAAAACACTGGCCTTACACTCCCTAAATGGGAGCCTTAACCACAGCATCTACCAATGGGCTGAACCCACTGCTTTGTGGGAGGGAGAGTGTGGCCAGGAGAGATCTTTGAGATCTAAACACTGCCCCATGAGAGGGTCTCAGAGACTCAGGAGTAGTGGAAGATGCAATAGGAAAGGAGAGAAAAGCCAGTGTTACTAATAACAATGAGAGAGGAGGTGGATGGGAAGGACTGGAGGGCAAGGTAAGATGGCTGCTGGCAGCCAGGAGAGGCAATGTGTTCCTGAAATGTAGGTGCCGGGGAGAAGGTAAAGGGGGCTGTGGGAGAGTGTCTGCCTCTTAAGGTCTTCACTTGATTCTGAATCCCAGGGGAATTCACAGTGGTGCACCATGTGATTACATTTCTACCAGTGACAAACATCAAGTCTATGCTATGGTCAAGATACAGGCATTCAGCACTGTGTGTTCAGTACTGTGGTGTCACCATGTTGTACAGGTTGGCTGCTTGAGAGCCCAGGTATTAGCAGACTGTACTGTCCAGGCGTGCATATGTATGCTGTCTGATGCTGGCATGTGACAAACATGTCAAATGCACATTTCTTGGATCATTTCCCATCACTAAGTGGCATGTCTGTACTTGCCCTCTGAACATCCTGAGGCAGTGTTTGTCTTTTTCCTTACCATGAATTTTAATGTTCATTAAAGGGTCTCCTTTTCAGGCCCTCAGCCCTATATTAGGCCCATTGTGATACACACTTCATCTATCCTTTTATGCCAAGAGCTCTGAAAAATCTCATGCTGACCCATCTTTCCATACTACACAACTTTGGAAGAATAAGCACTGGAGGCTGACCGGACTTATGGAGTCTTTATGAGTATATGAAATCTTACTCTAAACAATGAGATGTTGCCTGCAGATGTGTTCAGATTTTGGAGTTGGGATTGTAGCTCAGTTGGTGAAGTGCTTGCCTTAGCATGCATGAAATGCTGGGTTCAATCTCCAGCACTGTACACAAACTGTGTGTGGTTCACGTCTATAATACCAGTAACAGAGAAGTGGAGGCAGGAGGATCAGAAGATCAAGATCATTATCAGCTACATCAAAAAACTTTAGGCATAGCTTGGCAAGGTGGCATGTGTCTCCAATTCCAGCACTCTGGAGGCAGAGGCAGTAGGATCTCTATGAGTTCTGGGCCAACCAAAAGCTATAAAAGGGGGCAGGCGCTAGCCTGGGCTCCATGAGATCCTAAGAAAAGGCGTGGGGGGGGGGGAAGCGGAGAGGGAAGGAGGAAGAGGTGATGCAGAATTTGGAAGTGGTCCTGAGAAATAACTTGATGATTTCCTCTCTAGAATGCTCAACGTATTTGTGTGGATCTCTCCGGTGCACTCCGCAGCATCCCAGAGCATCTCATGCCATGGCTGCTGCTACTTTTCCTAATAAAGACAATACTGATATCTCTCTCTCTCTCTCTCTCTCTCTCTCTCTCTCTCTCTCTCTCTCTTTTTCAGCACCAGAAGTAACAGAGACATCGGAACAGGGAAGGGAGGGGTCTTCCTACTGGCAGCAGGGATCTGGGAGGAAATTTGCATAATGATTAATGGAAAAGAAAATGACTCTTTGCCTAGTAGGACTAGACTTTAATTAGGCAGACATGCACCTGGATCAGTCCTGAGAGGATACTGTTGTCATGGGAACACTGTTGCTGCAACCCCAAAATTTAAAAGCTTGAATCCTTTGCTAGAACAGCTACAATACTCCAAGGAACAGAAGGCAGGCAGGGCTTTTGACAATCTCCTTTTCATTTCCCACTCAAGTAGGCATGCTACCCATGGGCCCTGCCCCAGCTGTAACCCTCCTCCGACCTTCTGTCCACCCTGGGCCCCATCCACACTTTCCTTCTCCTTTTCTTGCTTGGTCCTACTGGAACCTCAACATAGGGAAGCAAATGTGAAGAACTCATCCAGGTTCCCGTCTTCCTAGTGCCTCCCTCCCTGTCTTCTCTCCATTCCTCCACTTCCCACCACACAAGACAGGCATAGCCCTCCTTCTCCAGAACACGGGACCTGCACAGGGCACAGGGCACAAAGCCGAGTGGATGTCAAATCAGCCAGGGTAGTGAGTGGAGAGGCAGAGTGGTCAAACAGATGTTGAGGGTCTCTGATGGGAAAGAAGTGGACAGGAATGAAACAGAATCAGAGGACGGAGGTCCAGGTAGAGATGGACCGTTGTGGAGCAAAGCCGCTAAATAAATAAAACAAGGGCCATTACCCTGGGGGGCCACTCACACACTATACATTATGTATTACACCAGCCAAGAGGACCGAAAAGGCCAGTTATCTAGGCAAGCTGAGCATCTTTAAGCATCTTTGTAAAATTTTTCTCTTGCTTTATGATGTAAGCATGGCAGTTTTCTGATGTCTACCACCACATAGACAGATCAGTTATTTTATAACTTGTAGAAGTTGTCCAGATCTGAAGATCTTTTAATGCATCCCTTAATAATGTGTCCCTTAATTTAGAAAGCCAATTTTTCTATATTCTTTACTCACAGTTCACATAACACTTCATGATCAAAAGCAGTAAGGGCAGAAGCCTGGAGACAGAAGCTGATGCAGAAGCCATGGAGGGGTGCTGCTTACTGGCTTGCTCTCCATGGTTTGCTCAGCCTGCGTTCTTGTAGAACCCAGGACCACCAGGTTATGGATGGCACCACCCACCATGGGCTGGGCCTTCCCCCATCAATCACTAATCAGGAAAACCTCCTACAGGTTTGTGCGAAGCCCCAACTCACACAGGCATTTTCTCGAGTTTCCCTCCTCTCAGATGATCTTAGCTTTTGTCAAGTTAACATAAAACTATCCAGCAAAATGCTTGTAGGCATATATTTCAGGAGAGAAGGAGACAGAGCCTATGATATGTATCTGGTTCTGACTTGAAATGGTCATAACCTTCAAAATTCCCTGCTCTGATTCTGTCTGCCTGAGGAGACTGCTCCCCTCTTGAATGCTGGCTACAGCTCCTCTCTCCTCTAGACCCAGAGAGACCAGGGCCCAGTTAGCTAGCCCGAAGTGGTCTCTGCCCACACTGCCAGTCTTTATTGTCCTTCCACGCTGTCCTTTGTGTTTAAGGAGGTATATTCCTTTGTGGCAGACAGAGAGATGAGGAGAATATTAAGGGGGACAAGAGAAGAGAAGGGGCCCCTCAGTCACCAGCTGAGAGCCAGCAATGCTTGCGCAACTGACACCTGCTGTGGTGGCTGCTAACATGAAGGAAATGCGGCTTCTCCATACAGATGTTTCAAATAAGAATGTTCGAACAGTGAGCTGTGCCCAAGTGCACATGACCTTCCAGTAATATGAGCCCCCCTGGTCCCCCCTCCCCCAACACTCCATTTTAGTCTTACAGGAACCCATTTGCAATAAATGACACATCTTAAAACCCTTGTGGAATCCATATGACCCATGACTTCTTTATTTTTTAAGAAGATTCATTTTGAATTATGTGTATGTGGAGTGTGGTGTGTGTGTGTGTGTGTGTGTGTGTGTGTGTGTGTGTGTGTGTGTGTGCGCGCGCGCGCGTGCATGTGTGTGCGTGTGCGTGTGCGTGTGCAGATACCCATGAAGGACAGAGGCTTCAGCTCTCCCTGGACCTGAGGTTACAGGCAGTTGGGAGCTGTCCAACAGGAGTGCTGGGAACTCACTGAACTTTGTTCCTCTGCAAGAGCAGCGCATGCTCTTAACCACGGAGACTTCTCCAGTTCTGTGGCCGGTGGTTTTGCCTTACAAAGTTGCAGTCTTCTCCATGGTATCTCTGATCTAAAAACCTCACTTATTGGGAGAGTAGAAAAGGAGATAAAATTGGGGTGAGGACCTTAGGAGTCCTCTGAGAGCTCTCAGAGCCTCTGGAATCACTGCTAAGACATTAAGTGTCTTGAGAAGCCCACACCCACACTACAGTGTGCACATGCTTTTTTTCTAAGGGCCTCACTCCCCCTCACACCTCTATTTAAATCCATGTTGAGAATCTCTTAATAAATTCCAACTCTATTCATAATAGTTTATCCTGAATTTTTTCCCCTGTGGCAAAGCCAAGAATCTCAGTTTCATTGGAACAGAGGTCTGAGCAGAACTCAAGGGGACTTAGGCCCATGCCCAGCCTTTCAGCAACTTGATCAGAACCATAGCCAGTGGGGCTGAAGGACACTCGTACATATATATCCACACACAGACATACATATATTTAAAACTAGGGTAAAATTAAAAACTAAAAACAAAATAAACACTGCTTAGAGACATTCCCAGTAAGTGTAAAGACAAAGAATCTTTCAAGTGGTCTAAGAAACTCATGACAGTCAATGACCCACCCCTTACACACACAGATTTTTTCAGTCAAAACCCAATGTCAATTCGCATATTGAAAGCACAGTTCATGATAACTCCAGGAATAAGAGCTGCTGTATACCTCAGAGCCAAACAAAGGACATACTACAAGATACACTAGATAGAAGGAGGCGCGGGGACAGCATCTGAAAAGGCACATCCTTCCCCACTCAGCAAAGAGGCAGCTCCTGACTGGGGGGGGGTGTACCTCCTGGCTGGAGGGGAGAGTTGTCCACTCCCACTCCCACCTCACCCACCCCCAGCCTGCCTCCCAGCTCAAAGCCTCCACCATCAGAGATTTTAGCCACTTCCCACCACGATGAGACAGTCTTTCCTTAAAAAGCCAGAGCATTCTGTGCCATATTATCCCTGAGCCCGTCTCTCACACCCCTTCCTATTATGACTGCAGGATCTGTCATGCCATGTGACCACAGAGAGATGGGGCTGCCCACCCAGGCTCTATTGTGGCCACATCTCTGACAGCATTAATGAGAACAGCCTACGACAAGAGGGATGTGGGAGGAAGACAGAGTTCACACAGAGCACAGTGAAGTCACAGGATGTGATTACAAATGATCAGCTGGATAAATAGGAAGCTAAACTCTGAGTTACAACATTTATATTGGAGCATAGCTTAGATCCTGTGGTTGGATGTGCTAGTGCATGTCTGTCCTCTAGCACTTGGGAGGCACAGGGAGTAGGTTCTAGTTCAAAGCCAGCAGGGATAGATAGTAGAAATTCTTTCTCAAAAAAAAAAAAAAAAAAAAAGGAGCCAGATGGCCCATACCTCTAGTCCTTGGAATATGGAGGCTGAGGCAGGAGGACTGCTATGAGTTCAAGGCTAATAGTGCTACAAAGTATAACCCTGCCCCCAAAGTAAATCCTATAATAAAAATTGAATAATTACATACCAAACAATTTAGTGTTTGGCTGTACACATAATCCCACATTGGAAAGTCAGTGGGGAGAAATAAAAATCACAGATAATGGACCACATTAATATGCTTGTCAGCCCTTCAAGAATCACAGAGCTTGGGGGGGAGGGGCAGTACAGATCTGACCAACCACTAAAACCACTCCCCATCGCCTCCATTCTCACAGGACAACATCAAACAGCTGACAGATTGCTTAGCAAGATGCATAGTGAATACTGGCATTATAGTTAGAAATTTCAACACAGCCAAGGAAAATGCCAGCTTAATAAACACTTTATTAATGCTTTTCCGTTCTAGAAAAGGTATTTGTCCATGGGGAGAAATGGGATTTTGTTTGAATTCCTTTTTGTCTAAGGTTTTTTGTTTGCTTGTTTGTTTGAAGGTTTTTGTTTGCCCTTAAATATAAACATAGTGAGTTCTTGCCTCCTTTGCAAGCCATCCCCAGCCTTGCCATAGAAGGTGCTAAACAAAGGAATGGGTTCCACCCCCAGCACTGCATAAACCAGGAGTGCTGGGCAAACCTGGAAGCCCAGTATTTGGGAGGTAGAGACCAAAAAGACCAGAGTTCAAGTTCACCTTAGACCATATATCGAGTTTGAGGCTAGCTCCTGACACATGAGACCCTGCCTCAAATAACAACTGCATCACAGGAACTTGATCCTTCAGAAAAAGTAACAAAAAATGTTAAGTGATGACCTAACTGCAGACAGGCAAGCAACAGGAGATGTGAGGGCTGAGGAGAGGTGCAGCCAGTGAATGGTTAAAGGAGAATGTGTACCCGTCCCAGTGTGTGTCAAACAAGAGAGGATCAAAGTCCCTATCCTTTCCATCTTATGACCAATAAACTAGGGACACAGAAAGAGAGATACTCAGCAGTTAAGCGCACTGCAGAGGGACGGGGTTTGGTTCCCAGCACCTCCAGGACAGCTCACAACCATTCCAGAGGATCTAATGCCTCCTCTGACCTGCCTCCCCGCCCCCGACAGGCTCTGCACACACATGATGCACATACATGCACTAAAAATGAATGGATCAATAAATAAATCTTTATCCCCACCCTCACTTGCTGAGCCCAAGTACCATGGAGATCCCAGGGTGGCATGAAACTGCTACCCCTGATCAGAGAGAGGCCTTAGTGGGGTCACAGCTAGCAAGAGGAATTACTCACAGTCAGACGCACAGGCCAGTAGAGGAAGGGAACTGGGAAGTGCATGCATTCACGTCTGCTTCCAGTTGTGGATGGGGTGGGACCTGCTGCCTTAAGGTAATTACAAACACATTTTAGCAACATAGGAACAAAGCGGCAGACATAAAACAGGAAAGCAGAGACCTCTGTCCGGCTGCAGAAGCTGAAACAGGCAAGCACATGACACCACCTGTGGCGCCCCGGCTTCAACTTCTCCCAGGCTGTAAATATACTGCAGCCTCATGTCTGAGGAAACCTGGCTAACAACATCTGTGCGCCCCGCACATCACCTGAACTGCTCTAGAGAGCCCAAAGTGAGGTTCTTGGCTGCAGTTAGAACAAACACTCTATTCAGCTCATGTACTATTGTTTAGGCTTGCTACTCTACCTGAACTCAGCCCATGTGGGGAACCACACATTCTCTTTTCTCACAGGCGTGGCAACAGTGTGATAGAGAAGCACACTGCCAGGGCTGGAGAGATGGCTCAGAGACTACAAGCACGTGTTGCTCTTGCAGAGGACCCAGGTTCAATTCCCAGCTCCCATATGAAGGTTCACAACCATCAATAACCCAGCTCCAGGAGGTCCAACAAGTACACACATGGCACATGTGTAAAAAGTGAAACAAATGAACCTTTAAAATATTTTTTAAAAAGACTTATTATTTTATCTAAGTACACTGTAGCTGTCCTCAGATGCACCAGAAGAGGGCGTCAGATCTCATTACAGATGGTTGTGAGCCAACACGTGGCCGCTGGGATTTGAACTCAGGACCTTCGGAAGGGCAGTTGGTGCTCTCAACCACTGAACCATCTCTCCAGCCGTGAAAACTTTTTAAAATTTAATTTTTATTTTAAATCTTTTATTTTCAAAATGTATTTATATATGTATATTATATAACCATTAAATTATTTATAAAGTTAAAAATAAAAAAATAAAGAAAGAAACTATTTTAAGAAGCAAACTCCTGAATGCTCTGATGGCTGTGGGCAGCACAGTCCAACAAGAACCAAGGATGTGGCTCAGCAGAGCAAAACATCACAGCAAAGTCACACCTTAAGACAAGAATGACACCTCCATCCAGCGAACCATTCAGAATTATCCTTTGACAGGCTCTGTGATGGTGAGGTGCGGGTTTGTGTGTAACCACGAGTTGCTCTAGAATGTCCGACATGTGGAAGGGTGTGTGCCAGAGAGACTGCAGCTGCATTCGTACTCCATCTTGCTGGGTGTACACCCTCGGGTACATATGACAGAGGCAGCTACTTCACCCGCATGGGTCAGCCACTCACAAGGGGGAAAGTGGTTTCAGAATACTGGAGCTGACATGAGAAGAAAACGACTTCAGTAAATATGTGACATAAAAAAGGCTATTAACTCTCTGAACAGTCTGCAGGGTTGAAATAAAAACACCCAGAGTGTCGGCCTCCAAGAAGTTGTGCTTGCATGGACTTAAAGACAAAGAAGGATTCTCAGAAGGTTTGTAAGGCTTCTGAGCAAGTTTTAATTTGCCAAGCCAATCAGTATATTGGTTTTAAATGGCACATCCTACTTTGGGTGATGAATTCTAGAATTTGGGGGTTTGTTTGTTTGTTCAGAGTGGTACTCTTTTATATGCATGAATAAATACATTTATTCACTTAGTGTGTGTATGCGTGTGTGCAGGTGTATATGTGCCATGGTACACATGTGGAGGTCAGAGGTCAACTTGCGTGGGTTAGCTTTCTCCTTCCACCAAGTGGGTCCCTTTGAACCAGGTCATCAGCCTTGGCAGCAGGTGCCTTTACCCTTTAAGCCATCTTACCAGTCCCTAGCTCTGATTTTTTTGGTATAAAATTATTGGTTGTTCCAAAGTAAAGTGTTCAGATAATTTTTTTTCAATGAGACAAGAAGATTCTTGTTTTTCTGATGAGGAAGTCTTAACTAAATACCTATGGGACATAACAAGAGTGACCTGATTTGTACATCTTTGGGGCATTTTTAATATATCAAACAATTCCTAATTTGGCCATTTAGTATCATAATATTCACGCTCTTAAGTTATGGAGCACTGAGGATTAAAACACACTTAACACACTTAACAGTCCCAGCAAAGCTACTTGAGGTGTTTATGAAGCCCTGGTGGCTGACGGTGGGAAAAGCTGGGGAAAAGCTTTAACACGGCTGTTGGACAGTTCACAGGATCAAAAACACACCGAGAAGAATTCTTTCAAACATAATGTAATTGGCAGAGGTGCTTGCTTAATCTACAACAGAACGTTTATCTTAAAGAAATGAACTCTGTTACCAGCTGTTGGAGGTTACTTCCTGAGACGGGGAAAGCCAACCGGCAAAGCTATCATAGTTGTAAGCAACATCCCAGCAAATGTGGGAGTCCGTTCAGTTTGGGCAATGGTGCTTAGAACACCAACACCGTTATACAACTGTCAACAAGACAGGTAGGTATGTTTCTTATTCTCTCCCCCTACCCTTTTCCTCCTCTCCGTGTGTGTGTGTGTGTGTGTGTGTGTGTGTGTGTGTGTACTGGCACATGTATACATGGATGTGCTGTGAATATGGACCATGATGCATGTGTAGAGGTCAGAGGACAACTTATAGGAGTTGGCTCCCTCGTTCTACAATGTCAGTCTTGGGGCTCAAACACAGATGGCAAGGCTTGGTGGCAAATGCCTTTGCCTGCTGATCCATCTCACTACCATTGCTTTTGTGTTTGGGGGGAGGGTCTCAGCATTTAGCTCAGGTTGGCCTCAAACTCATGATCCTCTGGTGGGCTGGGGTCAATAGGCATGTGCCACTACCATGCCTGGATCCTGCGGTGGGGACATGGTCTCGACAGCATGTCTCTAGGTGATTACATCATTGTGCAGACACCACAGCGTATAACAACATGAAGTCAATAATGCAGCCTGGTTGCACGCAGGCCTTGTCCCAGGATCATCATATATGGGCTAACTAGTGATTAAAGCATTGTCAGCTGGAGAACCAGGCTTTTTCAGGAACACGGGTAGATGGCTTTCTTGAGGAAGGGGCAGGTGAGCTGATCTTAGGAAGAGGACGTAGGAAGCAGGGGAAAGTACTGACCAAAGCCCCAGCATGGGCAAAGGTCCTGTGCTGGGTTAGAGCCAGGTGGGCATGAGCATGGGAAGGAGGGTGCCTGGGCAGCACTGATTTGCAACATGGCACAGCCTAGAGTCATCTGAGAGGAAAACCTCTACTGAGGAATTGCCCAGACCAGACTGGCTTGTGGGCATGTCTGTGGGGGATGGTTTTGATCAGTCATGGATGCAGGAGGGCCCATGAGTGGCACGATTCCAGGGGTGGATGGTTCCAGGCTGCAGAAGAAAGCAAGCTGAGAGTCCAAGGGTGAGGCAGCAAGGAGAATTCAAGTTCTGCCTCGGCTTTCTTCAGGGATGGGGTGTGACCTGGAAGCCTAAGGCGAGTAAATCTTTTCCTCCCCTAAGATGCTTTTGGTCAGTGTTTTATCACAGCAAAAGAAAGGAAACTAGAACAGAAAGCTAGGGTAATACCAGCAGAGCAAGGAGCCTGGAGAGGCCGGCAGCGGTGACAAACAGAGCCAAGTGAGTGGGGTCAGCCTCGTCCCTTGCCCTCACCCATATCCTGTGTGTCCAGCACTGCTCAGCGGCTAGCATGAAGCATTACCAGCAGGAACCTAAGTAAGCCTTGGAGCCTATTCCTCACATCTTACATCCAAATCGGGATAAACATCTCTTGCTTAAGAGCTAGGAGGGAGCCAGGCATGGTGGTGTATGTCTTTAATCCACTCAGAGGCAGAGACAGATGGATCTCTGTGAGTCTCGGGCCAGGCTGCTTCACATAGCAAGTCCCAGGCCAGTCAGGGTTATGCAGTGAGACCTTGTCTCAAAATTAATTAATTAATTTTTAAAAATCCCAAATTTCAAGGTGAACTGCATGAGACATCACACCACACCCTTACCCCTGTTGTCTGTAAGGTTGTGGGGTTTGTTCTTGTATTTTCTTTGCTTCACAAAGAACAGAACTAAAGACCTGTGTCTTATGTGAGGGAAGGGCTTTATTTCTGAGTCCCAGCACAAAGCCTCATACTGGGGTGAGGGAAGGGCAGCCAGACAGCCTTCCAGTCCCCCAGGGAGAGCAGCTGCTACTGTTTGCCGCTCCTTCTCTGAGAAAGCACAACAGACACTTTCCACACACAGACTGTATATACAGTGCAAGTCTCTCTTGTTGATTGTTGTTGTTAAGAAAGATCTATTTCATCTCAATTCATTGTGGTACAAACTACGGGCTATACAAAATGCAATTGTTGGGAGGAAAGCTGTAAATAAGACGCGCTCGCTTATCAAATTATAACAAGCTAGTGAGCAGGCAGGTATGACAGTCACCTGTCACATCTCACCAATTAGAATAAAGGCTTTTGCACTTGAAAGGAGTCTTTGGGGAGGGAGAGAGATTCATCTAGGTTTCTACGGGCCTGTTTCAGTGCCCTCCCTCTTGAAGCATTTTCTCTGATCTTCGGGGCAGAATTAATAAGCCTCTCCCGAGTGTTCTGCAGCCCTTGCTGAGAGGAACCCGTTGCAGGGGTGACTTTGGCGGGCGCCCTGGTTGCAGCAGCAGCCCCTCAGCTCAGCCTCCTTCACTCTGGAGTTTATGGAGAATATGCATTGGCAGGGCTCAGCTGCCGACACTCCCAAGCCTGGGAATGGGGTCGGCACCTCAAACATGGACCGTTAATCCTCATCATCCCTCTGAGGAAGTAGGCCACTGGGAAGGAAGAGCTCGAGAGCTGAGAACAGTGTCCAGTCACACCACTAGTAACTAGGGACAATACAGATTCTGATTCAGGTGGCTTGGCTCTGTCACCTTCAGAGAAGAAGGATGGTGACCAGCAATCAGGAGGCCAAGACCCCGCAGTCAGGTCTCTATTGGTGGATGACTCCCCTAAGACACTTGCCAATGGCCTTTAGTAGCATCCTCAATCCTCACTGGAGCCCTGCTCTAATGCACCTTCACCAGCAGGCCAGGCCCCGCCCCCCTGGGCTCCCAACCACTGTCCATAGCTTTGAGCAGAGCCTTTAGAAGGCCTTACATGGGCATCTTGCTCTCATCCTGCCTTTGTCTCCTGCTGAACCACACCCTCCCCTGTCCATCCTCTGCACACAGCTTGGGCTCCCGGTCAGTATCTCTCTGTGGGTCAGTGGCTTGGGAATGACTCAATTCAGAATGGCATTTTTGAACTACTGCTCAGTGATGGTGTTTCCTTTGTGTTCGATGGTACGCTGTTCAGCGTTTCTATAGTAACTATCCAGATAGGCGGAGACAGCTCCGTGCAGCAGCTTCCTTTAGAAGGGAGTCTGGGGGCCCTGTGCTTTCTTGGAAATGCATAACAACATGAGATTGGAGTGGCTCTTTAAAAACCCTAACATGGTATTCCTGACAGGGAAACGACTGCTTTCCTTGTCCCTGGATCTTGGGAAGAGCTTATGTTTAATCCCAGCAGCCATGGACAATGGCATCAGGTTTCACACGTAAAGAATATTTCTGATCTTGCTTGAAGACATAATGATCATATCAGAGTGGGCCCAAGCCCTGCCTTTACACTGAGTCTCTAGGGGAGAGTTTAAAGTGTCACTTAGTCAAACACTGAAAAAAAAGAGCCTCTCTTGGAATCTCTGATTTCTCCATATGATCCTTGATTCTGTGGCTGTTCAGAGTAAAATGGGGTATACTGCACTCACTGAAGTCCTCCTGCCTGGCCTTGTGTTTTTTGTTTTTGTTTTTGTTGTTTTGTTTTGTTTTTTTGTTTTTTGTTTTTTGTGGTGTTGTTTTTTTAGCAAAGGAGAGTACCCAAAAGTCAGGGAGCTCCCTGTCCACTGCCCTATTACAACAGGCTCTTGTAGCAAGCCACCCTAGATACAGGACAGGGTGTCTCCTGCCTGGGAACAAGGATTTGCTTCTCAGCCCCTCTGGGGTGACTGACTGCTGAAGATCCCCTCATTAGCAAGATTTGAAGCCACTCTGTAGTGACTGTTGTCTGAGCAGGTGACATTGATGTCTTTTCACTGCCTTAAATGCTACCCTGAATACACAGCCCAGCTCCTCAGATGTATTCTGAGCAGACAATGCTCAACATGGTGGAACATGTTTAGGACCTTTGGTGGGGGGAGGTGTGTGTGTGTGTGTGTGTGGAAAGATAAGTTCCAAATTCCATTAGCCTACATTAGAAATGCTTCAGAGCATAAGCACACATTGAATAATTCAGAAAGCTCTCAGACTGCCTGAGTCGTGTTCAGTTAAAATGTTTGGCAGGGTCAGACCTGGCACCTGACGCTGGGAATCTACAAGCCAGGAGGATGTGTGTTCCTGAGAAGGGTGGCTGTTAGCACCCACTTCTGCTGGCCAGGGAAATACCTGCCTGTGTGCTGTTACCTCAGAGGTATTTTCCTTGGCTCTGCCTCTCCAGTAGAATCTGTCTTGTCAGACCGGAGACAAATGTGCCCATTTAGAAACTGCTTATGCCACATACCCTAAAGCTGGAAGCAACTACTTGTTATAGTACTGGTTCAATAATGTACAAACAGAAGTCTGATGGAAAAACCACTGTTTTCTCTCACATGGCCTCTCCTCCTTATCTGGAAGGCAGATTAAAGGTTGGGCATGGTTTAGTTTGAGGGGGGAGGGGTGGAAGGCCATTACATGCTAATCAGGACAGAGATTGGCATGGCGTGTTAGTGCCATTGTGAGGTGACGGGCCTGTTTCCTAAGTTCTATTCTCCTAGGTCAGAGAAGAAACCCCTGTTTAGCTAAGGCTCGGTGGCTAAGTTTCTGTTCCACATGCCTGGAGACAAACCTTAGCTAACATAGAGTATAATACAGATTAACAATTTCCAGTCCAACAGCTCTGGGATCTGAAGAGCAGACACAGGTCTCCCTGAGCTGTGTCTGCTATAGCAGAATGGCAGAGAGGGGTTGAGTGTGGTCTTTCACATTCTGACGACCTCTGAGCCTTTTATCACTCCCATCCTCTCTGGGGAACAGTGTTCAACCAATGTGTCCCAATGTCCCAAACGGGTTCTTGACACTCTGTCTCCCATCTCAGTCCTGAACTAAGGGAACAGCACACCCTCCAAGGATATGCAAACATAAATCCTTAGCAAAAGTTGAAGTGTAAAACCACTGTAACTTGGCATACTAGCTTAATGTGTCTACCAAGACTCCATGTCCATCTGAAACTTTTAAATATGTGTCTATACATAGAAATAAGGTACATACACTCTCAAGATACAATGTGGCCATAGAAACTCCTAAATCAAATCATTTTTTATATATTTGCAAGCTACCTGGATTTTATGAACAGGTTTACTAACGATTTCCTTAAAAGCAAGTTCTGCGATGTCAATAACCCAAGTTCACTGAGGTGTCTCTTGTTGTCGTGATGCACTGTGACCTTGTTGGTTGCTTTGGTTGAGACTAACCATTTACTAACATACTCTGTGTCATAATTAGCTTCAGTTGTCAACATGGCACAAATGTAGATATATCTAAGAAGGGGGAATTGCAATTAAGGAACTGCCTCTACCAGACTGACCTGCAGACTTGTCTGTGAACCATTTTATTAATTGCTAATTGATTGACTTGGGAGGTTCCAGCCAGCTACAAGCAGACCCACCCTTGGCAGGTGTCCTAGGTTGTATAAGAAGTCAAGCTGAGGAGATGTAAACAATGTTTCTCCATGGCTTCCACTTCAGTTCCTGTCTCGGCTTCCCTCTATGATGGTCTGCAACAGGTAAGAGGAACTAAGTCCTTCCCAACCCGAGTTGCTTTTGATTCTGGTATCACAGCAATAGAGAGCAAACCAGGAAACTGTAATTTTGCTGAACAGTACAGAGCAGACCACTCCCAAACTCATCAGTATGAGGGAGGAAAACTGGGGGAAGGAACAATGTTCTGGGGCTCAGGTATACCACTTCCACCCCACCCCTGCTCCCCACTCCTCCCAAAAATGCCTGAGGCGCCAGGCCTCCACTGGGTGAGTCACAGCAATTATCACACAAATAGCTCTCAAGCCTTAAATGCACACAGCCCTTGTCAAAAGTCAAAGAAACCATCACTTCTGCTTTGCTCAAACCCCTTGGTCATGCACCTGTGGGCATTTGCAATATAATTTGTGCCCAGCAATGCTTACATTAACATACTGTCTCCCTAATTCCCTAAGTATTCCAACAGTGCTGTTGACTGCTACCTGTGAGGAAAAGAAAACAGTGGATTGGGTTATTATTATTATTATTATTTTAAGATTTGGGGGATGAGGAGCATGCATGCACCTCTGCACACACATGACGATTGGATGACA
Organism: Mus pahari; assembly: GCF_900095145.1. Lineage (NCBI taxonomy): Eukaryota > Metazoa > Chordata > Mammalia > Rodentia > Muridae > Mus > Mus pahari. The sequence goes on along the minus strand of NC_034591.1, from coordinate 103,034,517 downwards.
GCTCTAGGGACTCAATTCTCTTCTTCCACCATAGGGTTCAGGAAACTGAACTCAGGTTGCCAGTCTCAGCAGCATCTTTACCCTCCCCACTCCACCCACACACACATAAGTTTTCTCCCCCAAGTTTTCAGGCTAAATTTGTTTTTTAAAGTTATAAACGTGAAAGTCTAAATGAAGCTCCTCAGCTTCAGTGTTTATTCATTTTCATTTACCCAGCATGGACACTGTATTTTTTGTCCAAAAAATAAGATGTTCCCCGTCAGGAGCTGTGCTGTGATGATTATATTTTCAATGCATATAAATGTAAGCACATGGTGTGAGCGGAGCCCAGCCGTGTGGGAGGTTCCTCCTGAGAGCACCAGCCCCTGCTGCCATCATGGGGCTGAGTGGGAGGGTGGAGGCCACAGTGCTGCTGGCTGAGTGGGAGGACTCAGGGTACGTTTGGGAGGACTGAGGCCACAGAATTGCTGGTAGGTTGGATGAGAAGAAAAGAAACAGAAACCAAGAGCAGCCCCATCCTTTCTGGTACTAGCAACTAGGAGGACGACAGGAGAAAACACAGGAGAAACTGGCTGAGAAGTCAGCCGTGTACTCTATAGGACAGTGCTAGGTTTGGTCTGAGATGCCTGGAAGACTAAGAGGTCTGGGAAGAGGCTAGCACACCGCACAGCAGCCCTTCACCTGTGTGAAGAAAGCCGAAAAACAAAAACGAAAAACAAAACCAAAACCAAAAACAATACATCAAGCCTTTTGAGAGCTTGGGGGGGGGGGGGGGGACGTGCAGACTTAAGCCACGCTTAGATTTATGAAATCAGAATCTGCATTAGAACAATTTCCCCCATATAATCTATAGCCAACAGTGGGCTAGCTTTCAAAGGAGAAAAAGGCTATGAACTCCATGGCCTTGTAGATAGAGCCTAAAGCCAAGGCCTGGGTGAGCAGGGAGGACCGGGTACCAGGCATAGCCCTGTAGCTCACTCACATGTAAACTTTCTTGGGAAGGTGGAACAGGAAGAGGGATATCCGGTGAGGTAAACGGGAACACAGGGAGCAGTTGTTCCTGGTGGCCACACGAGAGAATATTCTACAAAGAGGGTAGCTGTGCCAGTGCTGCCAACTGGTCTAGTAAGATAAAGCTGAGGACTTTCATCATGTTGGTTAGCGTGGGCATCGTCATCACAGTACCCTTGATCGGAGCGGCCTCGATGGCACAGAGAAGACAAGTCAGTGCAAGTGGGACACGGAGAACAGGAAAAGGGGGTGCTGCCCTGATGGAAGGAAGAGCTGCTGCGGTGGTGCTTCTGAGGTGAGGGGAGGCTCTGGCTCAGAAGGAAGGGCAGGCCTGCTGCCAGGGCCACTCATCCACAGCAGTGGGCAGGGTGGTGGGAGAGCCTGGAGCTCCCAGACCATGACTCTAGTACCAAATGAAGCCAGGGACACCCAGAAGGTGGGTGGGAGTGGGGTAAGAGGAAGATTCGGGGGGGGGGGGGAAGAGTATACCTGTCACTTGTGGAAGAGTGAAGGCCACAGGTCACCAGGCAGTACAGGAGATTTGGGGGAGATTTTTGGCTGTCATGTTGTAAATCCCCACAATTTTCAGTGGAGTGCTTCCTCTCTCCAGAATGCTCTGCGCTGGTGCTCCAAGGCTTGAGTAACAGTCAGCGAGTGCACCTTCCCGTCAGTGCCCATCATTCCCTATGCATTTCACTAAGGGCCACCAGTGCTCAGAACAAGGCTCAGCAGAGGAGAGATGGAAATAGGAGACACAGGAGGCTTCTCTCCCAAATTACAGGGAAACACAGGCGCCTCAAGGACAGTTATCTGCCTTTCCTCCCCTCCTGAACTTCACAAGAATCCTTGGAGACAAATAAGGTAAGCAAAACCGGATATTGTTCATCAGTCACTTTTTACCAAGCTTTGAACAAGCATCGAGCCCAGAATGACTCCTTAGTAACTCTCCATGGTGGATTGATGAAAATGGCTCATATATTTAAATATTTGGTCCCTCATTAGTGGATTGTTCAGGAAGGATTGGGTGGTGTGACCTTGCTGGAGTAGGTGTGTCACTGGTGGTGAGTGTTGAGGTTTCAAAAGTCTATGCCAAACCCAGCTAGTGTACTCTGCTCCCGCTTCTGCTTCCTCATCCGCCTCCTCTTCTTCCTCCTCCTCCTCCTTCCTCTTCTTCATCTCTAGAGCCTGCCAGCTGCCATGCTCCCTGCCACAATGGTCATAGACCCGCCTTCTGGAACTGTAAGCAAGCCTCCAAATAAATGCTTTCTCTTCTAAGTTGCCTTGGTCATGGTGTCTCTTCACAACAGAAGAGAAGTAACTAAGACTCTTGTGCATGGCTGCTAAGCTGGACATCACATCCATCATACCTGCCCATGCTCCCTAATGCAGCGACACTACATAAAGCCCCTTCTGGGGATGTATGAATTGGAAGTTAAAGGCCTGAAATTCCCAGCAAACAACTGCCCACGCTCCCCCCCCTCCAACCCTAGGGACCTGGGAGCTGCCAGGGTTCCTTGAAGATCTCCTTTGCACCAGAGAGCCAAATCCCTCTATTTCTGCTCCCTTCAACACCTTACTGCACGCTGGGGATGTAACTCAGTTGGTAGAGAGAATGCTTAGCACTTACTTACAAAGTTCTGGATTTGACTCCCAGCGCTCAGTAAGTGGAGGCAGGAGGATCAGAAATTCAAGGTAATTCTTGGCTAGATCAAATTCGAAGCCAACTTAGTGTATATGAGACTATGGTGTTTGAGTGAGATACCACCCCACAGGCTCTGATGTTTGAATGCTTAGCCCCAGCTGCCAGTGCTGCCTGAAAAGGTTTAAAAAGAATGGCCTTGCTGGAGGAAGTATGCCACTGGGTGTGGGCCTTGAGGTTTCTAGCCATTCCCAGTAAGTTCTACATCCTGCTCGCCAACTCAAGGTGCAAGCTCTTAGCTACTATTTCAACCACATGCCTGCTGTCTGCGGCCTCTGATCACTGGTCATGAACTCTAACCCAAGTGACCTCTTTCTTTTTTATAAGTTGCCTTGGCCATGATGTTTGATCACAACACTGACTGGCACTGTCCCTCTCCTGTTATTTTCTTCACCATTTCCTAGCTGTTGCTCTCATTTTCTACTGACATCAGTTCCTGCTGGTCATCCTGATGACTTTGACAGGCACAGAGGGAGCCACCCCACATTGCCGCCCATCTCCACATGTCAGACTCAGTCCACTTTCTTCCCCCCATGTGCAGGCACAGCCTCTCACCCAACCTGGTCTCACATCATCTGTAAGACCAGTCAACAAGGAGGCCGGGGTCCTATTCCTTGGCTGCCCACGTTCTATTCTTCCCATCCTCTTCTCTAGCTGGGTCAACCCCCCGGGCATGGCACCTCTAACGGCCATTCTTCTCACCTTCCTCCTGACCTTTCCATGAGCAGCTAGCTGACCCTTGTCCCCAACTGCACAGAGGAGGTGTCAGAAGCCCCTCCATCCCTTTCTGATGCTGCATTACCATGCAGTCTGTCTTCCAGCAGACTCTTCTAAAGGATCAGTTCCCCCTGCCTATGTCCCCAGGGCCCCACACCTTCCTCATCCCATTCTAAACCTACAAAGTCACCCAAACGATTGGATAAAAGTGTCTGTGGCCACTCCTGTTCCTCTACCCACCTGAGTTGGCCCCTCATTCCCTTAGCATGGGACATCCTGGCTACTTAGCCAAGAACAGCTTCTCTTTGTTCCTTCCCTGTTCTGCCTCACTCTCTCTGGGGTAGAACAGAAGCATGCTGGCGCTGTTTATCCACTGTTGCCAGACTCGGCTCTCTCTTCTGACTCTAGCATAAAGCCTTGTTCTGCCGACAACTCCACACTGGGGGCAACAGTGGCATGCAGGTGTCCAGTGCACATACACACAGTAGCTGATGGATGTGCACAGCCAGGCCACAGTGACAAGTCATTTACTGTTGTTAGCACATCACAAGCAATTATAAACGTTCATTTTCTTGGACATCTTTCATGCATGCCTCCTTTCTACTCTCTTCAAAAATCAAAAGGTCAATTAAAGGCTGCTCTCAGGCCAGGATGTCTTCTACTCCTTAGTTTTAGTATTTTTATGAGTATGTGTGAATTTCTACACATATGTATATGTACCACATGTGTTCCTGGTGGCCTCAGAAGTCAGAAGATGAAATCCAATCCCCTGTAGCTGGGGTTACATATGACTGTGGGCCAGTAGGAGATGGGAGCAGAACCTAGACCCTCTGTAAGAGCAGCCAGTGCTCTTTAATACTGAGCTATATAGACCAGCCTGGGCTCAAATCCAAAGATGGGCTTTAAAGTGTGTACTACCATACCCAGCCATGATACATATTTCTAAAGATACCTACTCAGCTAAGATTATAGAAAACAGAACTTGGAGGGAACTAAAAAAGCAGAATGCATTGCCAGAGTGAGGGCCTGGCCTCCAGCAGCCTGCACAGAGGATGGGACCAAAAACCCTAATCAGCTCTTGACTTGGTCTGAATGCCACTTTCCTCTGAGGCTACTCCCTATGTACTACCCTGGCACCTCCTGCCAAACTCACACTGCCCCTCTGAAACCAAGAAACACACCTGCTTGCCTGAGAATAGTAGAGTCAGTTGACCTATTGCAATCAAGCAAACCATGGAGAGTGTCCTGCTTAAACATTCAGAAAGACACTCAGCATTGCTGATTTTAGGACAAGAATTAAAACCAGAGAGAGAGAGAGAGAGAGAGAGAGAGAGAGAAATAAATAAATACTAGTGTCTGGTAGGAATGTCAGATGGCACAGTCATTTTGGAAAGCATTTGGCAGTAAGAGTTGGATATGCATGCCTCCATCAAGGTGTTGACTCGGGTAACTGAAATCCCAGATTCCCATGCATACCCACATAGACAACAGCTTCATTCCTACCTCAAAATAAAGATCACCCAAGGGCTGGAGAGATGGCTCAGCAATTAAGAGTACTGACTGCTCTTCTGAAGGTCCTGAGTTCAAATCCCAGCAACCACATGGTGGCTCACAACTATCCATAATGAGATCTGATGCTCTCTTCTGGGGTGTCTGAATACAGTTATAGTGTACTTACATATAATATGTAAATATAATAAATAAATAAATCTTTGGGCCGGAGCACGTGGGGCCAGAGAGAAAAGAAAAAGTGTCTGAAGACAGCTACAGTGTACTTAAAAATAAATAAATAAATAAATCTTAAAAAGATCAAGTGCCTTTTATTCTTTTGTTTTTGAGAGTCTCTCACTGCATAGCCCAAGCTGTTCTCAAATGAACTATCTATCTTCCTATCTTAGCCTTACAAGTGCTGGAATTATGGGCACACACCCCTCTGCCCAGGCCATGTGACCTTTAATGGTTACATCTCTAAGAAATTGTGGTATTCCTTCTAAAGGCATATTTCAGAACAATTAATAACTATGAGTGGGCTGAGGAGACAACACAGTATATGCAGAGCTGGCCACACACGCATGAGGCCTGAGTTTGGATCCCCTGGACCTACATAAAACTGGATATGGTAGTTATGCATGTAATTCCAGTGTTGATGATATGGGAGGAGGAGACAGGAGAATCCCTGAACTTAATTGAAGTGGCAGTTACATGATCCTGTATATTTGAAAAGTTCTCAGAACTACACACCCAAAGAAGATAAAATCTGATGTAGGCATATGAAGCCCAGCTATGTAAATTACAAAGCGTGTTTCTGTGATACAGGAGCAACCGTTAGCAATAGAGCAGAGGAACAAATTGCCTTAAGACTACAAGCATCTGGGCCCACAGCAGCTACACCCTACACCCTACGTCTGAAGAACCAGAATCAGCAAGTGCTATAGGGTGGGGCTGGCAGCCCGGCCTCAAGTCCAGGAGTCATGTGATCCACCTTGAGTGGCACTCACAGATCCACATGCCAAATTCACAGCCACCTGGGACCTTTCATTGGTAGAATCAAATGACTGACATCCTGACAAGGTGGATCACATTCTGGTCGCCCCATCCAAGTGCCTCCTCCAGGACTTTACTGGTATAGCTACAAAACAGAAGCAGAAACCCTGTGACATGGGAGTTACAGAGTGGGGATATAATCTTCCTTTCTCAAAGTCAAAATCACATTTGAAAAAGAAGATCCCAGCAGATGAGAAGTGCTGGAGAGTCTCAAACAGGGACGCATGACCAAGACAGACAGACAACAGCTTCTTTGCCCTAGGCAGTAAGTCTGCCCCAAGTCCAGCTCATTTCCCTACAGACCTGGGTCTTTCTCAGGATGCCCCTGTTCCTCAGTAATACCCCCAGGACCCAAGTCCCCAGCAGAGGCAGAGCTTCTCTGCATAGGCTGCAGCTCTTGATCCCCCATGTCATCGACTTAATTGAGCATTGCTTGCTGCATGCCCCAGCTGCAGAAGCTATGGATTTTGCCTCATTATAAATCAACTTAATAGATTTATCCTCTGATGACATTCTCGAGTTGTTTTCTCATTGTGTTTAAAGTTGGCAATGCTAAACATCACAGTTCAATGTCGAAAGCTCATGTTGATAAAACAGAAAAATGAAAGAAGACAGTAGACATTTAAAAATTTTAGAAAATAGACAAGATTAAAGAACTACTCTAAGCAGTTGTTCTTTAGCTGAACCCTAAAGGCCTGTCAGTTAGCATCTTCACCCTGGAGCGTCCAGTGATGCCTTCTGTTCTGATGTCCTATGAACTGCACTGTAGGTGATGGGACCTATCCAGCCCCAACAACCCACTGTCCATTGTAAGTCACTTCTTACCCCAATCTGAGAAACAAGTCCTAGATATTATACCATTTCATCCATAAATATAGTAGACATGTCAGGTGGAGTTTCAGTTCCTTGATATTCTCAATCCTGATATGTCCACAGCCTGGAACAGAGTGAAATAAATACAGTCTTCCAAACAGACCATCTCACCGTGTGAGACTTTAGCCACCTAAAGCTGCGTAGTGGAATTCCAAAGCCTGTGTCCAGCCTTAGGAATCTGGCTAATGTATTAGATATCCAGATTTTAAAATATTTTTAAGACAGGGTATGCATAGTCTTGGCTGGCCTGGAACTATGTAGACCAGGCTGTCCTCTGAAGTAAAAAATGATCTGTCTACATCTACCTTCCAAATGCTGGGATTAAAGATATGCACTCACATATCCATACCCAGATGAAGTTATTTTCTTTTGTTGGCATACAACATATTACATTTCATTATGGGAAATTTCCAAACACATCTTTTGTCTCTGCTCTTTTCTTTTCCGTGTGCCCTGTCACCCCGGTAGCCTCCTTTTCATTTTCACGTTACATGTGACCTTTTGCTCCTTGCCCACCCATTCTTCTTCAACACCTCAAGCTTCCCTCTCCCATTCTTCTGTCCAATGTCATAGTCTACACACTCTCACATGCACACAAATGTTAAAGGTAGGATCTGCATATGAGAGAAAGCATGTGATTTTTGTCTGAGTCTGTGATATCTCTGTTAATAGAACACTGTCAGAGCCATTCATTTTCTTGAAAATTTCATGATGCCATTTTCCTTACAGCTGGGTCTATGTACCACATTTTCAGTAGCCATTTATCTACTGCTGGACATCTAGGCTGCTTCCATTTCCTAGCTACTTCAAATAGAGTACAATTGACCATGGATGAGCAAGTGTCCTGTGCTGGGATACAGAGTCCCTCAAGTTTACACCTCAGGTGGTGTAGCTGGGTCTTATGGTACATCTATTTTTCAATTTTTGAGGTTTTTACTAATGGCTACTCTAGTTTGCACTCTCAACCAGCAGTGAGTGAAGGTTCCCCCTTCCCTACATCCTAGCCAAGTTTATTGCCATAAAAAAACCAACCAACCAAACAAACAAACAAAAACACTTTAGATGTCTCTGACTAGAGTGCTATAAAATTGCAACACAGTTTTAATATGCTGTCCTACCTGGGATTACTATTGTTGTGATAAAACACCTTGACCAAAAGCAAGTTGAGGAGGAAAGAGTTACACTTCCATTTTGTAGCAATCACTGAAGGAAGTCAGGATGGGAACTTGGGCAGAGCAGGAACCTGGAGGCAGGAACTGATGAAGAGGCCATGGAAGAGGGCTGCTTACTGGCTTGCTCACATTGGATTTATAGACTCCAGGACTACCAACCCAATGGTCCGGGCCCTTCCCCATCAGTAACTAGTTAATAAAATTCCCTAAGGACTTGTTTGTAGCATTATGGATCTGAGGAGAGACACAGATTAAAAACTTCACTCTGGACATCCATGGCAAAGAGCCACTATGTAACTGTGTAAAGAGGGAAATTCAAAAGTAGAAGTATTTGTGGATTGTTTTAAGATACTAACAGCAGACTTAAAAACACACCTAACAGTTTCCTTAAGGACCTGGGGTGAGCAGGGACAGCTGGTCCATATTACAATGCCATCACTCCTGTCTCACTTGTGTATGCACGACGTGTCAGGTATAGTAAGGTATGCCTGTAACCCCAGCCTCAGGAGGTAGAAGGATTGGGAGTTTGAGGCCAGCCTGATCTACTGAGTGAGGGTCTATCTCTAAATACATACCAAAATAAAACAGAGAGAGGACAGGTGAAAAAGGAAGAAAATGTCTAGTTTTAAAGTAGCAGAAAGTAAACCTGGCATGGAAGGGTTAAGGCGCTGCGGTGTAGTGTAGCTATGGCAACAGATGCAGCTGATTTAGCACATGTGAGGGTGTTGGAAAGAGCAAAGAGAAGAGAAATGTGTTGCCAGGAGAGAAGATTCTAAATAAAGGGTTGCTAAGATCACTAACATAGGTGTTCCATCATTGGACACAGTGTGGACGAAAGCCCAGCCACATGGAGGGTCCTGGAGCCTTTCCCTGTAATGTCCTTTTCCTTTCCTTTTTTCTTTTTCTTTTCTTTTTTTATTTTTTATTTTATTTTATTTTATTTTTTTGGACACAGTTTCACTGTGTAGCTCTTACTAGTCTGGAACTTGCTATGTAGACCAGGTTGTCCTTGAACTCAGAGAGAGCTACTGGCGTTTGCCTTCTGAGCTCTGGGATTAAAGGCGTGTGCTACCATCCCCAGCTTCAGATATTTAAAATGATTTTTTAAAATAATCATACAAGATAATAGACACCATGTAATATTGTTGAGCCAAGTGCTTTTAAGGGTCTCCTTCCCTACCTCTTCTACCCCCTGGTACTGTGCCCCACTTGTATACACACACACACACACACACACACTTTCTCTTTCATGGTCCATGTGTCCCACTTCCCTGCCCCATCCTTACTCATCTCTGGGTTTTTAGACGCTACTTACATTCAGAACTGTTTCCATATATACATGTGGGCACTAAAGGCTGGGACCCACAGATGAGGGAAAACACTTTTGCCTTCCTGAGTTTGGGCCATCTTGCTTATTTTATACTTTTCAGGTCCATCCATTGTCCTGCACATTCATTTCACTTCACTGCTGAGTAACATACCACTGTATGTATGCACCACACTTCACTCTCCACTCCTCTGTTGGACATCTGAGCTGCTTCCATTTCCTGGCCTCTGTGAGCAGAGCGGCAAGAGCAGGGACGTGCAAGCCTCTCTGTGGTAGGATACAGAGTCCTCTGCTTAGATGCCCAGATCCCTGTAGATTTTTCAAATCAAAATCCAGTTCTTCCTGGGGTCCCATGCTGAATAAAGAGTGTTGAAAATTACACTCATAAAATAACAAGTGGAAAAACACACCCATGGTTAAATGAAATTATCTTCATGAAGTCTCCGTACACCTCAATGCTTAAGAATTCTGTCCTTCAAGAGAAACAATTTATTGGTAACATTCAAATGGATTTTATCCCCTCAATAAAAATATTCACAGTTGAGCATAGGCATTTAACTCCCCTTTCTGAGCACCACAGAAAATTGCCAGAAGGATGTAAAAATAGGAACAAATTCCCATCCCTTCGGGTTACCAGGAAGCGTGGCAGGAACTGTGGGGGACTAGCATCTTTGCAGCAGGGTTCTTCCCATCCAGGAACACCACATTCTATTTCTTAAGTCAATATTGGTAGCTCACATTTTTTTGTGAAAATTGTCCATTTTGTCAAGAGCTGGAACACGGGGGATTAGATAACTTGCCTGCTATTTTAAATCTTTTCCCTATTGTTCCATATGCTGCCTCCAGCATTCTGAATTTGCACCTCTTTGTCTTAATTAGCCTTGCCAGAAGTTTGTCTATTTTACTCTCTAAGAGAACTTGCTAGACACGAAGTGAGGGAGGGGCTGTTAGGGAGAGGGCAAAACTCTGGAAAGGTGGAGGTGGGAGTGTGGAGGTGGAGGGAGGCAGTCAGGTATACACCCTGGACATCAGAATGAAGAGATTGCATTTCTGTTTCAAAAGATCAATTGTGGACCTAGGGAGGCTGAGCTGGAGTTGGGGGTGAGACTGGGGGGGCAGGGAATATCCCAAGTGTCCCAGGCTCCAGCTAAGAGCAGCATGAGCCAACAAGACCCAAGAGACCCCAGCCGGCGTGCTGAGAATGATGGAGGCGACTTTGTTGGCATAGAAACTAGAGTCTAGCTAGGTTTCTTGGGAGCTAGACATAGAGTCACTTCTGGGAACTGGGTCTTCCCTGTGGCCCAGCGACCATGGGCGAGGAAGGCACCCTGTCTCTGATCTCTCTGTCCAGGCGCAACATTTCCACTCTTCTCACTTGAACTGTTTCCTCTTCACGAAAGGCCCAAGATGACTGGCCTCCGTGAGCACGAGAGACGGGGTGCAGGGTGTCACGCAGTCCTCAGAGCTGCCATTGAGAAGAGCCACAGGGATTTGCTACCCGGTGTGGTAAGATTTTCTAGCCATTTCCAGGCTGGGCCCAGGTTAAGACCATCCCGGATATTACATGAGATTTGCTTAGGGGCAGGCACGTTCTAAATGTGGTGGGAAGCATGAAGCTTATGGAGCAAAGGCCCATGTCAGACCCAGCATGTCAGCCACACTTACTCCTGCACCATGCAGCATTTGTTAGTGAATACTGCTCTTCTCAGCTTCCCCAGCTGAAGTGATCACCACTGACCTTGCTCACAGCTGCTAGGTTACAACCCAGCATGTTGTAACTGATCATCAAAACCTGGGACCACCACTCCACTCCAAAGAGCTTGAAGAGTTTCATTGGCTTCTCCCCTCCGCCTTGACCCTCTGTCCATGCCACACAGAGCACTGAGCCTGTAGATTGCGATCGTACTCATCTAGACTCATCCCCTATCCCATGTAAGCAGCAGAACTCGTGTTGAACCCCTAGAACCCATATGAAAGCTGGGTGTAGCGGAACATGTTTGTAATCCCTGCACTCAGGAGCCAGAGACAGGAGGATGATTCCTGAGGCTCACTGGCCAGTTAGCGTAGCCTACTTGGTGAGCACCAGGCCAGTAACATGTCCTGTCTCAAAAGACGAGAAGCTGATGCATAACAGCATCTCAGGTTGATTCCTGGCCTTGCTATGATTGAACACACACATGTATTGTACTGGCTAATTTTGTGTCAACTTGACACAGCTGGAGTTATCACAGAGAAAGGAGCTTTAGTTGAGGAAATGCCTACATGAGATCCAGCTGTAAGGCATTTTCTCAATTAGTGATCAAGGGGGGAGAGCCCCTTATGGGTGGTGCCATCTCTGGGCTGGTAGTCTTGGGTTCTATAAGAGAGCAGGCTAAGCAAGCCAGGGGAGGCAAGCCAGTAAAGAACATCCCTCCATGGCCTCTGCATCAGCTCCTGCTTTCTGACCTGCTTGAGTTCCAGTCCTGCATCCTTTGGTGATGAAGAGCAGTATGGAAATGTAAGTGGAATAAACCCTTTCCTCCCCAACTGCTTCTTGGTCATGATGTTTGTGCAGGAATAGAAACCCTGACTAAGACATGTACCATCCACAAAAACCATGGAACTGGAGAAACATCTCAGGATGAGATCACTTGCCTAGCATGCCCAAGGACCAGAGACTGATAACCTCGTGCCACAATATAGGAAGGAGCCATCCCAGTGATTGTCATAGGTACCCCAGTTCAGGAAGACAAAATGGTGCAACCGTGAAAGCTTAAAGAGCAGCAAGTTTGACCTGCTCTGAGGATCCCAATGTAAGAAGAAATCAAGTAAGTAGTACTATACATTTGGGGAGTGGTTAGCTCTGAGCCGGAGGAGGGAATGGGATCTGGAGGTATACAGGGCTTATCGCCCTTTGTTGCTGATGGTCTGCACAGTGGCCAATCAGGCATTGTTTAGGACTCCATTACGTTGTACCTTAGTCCATGTATTTTCCTGTGTTTTCTATTTTCTGAAGTTTATTTTTATTTTATAATTTTGTTTATGAGTGTGTCTGTGCATGTATGAACCATGTCCTTGGAGGCCAGCAGAGGACATCAGATTCCCTGAGGACGGAGTCACCTTATGTAGGTGCTGGGAACTGAACTCGGATCTTCTGCAAGAGCAGTATAAACTCTCAACTACTAAGCCAGCTCTCCAGTTCCCATGTTTTCCGATTTTTAAATCTTTTGTCAAATAAATAAATAAATATAATTGAAGAACTAAGGCTAGAGCAGTGGTAGAATGTTTGCCTAGTGTGTGCAATGCAAAAATTAATCAGCCAATTAGTCATTGCATGGGGAAAAGAGCTAACCATTTTCTGGGCTTTCTAGCAGTGGCTTGTTTTGTTTTGTTTTTTTCTTTTGCATGTGAGTATGTGGTGTATGTGAGTGTTTTCAAGTGTGTGGACACACATGTGTGTGCAGGTATGTGTGCACAAGGCTAATTTGGGAATCTTTTTCCATAGTGCTCCACCTTGTTAACTGAGGCCTGGTCTCCCAGCTGAAACCAGAGTTCTCTGGTGCAGGTAGCCTAGCTGGCCAGCTTGTACTCCCAATTCCTCTCCTAGGTCTGGATTTGCAGGTGGGTCACACCCACTTGGCATTTCTGTGGGTTCTCAAGATTTGAACTCCAACTCTCATGTTTATGTGGGAAGTGCTTTTTCCATCAACCTATTTCCCCACCCTGAGTTGTTTTTCTTTCTTTTTTTTAATGCAGACAGAAAATATATATCTTCCATAACTTGAAATTTTCTAGAATCTGAGAAGATAAAGAGTAATATGTAGAGTATTAAGATGAAAAGAGTTTGATGAGGAATTACAAAAGTATTGTGTGAAAGGAGCATTAATTCTTACACAAGCAAGAACAAAAAAAACATGACATTCTCTGGGGAAAAAAATCCAAAAGAAAGCAAGCAGAGAAGCCTGTATAACTCAGAATTTAACCACTGTGAATAGTTAGGAGCCCAATCCAAATAGAAGCACAGGCATTAAAAATCAAACAGATTGGTAGGAGGGGTGACTGGGAGGGAAGAAGTGAGCAGGATACAAAATAAGTAAAAAAATCAATTTAATTTAAAAAGTCAAACAGATATGAGCTATCTTAAAGGCAAGAAATGTCTTAGGTGAGAGGTTGAGTGAGTGTGAGGGAAGCAGGAAAGAAATTAAAGTAGGAAGTCTTCCATTATCTGGTAAAGAACAGACACAAATATAGATGATTATATATAATTTTATTCTATATATAGATAGATATAGATATAAATTTCAAGTAAGACTGGTTAGCAAAATAGCCACAGAGATGCAACTTCTTTGAGGTCCAAGAACAAGAAGACTTTAGGCTTCATTTAGAGAAAAATTAATGAGGAAATGAATCTACAATTTTTTAATGTAAAGCAAAAGTTTAGAACAACAAATCTGTCATGTACAATAAATATTAATGTTTATTAATATTGGCTAGAAAAATCCAATTGTGTTGTTTGAAATAAACAAAAGCAAAGGTACAGCTCAGTGCAAGTGTATGCACTGCGCATGGGTGTGGCCAGGGTTCACTGCTAAGCATGGAGCAAGTGTATGTACTACACATGGGTAAGGCCAGGGTTCACTGCTAAGCATGGAGCAAGTGTATGTACTGCACATGCCAGGGTTCACTGCTAAGCATGGAGCAAGTGTATGTACTGCGCATGGGTGAGGCCAGGGTTCACTGCTAAGCATGAAACAAAAATCAAAATGGCCTGGGAGAGTCAGCTGTGGTGGCTCACCCCTGCCATGTTAGCATTCAGAAGGCTAAGATGGAAAGTGTGCTCGCTCAACGACAGCCTGGGCTAACAAACAAAACGCTCAACAACAGCCTGGGCTAACAAACAAAACGCTCAACGACAGCCTGGGTTAACAAAACTAAAAACAGCCCCCAAAAATGACATAGAAGAAGAAAATTCTAAAATTTTAAATAACAAGCACCATACTGGGAAAATAATTATTTACAGCAGGGTCTTGGTTTCATTATCACGCAGTGGCATTGAAGACAAAGCAAAGCATACAATAGGACAAGGACACTCAGGATAAAGATTCCATCTATACTGAAGACATGAAAATCGCAAGTTCTATGTCAAGATTATGTTCCCTGGAGTTGTCCCAGACTTAGTCCTGAGAGCCTCCTTCCAGCCCAACACAGTACCCCAGGTTTGGCAGCCAGTGCCCCACACAGCACAGTACCAGCCCTGTTTGTTGGTGCCACTGTGTGTGTTGTCCAAGATGACCCACTAGCCCAGTGTTCTGCATCCAGACTTGACCAACCTCACACTGAAATATTCTGTATAGAGGAACTGGCGCTGGAGAGATAGCACTTGACAGTCTTATGGAGGACCCAGGTTTGGTTTCTAGTACCCACATTAGGCAGCTCACGCCTGCCTTAACTCCAGCTCCAGGAAATCTGTTGGGAGCCGACTCAGCAGAAAGCGGCTATCATCTCTGCAGCCATCTTGGGCTATTTACTTACAGGTGGTACTTTTCCACCCTGATGAGAGACTTGTTTGCCTACCATGATGTTTTTGCAAGAAGCCCACCACAGCTGAACACACTCTGATAACTTCTTGCTTTTCTCCTAAACATCCTGGGCTTGTGGTTAAGAGTCTCCAGCTGTGGGCTGGTGAGATGGCTCAGTGGGTAAGAGCACCCAACTGCTCTTCCAAAGGTCCGGAGTTCAAATCCCAGCAACCACATGGTGGCTCACAACCACCCGTAACGAGATCTGACACCCTCTTCTAGAGTGTCTGAAGACACCTACAGTGTACTTACATATAATAAATAAATAAATCTTTTTTTTAAAGAGTCTCCAGCTGCACCCCTTAGTGAATGCATATATACCCATAGTTGTCCTTCAATAAACAAGAGCAGATAGCCTGTGTTGCCTCCATTCTTCCCATCTCTTGCCCCTCAGTCCCCACTCTCTCTCTTGCAGACCCCGTTGACTGACCCTTGCGAGGATCAGGTCAGAAATCCAATATCCTCTTCTTGCCTCCCAGGGCACTTGTACATGTGCGGTATACGTAAACTCATGCAGACACACACATAAATAAATGATTATATTAAAAAACTGTGCCTCTACCATGTGACCCAGCTGTCTTGCTCTAGATACAGATCCAAAGAAAATAGCAGTGGCATATCCTTCATTTCCTAAGACACCACACACTTACATCTCCCACAGCACTATCACAATGGCCAACAGGGAGCTAACCTAGATGCACAACCACAGATGACTGGCTAAAGAAAATGCTGTGCATACACACTCTGGGGTATTATTCAGCTGTGAAAAATAGACAACCTGTCTGCTGCTGCTAAATGGACAGAACTAAAGGCATTATGTTGAATAAAATAAGCCAGACTTGGGAGAAGCCCTGCATGTTCTCTCTCATGGGTCTCACATGGATGTCTCCATTTTTCCTTCTGCTTTTGTCTTGTTATTTTGAGATGGTGCCTCATGTAGCCTAAAGTGGCCTCAGTCTCAGACTCACTATATAGCTGAGGGTGGCCTTGAACTATTGACCCTTCTGCCTCTATCTGTCCAGTGCTGAGATAACGGGCATGTACCACTCCACACTTGATGATCAAACATAAGGTTCCATGCATGTTAGGCAAGCACTCTGTCAACTTAGCCGCTTCCCTAGGCCTGGGTGCCTCTTCAAAAGGACAATTAGAATGTACAATAGTGACTTTCAGAGGCTGGAATGTGTGGACTAGAGAGGGTTAGAAGGAGGTTAGGAACAGGTACTTCAAGCACAATTGATAAAAGGAGGAAGTTCTGGTTTCCATGGCACCACAAGGGATGACTGACAGCTTGCAATTACCTATTCCAAGTTTCACAAGTAGCTGAAAGACAGGGCTAGAGGGCAGCAAATGTGAAGCCATGAGAGGGTGGAAGCAATAATTACCTTTGTTTCGCCAAAACACACAGTAGACGCCTATAAGAATACCATACTGACCCCGCAAAGATGCATACTAGTATATGGTCAAAAATCAAAGGGCATCTCAGAAGGCAAACACAGCAACTATCTTGACTAATGATTCACTCCATTAAATAGAGCAACTCACGGCAACATGGCCTGTAACTTAATATAACTAAAATAATAACTTTAAAGACGAGATAGGTAAGAATAAGGTTGTCAATAAATTAGTTTTAATTGATACCACTGAGCTTTGTGTGTTGTTTCCAGTGCACTCAATGACATCTGCATGCCATTCCCATGTGGTTCACCTGATAATCAAGCCCAGGGTAACTGGCCTTGTCATTCCATGGGTACCATTTGAGTGTGAGGGGCTTGGGTGTGGTGGTTGAAGATATTAGTCATTTTGGGTGCTACAGCCTTAAAATTCTTTCAGGCTAATCCTTCAGTAGACAGGTTCAGTAGACCAGCATTGTACTCTCTTTTAGAGATTCAGAATTATACCCCAACAATCCTGGCTGTGCCCTGGAACATAGTTCAGGAGGCTTCAGTAGGACAGAAATTCATCTTGAAGGGAAACAATACTTCTTGCAGACTTGAGGGACAGCCCAGTTGAACTTTGGCACTTTCAGTAAAATGTAACTTGGGTCTACGTATATTCTCATAAGTCTTATGTTGCTAAAAAGCCAACAAGGCTCTCTAGGCAGCTCCGTGGGTGAGGGTACTCACCAAGCAGCAAGCGTGATGGTCTGAAGGCCATCCTTGGACCACGTGTTGGATAAAAAAGAGAACTGAGTCCTACTAGCTGTTCTCTGACCTAGACATGTGCACTGTGGCACCTATGACACTGACACATGCATCACATGAGCACACTAAATATTTGCAGCTAAAATTTTAATGCCAAAACAAGCCAGGTATGATGGTTCATGCCTCTAGTCCCTACATTTGGGAAGCAAGGCAGGGGAACTGTGTCTCAACAAAAGAAAACAAAGACCACAGCAGTCCACTTTAAGTGGTCTCACACACCATCTGGTAGGATTCTGAGTACTGGCGCCTCGGTGAGAACTAAAACACTGTTCTTCTGGTTTTAACAATGGAAAAGTGGGCGTGGTGGCTCAAGCCTATAATCCCAGACTAAAGGACAGGGTGAGGCTAACTTGGGACACACGGTGACTCTAGGCATTAGTGCTGCAAAAGGTCTCCAAAGAGCAAAACAATGGAAAACGGATGCCTCCGGTGGTCATTTCTGTCCTCACTGTCACTTTCTGCACTTGACTGTGGCAACAGCAGCTCAGACATGGCTCTCAGCATGCCTGCAAAACAATGCTAATAGCCCCAGAGCACGCAGCCACTTGAAGATAATCAGATATAATTTAAAATTCTGCTACCAAGCCACCCCTGGAGTGCCTACACAAACTGGCTGCCAGTTCATTTTACAGTAACAAAAATAGTCACTGCTAACGTATAAAGAATGTCAATCCGTGTCCCAAGACCGCCATGTGTAAATCTCATCCATTCTGAGGAAAGCGACATCTTACGCTTCTTCTCTAGTTGTTATCGGAGGGTTCTAGAGAACAAAGGGGCAAATTAACTGGCCTAAATTCTTAGGATAGTAAGCTCTACCATCAGGTAGCTGGGCTCTGCTTCCGCCACCACACCCGCTTGCCTGAGCAGAAGGCAGTTAACAGAAGTCAGTCCATCTGCAGTAATGGAAATCTAGTCCAGTTATTTGAAAATCAACAGGTACAACTTCTACATCACACTCTTACTGCAGCAGCTGCTACTAACAAGTGCTTCCAAGCTGGTCCATGGGGAGGTGCACTTGGCATGATGCTCTCATCCCTTACCATTGGCAATAGTCACCAGGAGCTGATCCTCTGAGCCTGGCCAACCCATGCCCTGTGCAGAGCAGCCTCTTTCTTCCCTGTGCATTCTACTCAAGTTCCTCTCCCTTCACCCATGCTCTGACTCATCAGGCCTGTGCCCTGCTCTGACAAAACCAAAGCCCAGACCCAAAACAATCTGGAACACATTTCTTATTAAATCATTAGCTAAAATTATCACTAGGATAAAGTGATTCATTTTAGACACTACACAGATCCCTGGACATGTGAATAACCTCAGAACACCAGGGGCAGGGGAGATCATGAGGTCAGATCAAGTCTACCAAGCTCGCCCTGTGCCTGACAAGGAGAGAATGGAAAGCTTCGTCCCACATGCTGTGTCTGAGAATGGGGCCTTCCTGTCCCAGAGTACAGAGCCACCCTGCTCTCCCCCTCCCCCCCCACCCCCTGCTTCTCTATGGAAGTTGTCCTGTTTTATATTCTGGATGAATGGTGAGTTCTGGTTTTCTAGGACAATGCTTATCACAACTTGTAATGATGCATTTGAGAGATTCCTCTGTGTCTATGGCTTCTTGCTTTTGTCGTGAAATGCTAACAGGGTGGAGTTCTTGGCCATCTATGTCACACCTCTTTGTTTCCAAAGTTCTTATCAAACCAAGCATCTAGTAGCTTCTTATGAATATCCACTGAATAACAACAATGAGTGAATATGTTTACAAATAAAAGAGACATCTGGGCTGGTTGGCTACCTTCCCCAGGTTTCTGGAAGGTTCCTCAGCTGCCTTTAATTCTATCCTGCTTCCTTTCTCTACACCAGGTTACCTTGTTATATTTTATGAATCCTTATAAACTGACTCAAATCCCTTGTGAAACAAGGTAGGAGTTAAATAAATATACTTTTCCATGTCACATATATGTTTAAAACCTTAACACAAATCCTCTGCTAACACACACACACACACACACACACACACTTCACCATCTGTACACTTTTAAAAGAGCTGCAGTTTATCTGAGCCTTGTAGTGCAAGCCTGACATCCCATCAATCAGAAAACTGAGGCAGGAGGATGATAAGTTTGAGGCCAGCCTAGGATACATACATGTTGAGAACTTATCCAAGAAAAAAAAAAAATTTAAGAAGCTGAGTTTTGCTGTCTCAAACAATATAGTAATGTTTGAAGTGGGTTCTACCTCGGTCCCAGAACCTGTGAACTAACAGCACCCATACATGGTTTGGTAATGGGGATAAGCTCACTTCTAATGAGACTGGGTGACTGGATGGACAAAAAGAGAACATGGGCTAGCAACGAAACTGTTGTAGATTTTGGGTCAAAAAATGATTAGTCTGTGGGTTTTCAAAAAGTATTGTGCTCTCTCACAGTGAAGAGTTTGTCACTCCTTGTACCTTAGGTAGGGAGGACAGAGGGTGCTAGGCAAGGTCCTGGTTCACAGGTACTAAGAACATCTGTCCACTTTACATAACAAAGGACAAAAGGCAGGCATACTGTGGGGGCAACTCAGTGGTACAGCACCTGCATAGTGTGTTCAAGGGTCCCATCTCCAGCACCGCCAAGTAACGATTTGAAAAGAGCAAAACACTCAACAGACCTACCCCCTACCACCAGCTACAATCCCTGACATGTTATCCTCATGCTAGCAGGAAGGGGCGTTGCACGTCTAACATTTTGGTTGTTTTCTGCCTCCATACTCATTTCAAGCACCTTTATTCCAAGTGTTGGGCCAGGTATTCTTTTCATGAGTGAAACATAACTTTTAAACACTGCTCATGTAATGACGGTTCAAAGCACAAGTTAGACACATGACAGGCTCGGCCAGCCCCAATGCAGTGAAAACCACTCTCTTCCTGTCCTTTGCTCTAGGAAGGGTGGAGAACTAGCCCTTTCTTACCCATTAGTCAGAAATCTCAACACAGAAACCTGAGATTTGGTTTCTATTATTTATAACCTTATTTGACACACTTAGTTCTTCCTAACGAACTGCCAGAGGGAGGAGTGGGCATGAAGAGAGGTGGCAATGTGTGTCATAAAGACAATTTTAAAAAAAAAAAATTGACAGAGTGTGGGTGAGGCTTGCTTTCTGTATGTTTCTCTATTCACTTCTGGCAGAGGATGGAGATGGAGGGTAGAAAGGGAAGGAGCCTGAAGAGCCAGACAATAGGCCGGGTGCAGGCCTGACTGGCATCCTAAAGCAGCCTGCCCTACCCTGCCCTGCCCTGCCCTGCCATCCTCTCCCTTCCCCCAACACCTGGCAGGCTGTGGTTGTGATTTTAAAACAAGTAACTGCTGGACCCCTGCCTTCTGGACCCCGGATCCAGAATGGCCTTCTCTGCTCCTCCCTGGGGTGCAGAAGGGGAGGGGAGGAGACACAAGAGAAAGAAAAGGTGGGCGCTAAAGATGAACTCGCTGGTAGCACCTCCTCAGGGACAGCGGCCTCCCCTACTCCACCCCCAAAGCTTTAGGATAACATAAAAACCCAAGCTCTGGTTGCCCAGGTATCAATCGCCGATCCTGCGCATCTGCCCTGCCAGCCCCATCGCATCCAGCCAGGCAAGCGCATCCTATGAATCGGGACCCCAGTGCGCCTAGCTGGGCAGGCGCACATCCCGCGTAGATCCCGCAGGGCGGCGGCCCGGCCGTCTCTCCGAGAAGGCTACACCTTCTCATCACGGACCCTGAATGCCCATGTCCGCGCGCAGGCCCATCTCCAGAGCTCAATGTGACAGATCCGCAGAGCCGCAGGTGTACCCAGGCGTCCGCTCCTGCGCGGGCGCAGCCACTCCCAGGCTGAAGCTGAGCTCGCCGTCATTCTGAGGCTCCAGCACCCCGGAGATCCGCCTGCCTTGGCGCCCACCCTATTCCTTCTTTGGTGCCCTACCTCGTACTCTGTGGTCTCGCATCCATCCCCAAATTCACCCAGCAAGGCTGGGCAGCGCTCCTCGACTCTGGGATCCACTTCCTGGACTCACAGCTATTCCGCTGCGTGGCGCTTCCCGCGCATCCCGCAGCTCGGGACAAAGGCCTTAGATCCGCGTCCCCGAGGCAGGCGCTGCAGTCAGAGTCAAGTCCAGAGCCCGCGGGAGGCTGGAAGAAGTGTGAGCTCCCAGCAGTGCGTGATGACAAAGGGCCGGGCGAGTGCGCAGCGCCCCCTCCAGAGCCCGGCTTGCTGCAGCGTCCCCGCCCGCGCCCTGCAGCAGCCTGGGCCAAAGGCAGGACCTGCCCCTCAGGAGAACCCCCAGTAAGACACTGCTCTGAGTTTACACTGGGGTGTATTTTATTTTGATTTAGAGTCTCAGGACATCTTACCTTTGAGAGGTAACTTTCAGTGCTGCTAGCTAGTGACAACTGGATAACTAAACTCCAAACCAGATAGATTGATCCCGATTCTAATTCTGACCCCATCTTCAACTAGGCTGGGGGCTCACTGCTATCACCTAGACAGTCTCTGCTTCCTCTGGCCCCTTGTACTTCTCTACCCTACCCTACTCCCCTGGAGAGACCCCAGTGGCTGAGTAGGGGACCAGGATCAATCTTCAGATCTGTCACTCCCCAGCCTTGTGACCTTGAGGATCCCACCCAACTCTGCAAGCCTGTTCTCTCCTGGAAAAGGACCTGATCTAATGTATTTGTCACCTGGGCCTTTTCTAATGGTTGGGACAGGATTCTTCAAAGCCCTTGGAAAGCAGGATGTTGCAGGCAGTCGGGGTCTTACACCTCCATCTTACACCTCCAACTCCATGTTAGTCACTCCCAAAGCTCTGAGAAATATGCCTATCAAAATGTTCCGCCTCCAGAAAAACCTCTGGCCACTGAAGAAGAGCCCTGCTCTTCCGACATTCTCAACAACAACCCTTTGGATTCCAACACAGTTAGTACCCAAATCTCTGAAAGAAGTCTAGGAATGGACATGTGTGTACATGGTGGGGGCATGTGTGAATGTGCACGAGTACATGCATGTACAGAGGCCAGAAGTTGACCTCAGGTGTTCATATCGCATTCCACCTTATTTTACAGCATCTTTCATTGATTATGGAAATCGCCATCTTGTCTAGGCTGACTGGCCAACCAGTAGAACAGACATGGAAACGTGTGCTGCTATGTTTGACTTTCATATCCTGCTGGGGATCGGGTCTCAGGTTCTCTCAGATGCCCGGCAAGCATCTCACCTACCCACTGTCCTAGTGAGCTTTGACACGATCTAAAGCAATGGTTCTCAAGCATCCTAATGCTTCATGGTGATCTTTTAATACAGTTCATGTTGTGGTAACCCCCAGCCATGAAATCATTTTGTAACTGTAATGTTGCTATTGAGTCATAATGTAAATATCTGATATGCAACCCCCCACGAGGGCTACAACCCACAGGTTGAGAACCACTAGTCTAGAGTCATCTAGAGTCGAAGAATGGCTCAGATCAGATTGGCCTGTGGGCTTGTCTGTGGGGTGATTGTCTTGATTGTTAATCAGTATGGGAAGGCCTAGTCCACTGTAGCCAGCACAATTCCCTAGACAGGTGACCCTGACCTATAGAAGAAAGCCAGCTATTAAGTATGAGGCTGACTGAACCATTCAGCAACCTTTCTCCATGGTTTCTCCTTCAAGTTCCTGCTTGACTTCCTCCCCTAACTTCTCTCATAGATTGTGATCTGGAAATGTAGGTTAAATAAACCCTTCCCTCCTTCCTGGGTTGGTTTTGGTCATGGTGCTTGTCATAGCAGCACTACAGTGAAACAGAGCATTCACCAAGCTATGTCCTTCAAATAGTTTAAACAAGTACTCTGTTAATTCCTTTGCATACGCTTGTGAGAATGGCCATTCTAGGGCTTGTCCAGTGGTAGAGTGCTTGCTTGATATGCATAAGGTCCAAACACTCAGTAGCAGAGAGGTGGGGTGGGCGGAGACTATTAACATGAATAGTCTCTCAACAAAAGCTGCTACAGATGCGCTGTGGAAAGATCCACCACAACAAGCTCAGAACGGCCCACAGGCATGCCGCTCAGCTCTCCCAAAACCCACACCGTGATCCCCACACCTCCTCCACCTCCACAGCTTCTCACACATTTCCGTGTCTTCCTCAGATGCAGTCATGGTCTCTCTCACTTTGTGCTGAAACCTGACAACAGAACAAGTCACAAGGACGAGCGCTTGCCTCTCTCGTACCTACGCCCAAAGTTCCTTCCACAACCAAGGAACTATGAAGCAGTGTTCCCTGTCAGAACTCCAGGGCATCTGGGAGCCCCCTTTTAGAATTCCATGAAATGGTAGGTAAGGCAGGCTCCTTTCCTACCAGGCTCCCTTCCTAAACAGAATTTCAACAGGGAATCAAGGACCATTTCCTAAACCCTCTCAAGCCAACTCTATTACATTGAAATGTGTCTCTTTAGGGCACTGGTTTCCCCAAAACTAACAGCAGACCCTCCTTGGACCCCAGCACTGTCTGAAGGCTTCATGCAACATCTTCCACACCCAGTCCTCAAAAGTCCTCCAAGAGGTAGGCAGTATTATCATCTCCTCTTCACTGGAGAAACTGAGAGAGTAGACAGGTAACTTATCCAAGACCACACAGCTAGTACATGGCAGAGCCAGGGTTCTACGCTAAGCACCCTGGCCCTGAGCTTGTGATGGTTTCTACTTTCCAGAGGAACAAGAACGGGTGTTCGGAAGCAGAACTAGAAGCTGGCTGTTGTAGGGCACTAATCCAAGCACTCTGGGGGCAGAGACATGTGGATTGCTGAAGGACTGAAACCACACATTTGAGACAAGCCTGAGCTGCATATCAAGTGCAAGGTGTCTCTTCCAAAGGCCGAAGTGGCAGAACAAAGCGGAGACTAGCTCTCCTTAACTCACTCAGAAAATGACCCTCCTCCTAACCCTCCACAGCATTTTAAAAGCAGAAAAAAAAAATCAAATGTGGCCCTCTTCTGCTAAGACTTTGGGACTTGTTCAAATGTGTGATGAGGAAGCAGGAAATACATCAATTTTGCACTGGCAGCCTGTGAGATTCCACTGATGTTGCAGGCATTTTTGCTCACTCCAAACTCACACTGAAACCCAATCACACATAAATATTGGTGGTGGTGCCAGCTGTCACCCTGAAAGCCCAACAATGCCTGGCCCTTCTTGGGCAGGGACAGAAGAGCTCTGGAAACCCCAATCAGAACTGGACCCTGCAGCTAGGTAACCTCAGGGGGACAGATGCACTTTAAAAGTTGATTTTCCGATTTTCAGATTTGCAATAAGATAATTTCTCAGCTCCAAGTCTTTTGAGCATCTCTGTCAGCAGTGGCTAGAGGGAAAGGAGACAGCAGGCAGCAAGTACCCAGCACTTTGTTATGGAGCTTCTAAGATGGCCTCAAGGGTTCCTGTCCTCCTGGGATTCGGCCTGAGCTGTTGGCAGTACTGATTTGCCTCTAACATAACTTTTCAGCTAAGATAGTGGAATGCTGTCGGTCTTAGAATTTCTATTGCTAGCTGGGCGTGGTGGTGCCTCCCAGCACTCGGGAGGCAGAGGCAGGCGGATTTCTGAGTACAAGGCCAGCCTGGTCTACAAAGTGAGTTCCAGGACAGCCAGAGCTACAGAGAAACCCTGTCTCGAAAAACAAAACAAAACAAAACAACAAAAAAAAAGAATTTCTATTGCTTCAATGAAACACCATGACTAAAAAGCAAGTTGGAGAAAAAAGGGTTTATTTGGCTTACACTTCCATATTGCTGCTCATCATTGAAGAAAGTCAGGACAGGAACTCAAACTGGACAGGAACCTGGAGGCAGGAGCCATGGAGGGGTGCTGCTTACTGGCTTGCTTCAGATGGCTTGCTCAGTCTGTTTATAGAATCCAGGGCTACCAACGCAGGGATGACACCACCCACCATGAGCTGAGCCCTTCCCCACTTGATCACTAATTGAGAAAATGCCTTATAGCTGGATCTCATAGAGGCAATTCCTCAGCTGAGGTGCCTTCCTCTCTGATAACTCTAGCTTATGTCAAGTTGACACACAAAACCAACCAGCGGTACACGTCTTAGGGTTTCTATTGCTGTATAAAACACCTTGACCAAAAACAACCTGAGAAAGAAAGGGTTTGTTTCATCTTACAGCTTGTAGCCTACCATCCAGGGAAGTCAGGGCAGGAACCAATGCAAAGGCCATGGAAGAGCACTGCTTACCTGCTTGCCCTCCATGGCTTGCTCAGCCTGCTTTCTTATACCACCCCAGACCGCCTGCCCAGATGTGGCATCATCCCCAGTGAGCTGGGCCCTCCCACATTACTTATTAATCAAAAGTGGGGCACAGACCAATCTGGTGGGGGATTTTCTCGACTGAGGGTACCTTTTCCCAAATGACCCTAACTTGTGTCATGTTGAATACCAACCACTACAGACACCATCTATGGCTCCAGTCATAGGGGTCTTCTCTTGTGGCAGACTCTCTTGGTTGCCTTCCTAGCATGTGCACTTTTGTTAGGTAGACCTATTGGGAAGGCCTGCCCGGCATCAGGCATGGGGGTAACATCAGACCATCACCAGTTATTAGCAGAAACCCTTGCTCCAAAAGTCCTAGAGGAAATTAATTCTGCCAACAACCATGTGTGTGTAAAGTCAGATCCTCTCTCAGTGGAGCCTTCACATGAGACCTGGAGGCAGAGGACCAGGTGATACCACATCCACACTCATCAGTGACCCACAGAAACTGTGGAATTGAACATGTTGCTCTAAGGTTGCTCTAAAGCTTACCACTCATATGAGAACAGATAACCACTGCAGAGTCCACATCCACTGTCCCCTGACCTGGCGTCCAGCAGCCATCTTCAGGGCATTCAGCTTCTCACCCTGAACATCAGAAAGGCTCCGAGAGGCACCTTTTACACGGTCTCCCAGTCACTCATCTCACAGCAGTCACCTGCTTGACACGAATCTCTCAGGGCTTGCTCCTGTTCACTAGGTCTCTCCTGTCCTACTGTGGGTGGGTGCTTCCTGAGCTTGTCCCATTTTACGCTCAGATACAACCATCCACTGTTATAGCAATTTGCCACTGCACACCAAAATTGAAAGTGGGAATTTTCCTGAGATACTGTCTCCATAGTTTCATAGGCCAAGTCTGAATATGATTTGTAGCCATGTATGCTGTTAAGATTCTCAACCACTATCACAAATGGCAAACAGCAGCAAGACAGCTGCCACACTGCCATCCGTGTGAAGCCAACTTCCACACACCAGAAACCCTGCAAATAAATCTCTCTCGAACCTTGAAATCAACCCAATTCTTACTAAGACCAGGTGCATAGCTTCTCATGGCTCCTGCCCTACTCTGTCCACACATGAGTGGCTTTACTCCCCAGGAAATCTGCTCTAGTCCCAGAAGCTAGAAATGCTACCCACCGCTACCCTCACCCCCACCTCAGCAGATGCCCGTGTGCATCATTCTGGACCCTGCTTCCCAGGAATGTTGCTGAGCTCACACGGCCCTTTCTAACCCGGGCTAAATCCCCTCAAATGCCATCACTGTCAGCCCCAGGGCCCCCACTCTCCAGAGCATCTCTAAAGGCAGGCTACCTACACAAAGCAAAAGTTCATAGAAGTGGCATGCTCTTGGTTAGCGTAAAAGATCTAACGGTGCTAGGTGTGATGGCAAGGCCACAACCTACATTCTGAGCCCTCTGAAAGAATACTTCCCACTAGAGATCCTTGATAGCTGCCTGAAAGTGTGTTCAGTCAAGCTACCCAGGCAATATTCTAGAACTTTGTATAGTCACCCCTTTGAATAACCCGGGCTGAAACCTTCTAAGCATCCTGTTGTCAAATAAAGGCTAGCTTAAGGAGCTGGGAAGGTGCCCCAATAGACAAGATTGCTTGCATCACAAACCTGAGGACCTGATTTAGCATCCCCAGCAGCCAGCATTAGGGGTGGAGACAGGCTGCGGGGAGCCCACAGTATAGTGCCTGCCTACCATGCCCCCAGTTTGACCTCTTGTACTACATAAGCTGGATGCGCTGGTACATGTCTGTAATGTCCATGCTCAGGCATCGAAGGAAGGCTATCAAAAGTTCAAGGCCGCTGGGCATGGTGGCGCATGCCTTTAATCCCAGCACTTGGGAGGCAGAGGCAGGCGGATTTCTGAGTTCGAGGCCAGCCTGGTCTACAAA
>NC_034591.1:102995402-103007189 GCF_900095145.1 Mus pahari | reverse complement strand
TTATACTACACACAGAGAAACCCTGTCTCGAAAACACTCTAAAAAAAAAAAAAAAAAAAAAAAAAAAAAAGTTCAAGGCCAACCTGAGCTGCATGCAATCCTGTCTACAAAAACCTCTTTTTAAATGCCAGTGGATAATAAGTTCTTAAAAGTCCAGTGACTATCAGGCATGGTCTTCGTTCATAGAAGTGGCATGCTCTTGGTTAGCTTAGAAGGCCTAACAGTGCTAGGTGTGATGGCATGCATCTGAAATTTCTGAACTCGGGAGGTTGAAACAGCTCGATAGAGAGTCTGAGGCTAGCCTGGGCTACAAGATCTTATCTCAAACAAAACCAAACAAAAACCAACAAATAAACCCAGAAAAATAAGTCTTGTTCCTTTTTCTGAAGAAAATTCAGGACCAGTTAACCTTAGAAAATAAGGACCCCATGTATATACATTTGCTGTGGTACTGCTGAGCCCAGCCTACTCCGTCACTACCCAAACTCTTGTCTGACCCAGGCCCAACGGCATGAAAATCAGCATGTCCCCCACCTCGCAAGGTCCAAAGGAGAACTGAACGTAAGTTCAAGTCCTGCCTTGGTTCCCTGTATCTACCTGTGTGCACCTGGGGAGCACTGTGCTTGTTAGCGTAGGT
This sequence comes from Mus pahari, assembly GCF_900095145.1. Classification (NCBI taxonomy): domain Eukaryota; kingdom Metazoa; phylum Chordata; class Mammalia; order Rodentia; family Muridae; genus Mus; species Mus pahari. The sequence goes on along the minus strand of NC_034591.1, from coordinate 103,006,552 downwards.
AGGGGGATAGCCTCCCCTCTTCCCTCCCTCTCAACCACAGCCATCCTACTCTTACAGGACAACAGGAATCATTTGCTGCCATGGACTTGCAAGAGGGCGTTAATTTTATTGTCTGTGTATGAGAGTTTGCCTGAGAGTTATGTATGGGTACTGTATGCATGCAGCACCTATGGAGACCATAAGACAGCATCAGATTCCCTTGGAACTGGAGTTACATGTGGTTTTGAATCACCATGTGGATGCTGGGTCCTGAACCCAGGACCTCTGGGAGAGCAACCAGTGCTCTAACCACTGAACAACCTCTCCAGCTCCAAGAGAATGTTTTTATTTCAAGTGGCCATACTAGGAACGCCAAGGCAAAGCATCCATCCACCCAGGAAGTCTTTAGAAAACCAATCAGAATGGAAGCCATGGTCACTGAGTAGACAGGAGGCACAGGGCACTTTTAGAGCAGAGCACTGGCTCTTTCTACAGAGCTGAGCTTCCTGTGGCTTGGTGGAGCATGCAAAGGCCATGCTAAGTGGATACTAACCTGCCAAGTATGGTGCCAGACCCATGAATCCCCCTGCTAGTCTATATACAAGATAGATACAGTTATTACTTCTGTTCTACATGTAGAGCAAGTAGGGATCACTTCAGTAGCTGGTGCAAGGTTGTGCTGCTAGCAAATGACAGCAAGCATTTGAACCACGGCAGTCTGCCTCCAGGCTCACTTTTAACTGCTTCCCAAGGTACCCTCTGCACCCCTGCACATCACATGCAGGTGCTGGTTGTCTCGACTCAGTGATAAGCCTTTCTTACTGCAGCAATATTTGCTACAGGGCATGGGTTAGATGGTCTATAGCACAGACAGCAAAACTATCAATGTCACCTGAAGGGGCACGAATCCAGAAAGCCTTCTGATATGTTAAATAAGAGCGCGAAAGAAATCAGCTACAGGGGCTGGAGAGACTGCTCAGCAGTTACAAGCATTTGCTCCCTTCCAGATGCCCCAAGCTCAGATTTCAGCACTCACTCTGCACTGCTAACCACCCCTGTCATCCTAGCTCAAGGATATCTGATGCCCTCTTCTGGTCTCTGTGGGCACTGCACACGTAAATCTTTAACAAAAGGAGGAACAAGCCTTCGGTGTGGGCTGTGTGGCTCTGTGGGAAACCCCTCTCCCCATGTGCCTCCTGATTGGGGAACACAATCATCTCCAAGCAAGCAAACTCCTTTCCCATATCATCTCATTTTAATTACATTTAACAGGAAAAAATACTCATCTTGGCAATGCTTTTTGAGCTTTTCAACGTATACACAACTATTTTAGAAGGAATCTTTCATCAGACTCCTAGTGAATGAAGTAACTCCTAGTCTCAGGTACTGTGCTCTGATGGTAGCTGTACAATGGCTCACTATGGCCACCATATGCCCAAGGCCCCTCCTCTTCTTTCTTCAAGCCACTCGCACAGCTGGTAGGTTGGGTAGCATTTCCCAAGAGCTCTCTAGTCGAGGACACATGAGGGTCAGAGGGTCTGCCACTGTGGGGCTGCTCCTCGGGGCTTTGTTTCTAGAGAGTGTAGTGACGGTCAAAAGTATAACATGTCAGTCAGAAATTTTAAGATTTGAATCAACAGATTCTAAACTCCTAAATCTGAAGGTTTCATTTCATGGGTAAAAATAACGCTGGCACTGAGAGAAGAGGCCTACCGGGTTCTCTAACTTCCAATGCTGTGCAAGGACAAAATGTGTGGACAGAACCCATAGTCTGCAAAGAGTGCAGCACAAAACACAGCATTTCAGCTATGCAGTTAACATGCAAGGGAGAGTTAGTCTTGGCCTGTTATCCCAGCATGACAGGGGCTGAAAAAAAAAAAAAAATCACAAGTTTGAGGCGGCTAGCCTGTCTCAAAACAAAACAAAACACACCAGTAAAAATTAAGATAGCCAGCTATGTGTGCCTGTCAGGGTTTCAATTCCTGTGATAAAATGCCACAATCGAAGGCAGGAAAAAAAAGCCTATAACTTTCAAGTCACACTCCATCACTGAGGGAATTCGGGGCAGGAACTGAAGCAGAAGCCACAGAGGGTCACTGCCTAACTGGTACGCTCAGCCTGAGAACACGTGCCTAGGAATAGGAGGGACGGGGGGAGAAGCACTACTCACAGTGGGTTGAGCCTCTCACATAAGTCAAGAAAATGCCCCCACAGACTTGCCTACAGTCTGATCTTATGGGAGCACTTTCTTAAAGGGCAGTCCCTCCTCTCAGATAACTCTGGGTCGTGTCAATAACAAAAAACTAACCAGTACAGGGCACACTGTCCAGTGCTTTCTCACTGTGGCCAAGAAAATAACCCATGCCCACAGTGTCAAAGCATCCTCCTTCCCAGAAGACACCCAAAAAACTCCCCCACCCAAACCTTCTAATTCTACTACACTTGTTTCCAGAATGTTCCTCCCATCTATAAGTCTCCCTTCTTCTGCACTTAGAAAACATTTCCACTCTATCTTGTTTGCTTTCTTTAACCCTTTGACCTCTTCTTTTCATCCTCAAACTGCCAGGATAGATGAACTTGGAGTTTGCTTGAACCCAAATACTTCCTGCCCATGGCCCCTCCACCTCCAAGAGCTGGTGTGCAGCTTCTTTCCTTTCCACCTTCCAAGGGCTAGGCCTGGCTTCTCCCCTCCGTCACCTCCCCAGTCTCTGTAGTACCTTTGATGCTCACCACCCCTGTTTTTCTTTTTAAGATTCTCCCCTCAGTTTTATAGCCCCAGCTTGTGCTCCTGGGTTCTTTTCTTCCCTGGCGGCTTTCCTGTGGCTAGTAGCATCACTTCAGGCTTTGAGGTAGAGCCCTCTGTCTCGGCACACCTTACCTTCCCTGCTGACAGATCCACCTGCAGGCCTGTCCATGAGACAGACCAGAAACCAGCCAGAGCCACCTTCTCCCTTCAGGGTGTTTCCACGCTGACTGACCCTTCTGATATTAGTGGCACTCTGCTGCTTTGTGGCCTATTAAGCATGGTCAGCAGATTCTCACATAGCCCCTTTCTATCCTGTCTAGTGGCTAATCTGGCAGGAAACAGCCACCACAGAGGGCTTTGATGGGAGCCTCTCCTGGTGTCCCAGCCACCAGAGTCCTTAAGGAACCAGCAGTCTGCAGGCGAGAGTCCTGGTCAGTGTGGGAAGCCACAGTCCTGACACTTCCGATCTCAGTGACTTTGATCTATATTTTGATTTCTCCAAGTTCGGATCAAATAAAACAAACGTTAATCATTTTCTGTAAATTGCCTAGCATGGCACCTGGAATATAGAAATAGCTGAGAAAATGGTGGTCACCACTGTTCTAAATTACTTTATTTTTCTTTTTTTTTTTTTGAGACAAGGTCTCCCTCTGTAGTATAGAAAGACTTTGAATAGCAGTGCCCCTGCCTCAGGTGCCTGGGTGTAAGACTTCACACCCAGCCTTATTTTAAATTCTTAACCATTTACCTCCGAGGCCTTTGCTTCTTCCAGAACACAGCCAAGTATCTGTATGTATTCCGTGGCACCTTTAAGGATATCAACTTTACTGGGCTTCCTGCTCTGTGGTAGAAACGGCACCAGAGCCTTCAGCTTGGCAAAGCCACGGTTGAGATTTTTTATCTAGAAAACAAAGACACGATGATTCGCTGATACATTAGCTTTCAAGACATTTCTCCAAACCACAGAAGAGGGTGGTGAGGGTGCACGTTGTCCACTGTGATCTTTAAATGAAAGTTTAAAAAACATGTATAGCAGCCTTGACATCACAACAGGGTTCTTCTTCCAGTGTCTACTAGCAAAAGGTTCTTCTCCATTCTTAGCCATTCTCTCCTCAACTTCCGTTAAGTCTCTGCCCAACACGGTCTTTTTTTCCCTGCTGCATTTCCAGACCCTTATTCCTGAGGTGTTTGGCTGAGAGCTTTGGGAGTAAGTACTAGGCCTAAAGGTGCTTTTCGCTCTCCCTCTTCAGTTCCTGTTCCAGGGTCACCTATGCTACAGCCAGACTCAAAGATTACGCAGAGCCAAGGAATCCAAGCTCCCCTGACTTCTTGGAAGCCAAGTTTTGGCCGAGATACTAAAACCCACCAGCAGATGCCGCTCTAACCACAGCTCACCATAAATCCTAGTTCTGCTATGGGGGAAGATTAAGAGACATTGCATCCTTTACCATTTATGGGGGAGGGGAAGACGGCTCCGTGGGTAAAAGTGATCGCTGTAAAATCTAACAGCTTGAGTGTGATCACCAAGTTTCATATAAGACTGAAGGAAAGAATCCACTCCACGAAATTGTCCTCCATACTTCACAATCGTACTCCCCCATAAGAACAACAGACAGACAGATCTTTAAGTAGCTCCCACGAGGGCTGGAGAGGTGGGTCAGTAACTCTTGCAAAAGACCTGAGCTCAGCATCTACCACCCACATCAGCCAGCTCACAACTGTCTGTAACTCCAGCTCCAAGGCCCTCTCCAGTCCCAGTACTCAGGTATCCACACGAGACACACACACACACACACATAACATAAAATAATTTTTTAAAGAACAGCACCGTCCAGGGGGGCCAGCCGGAGAGCCAGCCACTCTCCTGGCCCTTAATGCGCAGCCGCATATAGGTGCAGTTGTAACAAGGCCACTGGGGACCTGGGCCAAGCCTCGAGAAGACGAAGTCACCCAGGAAGGCAGAGAGAAAATGCACAGGTGTGGAATACTGAGCACCCACGAGCATGGCAGTGGCAGTGAGGTGGCCCTGGGTCCTCACCCGCTCGCGCTCTTTGGCGTTGGCCACGCGCCTGCGCTCCAACACCAGATGCAGGTCATCCGTGGTGGAGTAGCCGCCTGAGGGCAGCCGCTTGAGCCTACAGATGGCAGCGAGCCGGGGCAGGGGCCCCATCTGGGCCTGAATCACCTCCTCCAGCACCTCGGCCTGCGGAGTAACCAGGAAGGGCTCTGGGGATGCAGGTGCCATGGCCATGGTGGTCAGGGCCACGGGCAGCAGAGGCACCTGCTGTGCCTCAGGTGGTCCAAGCCTCGGAGGGGGCGGGGCATGCGAGGGCGTGACGTGGAGGGGGCTAGGCATGCGAGGGCACGAGGTGGAGGGGGCGTGGCACGCGGAGGCCATGAGGAGGGAGAGAGGCCCATGCGCAAGGGCCTTAACTGTGACACATTTGACGCACCTGGGTGCGAGGTGGGTTGCGGAGGAGGCGGAGCCTTGGATGGGAGGAGCTTGTAGAGGGTCTGGACCCTGAGAGGGTAAGAGGAAGAGGGAGGCTCTGGAGTTGCCAAGGCAACTGAGGTTCTGGTCTAGAAGGCTTTACACCTTCGCTCATGGTTGCACGAAGTGGGGCCAGGGTGGGGTTGCCTGGGGCAGGTAGCAGCGAAAAGCCCCTAGAGAGGCCATGATGAAAGGGGTCTTACGCTCTGGCCTGCAAGGCCTGAATGAGGGCAGGAAGCACCAGGGCTGGCGCGTGGACGACTGCAATCAAAAAGCTTGAGGCACCTGAGCCTGGAAAGTTGCCTCTGAATTCCCTCCTGGAGCCCCCATGGAGGACGGCGAGGATTGACTCCAAAGAATCCCCTGACCCCTCTCCCATGTGCTGAGTGAGGCGCATGCACCCCCACACACATACACATTCGGGCCAAATAAATAAAGGAAAGGGAATAAAAGGTCACACCTTGAGCTCTGGGTGAGTATGGGTAAGAGGGTGAGTGACGGAGCACATGGAGGGCTACCATGGTCTACGGGCTTTGTTCCTGATCCACTAGGGAGCATGAGGCAGGACTCGGGGAGGAGCAGATTTGGGGGCGAGGGAGGGGAACCTGTGAAGGGTCAGCCCTGGGTGGGTCCTGCAGAGGTTTCTGGTTTCTGATCTGGTCTTTCACGCGTGTGAAGGCAGGATGGGGCATCTGAAGCCAGGAGGAGGGGTGTCAGCCTCGAGCAGATAGTGAAGAAATGACTTAACCTGACTCACCTGGGACCAGGCGAGGCTTTCAGGGACAGAGCACTCCCACAGAACTCTGGACCATCAAGAGGTCTTATACCATTAACATCTGGGGCACTGGACTCTAGGACAGGAAGAGAGGAAAGGGGGGTACCACGAAGGGACCAGTGGGCCCTTCAAAGATTTTTGATCAACAGGTCCTGCATTTTCTCGGCCTCCACCACATGCAAGATGAAGGGGCAGGACTAGGTCGGCACGGGAAAGACCATTGTAGATCCTCTCCCCTGGCTCACCTCACAAGTCCTGACCGCCAGGCCCCTGGGATGAGCAAAAGTCCATGGCCAAGGGACTTTGATGCACTAAGTGAAAGTGCAGAGGATGAGGAGAGAAAATGCCTCTTGACCTGCCTGCACTGCAAAGTGCTGTGGGCTGAGCATGCTGGGCTCTCAGAGGACCCTGCCAGGGGCTGATTGTGAACACTGGCTCGCTGCAACAGTTCGGGTTATCTCACAACCCCGAATCACCAAGGCAGTTGCTTTCCTTTCTCTCTCACACACGCACACTCTGAGGTGCCTGAGACCAGGGTTCTGATTTCATGGGTCTGAGTTCCTGAATGCCCGCAAATGTTTCCACACACATAGCTACGAACACATGTTTACATTCTTTGTAAACATTTAAAACAAAGCTGTCAAAAGGTGCCAAAGGGCACTGGTAAAGTCCTAGGTTCTGTCCCCAGCAGGCTGCCGGCAAACTTACCAGCATAATAGAGAACCCCAACCTGAAGTCCCCCTTGTTCAGGCTGCACACGTGCCACATGCTGCAACTTCTTCTTTCCTGGCTTACCACTTTCATTACATTTTCCAAACCATTGTAACTGTTTATTATTATTATTATGTTTTTTATTTGAGATTTCATCCTGTACTGCCTACAGTAGGTCTAAATTTCTGGACACAAGTCATCATCCTGCCTCAGATTCCAGAACACTGGAGTCACAAGCAGGTCAACCCACACCTTAGGGATGGAGAATAAAAATGAGATAAAATAGGGGAGCTGTTCCTTCAGTTGGGAGTCAGAAGGCATACAGTAAAGAGTCACCTTCTCCTCTCCCCAGTGCCCTCCCTGCACCTTCACCAGATGCAAGCTGGGGTGACTGTCTGGGCCACACCCACAGCTTCACAGTGGGGCAAAAGGGCATCTCTGCAGAGACAGAGAAGGGAACAGACAGGCAGGCGCTGGTCCTGTCTCCTGCCTCAGGGAACAGCCAGAGATCACTTCCCCCACAAGGACCCTCAGGTCAAACCCTTCTTGTTCTCCACTTGGGCCTTCAGAGCCATGAGTCACAAGAAAATGCCAGCGCAGGGCCCTGTGTGTGCTTTGACCACAGAGGAGCTGCTACTGCACAGGACAAGGACCAGAGAAGCCTGGACTAAACTGTGTGCACATTCTAAAGCTCCAAAGCATCGTCTCCCCATCTGCTGAGGGCCAGGCTAGAGAGAACTCTGTGTGGAGTGTGTCAGCCCATCTACACAGTGAGCACAGGACAGGTGCACGATGGGGGTCTGTGTGGAAAGTTTGATTCTTGTCTTTTAGAGAGAGGGTCTCTCTCTTTTTTTTTTTTTTTTTTTTTTTTTTGGTTTTTTGAGACAGGGTCTCTCTGTATAGCCTTGGATGTCCTGGGACTCACTTTGTAGGCCAGGCTGGCCTCGAACTCAAATCCGCCTTCCTCTGCCTCCCAAGTGCTGGGATTAAAGGTGTGTCATGTAGTCCAGGCTGGCCTTGAACTTGTCATGAAGGATGGCTTCCAATTCTTCTGTCTCCAACTCCCAAGTTAGGACTCACATTGATGGAGGGAGCCCAGGCAGGGTCCTATGCAGTGGCTCCAGTTCCTACAGCAGCCCCACGAGGGTCTTCTCTAGCTACTGCCATTCCACAAAGGAGGAAACAAACATGAGAAGCTGGCTCTCCCAGCTACAGAGACTAAGATGGAGCTGACCCATCCCCTTGTCTAGCACAGCCACATTAGGTAAATTGACTCTGATAGCAAAGACGGTTTCTGAAGCAGATAATGTAGGGGCTCTGCTGTTGTCCAGACAGATGGACAGGGCCGGGCAGAAGCTGGCCAGAGCACCTGTGCTGAAGGCTGTCAGAGCTGGGAGAGCCATGGCTGAGGGTGTGACTGCTCAGGTGACTTTTCCACAGGTGCATGGAAGGTGCACAGACAGTGTGAGGGGGACAGAGACTGCCGTCCTGAGATCTGCAGAAGATCTGAGAGGGAAGACTGCAAGACAGGCAGGGCTTTGGGGAGGCTCAGAAGGCAATGGGAGGCTGAGGAGAAGGCACTGGGAGGCTGTGAAGGCTCAGTCAGTAAAGTGCTCAACCTCAGGAGCCTGAAGACCTGAGTCTGGATCTCTGAGTTCCACGGAAAAGCCAGGCACCGAGTCTAACTTGGCCCATATGGGAACGTTTCTGGCCATTGAGAGACCCTGTCTCAGATATTGGAAGGTGCCTGAAAAACATCGTTCAAGATTGTCCTCTGACCTCCATGGCTGCGTGCTGAGCACACATGCACCCGTGCCCACAACAGTGCACACCTCCAAACGGTAATGGGCACAACTGTTTGGGGCACATGGAGGAGTGAGGCGAGAAGCATCTGGGAAGTAGACACTGCAGCCCTCAGCCTCCGGCTGCAGCGTGAAACCACAGAGGCATCCCTCTGGGGCATGGACCCTCCCACCGCCCAACTGCAGCCCAGCCTCCTCACCCCTCTCTCTGGACACTAGTGCCCCTTGAGCTGTAGTAAGAGGCTCCCAGGGCAGCCGTGGAGCCACTGACCACTGACTCTTGGGAGGAGTCTGTAGGAGGATCCCTCTATTAGGTGTGGTGAGGTCACAGAGGCAGGGAAGGAAGGTCCTAGGACTGAACATTGGGTTTGGTCAAGAACGGCAGCACAGCGTGGAGAAGGGATGCAGAGAGGGCCTGGAGGGCAGAGCACTATACGAGGTGTAGCTGGCCTTTGCTACATTGTGAGTTCTTCTTTTCTTATCCTTTATCCCCACCTCCACCCCCAGCTTCACCCCGTAACACTAGGTAGGAGAGAAACAAGGATAGAGGGGAGAGAGGAATTAGAAAAATCCCTGAATCTAATTTCTACTGTTTCTTCTTTGAGCAGAATTGTTAACAAGCCACAACCAATCCCTCTAAATAACTAACAGACCCTGCCCCTCAGGGTCCTAGCATTTATGTGCCCTCTGAAAGGCTCCCAGAAATAACATCACACGATTGCAGAAATTATCAGCAGCTGGAAAAACACACTTCTGCTAGAGCCCTAGGCAAATCAAGGTCAGCTGCTGTGGGCAGTCCAAAGCAGCCCCACACCCCTCACCTAGGATTAAAATGAAAACACATTCTTATAATATTTCTGTTTTTTTAAGAAGCCAAAATCCCAGAATTCTCACTACACACTTCTAATCTCCCATCTTTCCCCATCCCCAATAATGATGATGTTCATGGGTTAGGAAAATTGTTAAGTGTGTAGAGGCCCTTTCTATGCAAGCCTAATAACCTGGGGTCAGTTCTTGAGCCCATATTAAGCTGGATGAAGAGAACCAACTCCAAACATGCCCTTTGACCTAAAAACAGGCACCTGTAAGTTTGCATGCACATGAGCTCATATACATGACCCATAGACATCTACACATAAAGGCACACATGATTCATGAATGCTCATACCTACAAGTACATGCTCACACTCATAAAGATCCTTACCTGCATACACACTCATATATTCACACACAAATGCAGTAACCTCCTGTAAGTGCAAGATGTGTGTACACACTCATTTAAACAGACGTTTCTGTAATGGTATGACCAGTTCCTCCAGTGTATACCCTTTTGCTGGAGAAACTGCCCCTTGTTCCCAGGACACCTGTTCCAGGTGTCACTTCATGATGACTGTGGAATCTATGGCTTCTTCCTTGTCTTCCAATCACAATGGGTGTGATCCCAAAACCTGTCCATTCATGTTCTCACTTTCAGAAATCTCTGGATGAAAATGCTGGGGAGCCCAGAATACCAACAGCACAAACCATGCAGTGGTCGGTGTTACAGCCTGCTCTTGCTATCAAGCGATCTGTGTCACAGACATGGAGTTCCTGCAGAGCAGACAAGGGACAGACACTCGAGAGTGGGTACTCATTTCCCCCAGTCAGCTAGAGAACCTCTGCCTCCTCAAATGGCTGCAGTCGGTCTGTGGAGAACTTGATCCCTCTGCTTCCTCTAAATCTCTGTCAACCATTGAAGTAGCCAGAGAGACCAGAGCCCTGGCCATGTGTTGTGAGCAATAAAGAGTCCTTTATGGCTACCCGCACCTTCTACCCAGTGTATTTTGACTTCTGGCAGCTATAGTGATAGTTTGTGGCTCCATGCTACTCCAGAATATGAGCACCCTATAGCCCTAGCTTTGGTCTAAACAGAACATCAATATCACTGCTGTTCAAAGCTCAATGAAGCTGAAACAAGAGAATCATTGTAGTAGCTATTCCTGGTTGTCAACTTGACTATATTTGAAATGAACTACAATCCAGAATTGGAAGGCTCACCAGTGAACCTAATCTGGAGACTGGGAGATAGAAGTTTCTGATCTGGATCTTCGTATGGAGATCTTGAGACACAGTGTCGATTGAATCCAGAAGATTAAGACAGGGAGATCTCCAAGTTCAAGGTCATCTGGGATTAAAGGTGTGATGGTCTCCACCTTCTGCTGGAGACCATATAAGGACATTGGAAGAAGGGAGTCTGGCTCTCACTCTTTTGCCTGCTTGCCGTGTGGGACTCAGCAACTGCTAGATCCTTGGACTTCCATTTACAGCTACTACTGACCCATTGTTGGGATTTGGACTGCAGACTGTAAGTCATCAATAAATTCCCTTACTACATAGAGCCTATCAGTAAGTTCTGTGACTCCAGAGAACCCTGACTAATACAGTCATCAAATATCTGAGACCAGCCTGCCTTATATAAAAATCCTACCCACCTCCCAAAAAGCCACGACTGAGTGTCTACGCAGAATTGCCAACACACAACATGCACACCTTCAATCCCAGCACTTGGGAGGCAAAGGCAGGCAGATTTCTGAGTTCAAGGCCAGACTGGTCTACACAGAGAAACCCTGTCTCAGAGAGAGAGAGAGAGAGAGAGAGAGAGAGAGA
>NC_034591.1:102972997-102995206 GCF_900095145.1 Mus pahari | reverse complement strand
GAGGAGGAGGAGGAGGAGGAGGAGGAGGAGGAGGAGGGTACAAATGCCACTTACTAAGCTAACACACTAATGTCACAGCATCAGGGAGAAACAGCTCTGTGGTCACTTGTGTTAAGAAAAGCACCTGAGAGTTTCTTTGTGCTTGTTGATGGAGAAGCACCAGCACCTCAGAAGATGTCTCCTCTCTAGAATTGGCTTTGTTTGAAACATTGTCTCACTATGTAATTCAAACAGGCTAACAGTAATGATAACATTAAGGCCTCTCTTCCCCAGTATCAGGATGTGAGGCAGCATGCCCAGCAAGCTTTTGGTTTTTCATCTTCTGGATGTGTTACCTAATTACCTTGGGCCTCAGTGAAAGGTGTGCACATAGGCAAAGTTTGGGATGTCAAAACTAAGAAGCGAGGCCTGTAGCTGTGCCCCAGAACAATAGCAAAAACAGAAGTGGCCTCCTGTGTGCCACCTCCTTCCTCGGGCCCTCTGTCTGCTACCCCAGGGTCTGCAGGGTCCACAGAATCAGTGCCATTATGCTTTGTCTGGTGTGAGGCTGGAACAGCTGAAGGCTGAGGGGAAATCCCACGTGCACTTAGAGAAGATTCCCACGCATTGCACGGTCTCGCTGCCTCAGGCACATCCAACTTCCATCCGAACTCCAGACTCTTCAATTCTCCTTCCTGGAGTTGCTCCATCAGTCCCCCAGTGCTGGGAAATGCAGAGAGAGATCTGCCTCAAGCCTGAGCACACCTAGCAAGACCTGTGTGCAGAAACGTTCCCAGACCTGGGCTTATGGGTTTCTATTTTCCTTGTTGTTTTTTTTTTTTTTTTTTTAGAAGACTATTTTATGTGTGTGTTTGGCCTGCATGTAGGTATGTGCATTCCTGGTGACAGCTGAGGTCCCCAGAGGGAGTTAGATCCCCGGGAACTAGGGAACACTGAGCAATGTGAGCCACCGTGTGGGTTCTGAGATTCGAACTCTGATCCTCACGGGTGAACCCAATTCACGGTGAGCACGGAGCCTTCCTTAGAGCCACGCGCTGTCTTCAAAGTAAATGATGCTCTGGAGAGCACTGCAAAGCAGAAGGGTTTCTTTCCCTCTCATCTGTTTATCTGGGAGCATGGACAACGATGACCTTGGATGTTCATCCTAGTCCTGTACCAACAGAGCAACCTCTCCTAAAACTCTGCACTGGCCAGCAGCATGGCGAGCGGCAGCAGGGGAGGGGGTCTGTGTCTCCAGGGCCAGCTGTCATATCACCTCTGTTCTCACTTAGGCCAGACCAGCCAGCAGCAGGGGAGAGCATGATAGGGAAGGACCGAATGGGAGAAGTGGAAAAAAAGAGAGTTTCTGGACAAGGGCAGGGATGGAATGGGAGCATGCGCAGAGAGGACACCTACAGATGGACTTCCGGTACTCATGTAGTCGGAGCTATCCACACGACGACGCACTGTAGTGATGGGTTGGTCGCCAAGATGGCTCCCATGTAAGATCCATTTGTTGAGTGTTGACTGTGGGGAGGGATGAGAACTCATCCTTCTCAGGCAGGAATGACTGGGGCAATGCCTGCCAACCCTGGCTGCCCTTGAGGGTCCCATCAGGAATCATTCTCTACCCAAGGAATTCATTGCTGTCATGTTAGTCTCACAAGTCTAGACGACCTGGGAACAGCAGCTCAGTTCATAAAGCAAAGTTCAGTGTTGGCTTCAGCTTCACTCGACATCCTAGGTGTGGCCCTGGGAGAGTCAACAGATGACCTTAGAAGGGTGGGTGTCTAGGCAACTGAACCATGACGCTAGATGCAGTCTGGAACTCTGAAAAAGCATAAAGGCCCAGAGGGAAACAAACTGCCTCCTAAATATGTAAAACCATAGATTAGTGCTGCTTTCCTGTTGCTCAAAGAAGTTTCTTTTGCATGGGGAGTGGCTAATGTATAGACTCCTTACTCTTCAAAGATTGAGAATGAGTATTGAGTGATAAGCCCCAAATGAGATATCTATATCATGGGGCTATATCATCTATATCATGATCTATATCATGAGATGGCTCAGCGGTTAAGAGCTCTGACTGCTCTTCCAAAGGTCCTGAGTTCAAATCCCAGCAGCCACATGGTGGCTCACAACCATCCGTAATGAGATCTGACTCCTTCTGGAGTGTCTGAAGACAACTACAGTGTACTTACATATAATAAATAAATCTGAGAGAGAGAGAGAGAGAGAGAGAGAGAGAGAGAGAGAAATCTATATCAAATGCACACATGCACGTGCACACAACTTACTGCTCAGGAGATATAAAATGGCACAGGAACAATGTAAGAGATGGAGGCTGGGGAGGAGTGCTGTGACAACCTCTCTTCTAGACAGGTAGAGACCATTGCACTCATGAAACTCAGCCACTGCAGTTACTTCCACTAAAGCTCCACAAGGTGGAGCCCTTCAGCACTCCAGCATGCACAGCTATTGATTGGGAGAGAGGAGTCATTTTTCTTTAGGGGTGTAGAGAATGGGAAGTTGCCTAGGCTCTAATAGAATCCCACAAACATGCACAAACAAGAAATCCCAATTAAACTCACTGAGTTGTTCAAACACAGGAAATGGGGCTGGCAATTTGGCTTTATGGGACAAGACCCTTGCCACAAAGCCAGACAAGCAGAGTTTAATTCAGGGATCCCACATGGTGGGAGAAGAGAACTGGATTCCTGCAAGTTGTCCCGAACCCCATAGAGCCTCTAGTATACAGGCACACATGCATGTGCACATGCATATACATATACAGAGAGACAGGGTAGATAAATGTACATTTAAATAAGACTTGACAGTAGGAGAGTGTTCAGGATAGAGGTTTTGCAAAGACTTGGAGGAGCGTGGGAGGGCGTTGAGGAGTAAATATAATCAAGAATCATAGACAACGTCAAGGATGAAGTTTAAACTTTATAACATTAGTAATTAAAAGTCTTTAATCCCAGCTCTTGGAAGGCAGGAGCAAGTGAATCATTGTAAGTTCCACACTAGCCTGTGCTACCTAGCTGCAGGCCAGACATTGCTTCACACTGAGATCCAGTCACAATAAAAAAAGAAGAAGAAAGACAGAAAAGGGGGAAATGAGATAAAGGAGAAATAAGTGAACAGCTAGGGCAAGGCTGCCCTCCAGCACCTTCACTGTCAATCACACCTCAGTTAACATGTCTATGACACCTGATCAGAGAGAAGACCCAGGAGCATGACACACCAGACACTTTTATTGTAGAATTAAATAGCATTGTTAAGAAACAGCAAATCTGTTTCAAAATACACTTAGATAAGTAAAACATGAGTTTCTGTGAGCTTTATGGGGAATGACTGTGTTCTGGGTAGCATCGCTTCTAGGCAAGGCCATCATTGGCAGAAGCAGCAAAGAAACTGTGAACCCACTCACAGTTCCTAGTGAGCTTCTCATTATAGTCTGCCGCTGACAATGAATTTGTCACGTCGTCCCTTTGCAGGACACCCATTTTGTTGCCAGACAGAAGCATGCACTACCTTCAGCAGTAAGGTCATTACAGCTTCAAAGCAATTCCAGACATCCAGGAAACATGTTCAGGCAACCAGACCCTCTCTAGGCCAGACAGACTTTCATGGTGTACTGTGCTGTGAGTGGTGGCCATAGTGCTCAGTCAGGATGATGGCCATCAGGACAGCATGGTTGCAGGACTGGACAATCTGAAGGGCTGACGTGGAGTACGAGGAGGGGAGGAGGGCTGCCTCATGCTGTCTCACATGAGACAACCCTGATGCAGTCCACAGAGCTGCAGTCATCTCCTCTCTCACATAGCTTGTGAGGTGGTCTACTTTGATCCGGAAATCCTATCATATCTGTGATACCCTGGAGCTTCAACAGTCCATGATCATCAAAGTGCAAAGATCAACCTTTAAGGGTTTAAGTCCCAAATGGCATCCTCAAAGATTCTTCTGGGAGCCCAGCAGAGCATACCCATCAATAGGATCCAGTTTCCATGGTGTTGGGATATCACATAGCCTATTGTCAAGCATCTCACCTAAGGAGACACCATGCTGTCTGCACCAGGAACTTCAGCTTCTACCTGAAATTGCATCTGGGCTTACAGTCAAGCAAAAAGTAAGAAAGCTCACCTGAGTCAGAAACTTCACTTGACATGTTTATCAGTTGGGTTCAAGTTCTGTGCCTTACTTTTTAAACTTTGTCTCTCACAGAAACCCTGTGAGCAGAGTCAGTCATGTAGGCGGATGTCTGGGACCTATTGAGTCCTTCATTCTTCTTCAGTGGGTTTGTGAGTGTCCTCACAAACCTTACAACCTGTCCTTAGGCATCCTGAGGTAGTCAAGGCCAGCCAGCAGTGGGTGCATGGGACCCATAGGTCCATACTGGTTCCCAGCTAGAAAACCCCATCTTAACCTGTTAGCAAATATACCATCTAACAAAATCAACTTCCAGTTGCTATGAACTCCTTATATACTGTTCTACTCTGAAATAAGGTTTAGTAATAGAGGCACATCAGTATCTTCCTCTGGACTCTGTGAATGGGCACATTTGTCATTCATACACACCAAAGAACATACATGACACAGATGCAACATACGTGACATAGGTTAAACATATACATAGATATCTACACCATCCTACGTATATACATACACCAAACTCAAATATACACAGAATCTACACACACACACACACACATACACACACACACTGAGGAAGGTGTGTGAGATTCAGCTCATCACAAATCTGTGACAGTCACCATGCTGCTCAGAGAGGTGATAATGGCTGCAGTCCTGCAACGAGAACAAAGGAAATGTGGGTAAGGCATGGAAAACTCCTTTTTGAAAGAACACACACTTTATATTATATACTAAAAAGAGAGACTCATGTGACCCAGTCTAGACCATATAACCTGGTAGCCCAGGAGGATCCTGAACTCATTCTCCTACCACTAGCTCCCAGTGCTGGGTTATAGGCAAGCACCAGGACAGATTCCAGGAGTGCTAGGAACTGACCCAGGGCCTTGGGCTTGAAACATGAGAACTCTCCCAACTGAGCCGCCTCCCCACACATCAGCCTCTGGTGTAAGAGGCTCACTGAAGACTGGTAGCTCTCAGCCTAGGGGTGAGATCAGGATGCCATCAGCAGCCATGGAAATGGGTCCGGGACCCACCATTCCCACCCAGTTCTCCTCATGGTCTTAGTCAGTGTCTTCCCATTATCTTTGCACATACTTTCCATAGCCACCTGTGATACAGTAACTGGTCCTGTGAAAAGGGCCTTGAGGGGATGTTCACATTTGACAGGCAAAGCGGTAGGATTTAGCAATCTGACACAGAATGGCTATGTAGCCTTGACTGTCCTTAAACTAGTGATTCTCCTGCTGCAACTCCCAAGTGCTGGCATTACAGATGTGTTTCATCATGGCCAGGTTTGGAAAGTTCCTTACATTGGGAATATTGGCACTGGTGTTCCAGGTTATGTGTGTGTGTGTGTGTGTGTGTGTGTGTGTGTGTGTGTGTGTGTGTGCGCGCTGAAACCCTTATCTGCATTTGATGCCTGAGGCTGCACAATGGGGCTGGAAAGACACCACAGTGTGTAACAGCACCCATTACTCTTTACGGGAAGCAGGCACTGCACAGTCACTTGACTCCAGATCTAGGGTATCTGACCACCTCTTCTAACCACAACAGGCACTGAACCCACATTCACAAATCTACGGGCACACAGAAATGAGATGAAATCATCTGATTTTGAAAGACTACACAATAAAGTTACAGAAATAAACAAAAATAATGAATTATATAAATGTTTTACAAAATAAAGCAGATATATTGTTAGGTCTTACTTTATTGTTAGGATCAGCAATATGATGCACACTGTAAATATACACACATTTTGTATGATACATATAAAATTTCATTTCTTTGATGTATTATGTTCATTGACTTAGGTATACTGAAATTGCATCTCTACAATGAATTCATCTTTAGCATATGGAATTACTGTTTTGCTGTTTCCTTCAAATCCATTTGATAGTGTTCCGTGATCAATTTTTATTTATCAGCCATCAAAAAAGTCTGAATTTTCTTGGGTCAATTTAGGATGAGCATGTTCTCAAATTAACTTTGTGCGTTCTGGAAGACCTGATGTAAGAGATCCATTTGGGTTTTTCCATTACTGATAGACTCAAGCCACATTTGCATATTATTGTGCCTATTTCTTCTTGGGGCCATGTACTGTTTTCTATATTTTCCAAAGAGCGATTCCATGAGTTAATGTCAATTTGGAATGTGCCTAATTTGCGTTTACAGTCTCCTCAATTTAAGCAAACTTTGCTCGGTTCACTTATGCCTCTTACCTTTCCAATTAGCAATATATATTGATCTGTTCTTCATTATGGTTGAATTTCCATGATTACAAACACATGTGGATTGAAATATGACTGTCACCCAAGGTTTAACTACAGCCATCTGCCCATTCATTCACTCATTTTTTAAAAATAATTCTTGAGTTTTCCTTCAGCTTATGCAGTGGACATTACCATGAGAAGTTGTAGGTACTTTCAGAAATTACATACTAAGTAAAAGGTCTTTATTGGTGACCTTTATTAATCTACCCTGGGACTTAATCTACTACTCTGACTTCAGATGACCTGTCCTTTAGTTCCACAATAGGTGAATCCAGAGATATCCTAGGAGTCACAGACCCTCTGCTCAATGCTGTGGAATCTTGCCCTCTGTTGTTCTCTGTGGTGTTTACTAGAACATAAAACCACGCTGTACATGTAAGCATTTACATCTCTGCTCCAGGAGGGGAAGGTTTCCCCATGGAAAATGGTATCACTTTGTTCCGGCAGGGGAAGGTTTCCCCAGTGAAAGTGGTACAACTGGCAGTCAGGAGCCAAGGGATACCACAGTCACATTCCACAACGAACCTCATGCAAGAGATTTATTGGGAGGGGAAAATCAGTTGGCTGCCTCTGCTCAGGCAAGAAGCAACAGGGGACTAAGCAAAATGCAGGGTTTATATAGGGTTTCTTGGCAGGGGGGAGGGGACAGAGCCTTTCCAGGGCAGTCTGTTATTGATGGAATTTTTGTGGTAGAGATATTTGGCTTAGAACAATTAACAAGCAGCAAAGTGAGAGAAACTAGTTAAGACAATGGATGAGGCCAAAAATGGTGGTCCTTTCTCTAGATGTTTAAGTTTGGCCCTAATGTCAGAGAAACTCTGGAAGAAGGAGTTGTTTTCCATCTGGGGTCTCTGGATCCAGATTGCTATATTGTAAGATAGGTGTATTTGTAAGGTGGTCTAAAACTTGAGACAGGTTTTCATGTTTATCCTGGATGATCTCTTGGGGCTCATTTGATTTGATTTGATTTGTTTGTTTGTTTGTTTGTTTGTTTTATAATTGACCACCTTGTGGAGACTGGGCAGGAGGCAATTTATAAGTTGGTCTCTAGCTAAAATGCCCCCAGAATTTTGTCGTTACATTCAGAATCCCTGTCTGATTCTTTGTCAGCCTGGACTGGGTGGGCAGCCTTAGTTTGGTGGATTTTGTCTTCATGTGCCCTAGGCTGGCCCCAGACCTGTCTGTGCTGGGGGAGAGAAGGTTGTGGGTGAGGATCGTGTAAAAGTCATGGAAGGCGAGGCTGTAAGGCTGAGTGATGACACTTGGACTCTTTAATGAAACAGGGATTAGTGATGTGAGACCCCAGCCTCTCTGAGAGAGATCACTTAATAAGGAAACACGTACTCTTACCCTGCCATCCACCCCAGCAACCCCATCCCCACCCCTCACAAAGGGAGAACTGGGGACAGGTTAGACAGGCTATAGGGGGTGTAGAGGGAGTCCCATGATAGAGCTGAGGAAGCTGCAGGATTGCAGCCCTAAGGGTGGTAGGATGGCAGCAGGTGAAGAGGGCAAGCCACAGCCTTCAAGACCGTGGCTGGGGTCACCTCTGCTTCCAAGAGTACTAAAGGGCTGCCGGACACCCAGCGGTCACTTCGTCGGATTCAGGGAAATGTTTACACCAAACAAAGTGAAGCTTACCTAACTGCAGCTGGTGGACGAGGTGCTGAGCGATAGGTGAGCTGGAAGGTGAGTCTATTGTGGGTGGACTAGAGATGAGGGGTCGGGTGCCAGTGCGGCTCAGACCACTAGGGGGAGCCAGGCACCAGGAGCGTCTATCTGAGTCACAGCAAATGTGTGTTGTAGCTCAGTTCCAGTGGGGAAGGTTTCTCCACAATACAATACAGCAGGAAGGTTTCCCAAATGCAAGACTAACCGCTCTGCTTTGGTGGCGAGGTGACAGGGAAGGTTTCCCTGGCCATTTTACCGTACATGGCACCTGGTCTGTGATTGCTCTCAATAGAAGGGTGGCTTGATAACATTTTTGGCCGTTCAATGGGATTGTTAAAAACATTCATTTTCACCTCTCATGATGTTCAAGGCAAGGCATTTTCTGTTAGAGAAGATGAAAACCCCAACCCAACCAAACACAAACACCTCCCAAACAGGAATATGTCCGCAAAATATTGAACACTTAAATAAGTGGCGTCACTTTTAGTTACACTGACTATAATCGGTGAACTTCTCTGAGGCTTTTATAAAATAATGAATATGAATAGATATGCATATATATAAAGAGATGTACATCATTTGGGAACATGCTTCAAATGTATAGTGTTTATTTTGTCAGGAAAGAGAATATACACGCGTGAAAGTAAATATTATGAATGATGACAAAATGTACATAAAGAACACAGAGACATATGGGGCAGTGCGGGAGGAGAATTGAACTTTCGCTCCTGGTCTGAGAAATTGAGGTTCTGAGGTAGGAGCGCCACCTAGCACGTCCGCACTACCTGCCCCGACCTGCAGAGGGCGCAGCGGATACAAACTCCAGTTGGAGAATAAAGCCCTTCGCGGGTCCCCCCCCCCCCCACGTCCTCAGTGCAGGCCAGTACGCATGCGCACAAGGAAGGCTCGCGCCCAACAGTCACTATTTGGTCACTATTTGGGTGCTGAAGGCCTGAGCGCTCCGGTCTGGGTTGAAGACACCCTGCCCTGGGTACCAGCTGGAGATGTTCTGTCACTTCCAGGATGCTGGAGGCAGAGGGAGTCACTTGAGGGAGTTTCTGCTGATCTTGTCACTGGATGATTTTGCTACTTTGCTTCAGGTGTTGGTGATTTTTACTTTACTTCTTGCAACTGTCTGCTCCCTTTCCCAGATTTCTAAAGTCAGTTTTATCTCCACAAATAAGGAGTCGCAGAAGCTGCTGTGGCCAGACTGGACTCTCCCTGTCCCAGAATCCACGTTGGTTAGTTTTATGTCTGAATAAGCAATACCTAAAAACTCCTTTCCCGGGCTTCGTTCGGTTAGCACTTCCTTTTAGATTCACAAGTGAGCAATACCTAGAATCAGACACAACACGCGACTGTCCTCTCTCCTTCCCCAGACTTCAGCTAAGTCCTGCATTTTACCTCCTGGATATCCTTAGGGTCTGGCACTTTCCCTCGGGGTTCAGTATCCCAGTACAGAACTTGCCCGACCCTAGTGCAGAAGAGTCAGACGTTTGTCCAATTATCTACTCTCTTTTTCCTCCAAGGCATTTTTTAACACAAGAAACCCTAAATACGGCGAATTCTTAAAAACTGGAATAGAGTGGGGAGATTAGCTCTGACTCCCCAGTCTGACGCCTAGCATGACTGAGGCTCAGGTTGTCTAATCACATAAGAACTCTGGGCTTTCTCCTGATGGAGTTGATATCAGCTGTGGGAAGACTGAAACGGAAACCGCTGTGTGGTCAAAGTATTGAATGTGAGCTCTTTAGCTAGTGTGTTTTAGCCAGTGACTAGGACGATGTTTTCCTTATTATTAATGGTTAGTATTGAAAACACAGGGTTCCTTTATGTTTTCTTGCACAGATTCATGTTCTTTCCCACACTGCTCAACTTTTCTTCCTTTGCTTCTCCCCAGCCAAATTTCCATCTTACATGTTCATGCATAATGTTGTATGTGCATATAGGTATATGTGTGTGCGCACATATATTTAAATGTAGATCCCACTTGAGTCTCTTCTGCCCACAGTACTATCTCTTGTTACCCCCTCCAGCTAGCAGACCCATTCTTCCTCAGTTACGATCCCCGTTCTGCTTCCTCACCGGTTACGTCACCTTAGTATTTGAAGCCAGGCTGAGTTTTATCAAGGATGCAGAAGTTCTGTCCATTCCCAGTTTGGAGCATTGCTTATTGGTGGAGGCTGCTGCCTTGTGTCTATTTTAGGTTATGTAAATGGGGAGAGGGAGAATAAAGGTAGTTATTGGGAGGTGTAAATGTTGAAAAGCAAAAGGTGGAGCAGAGAGGATTGGCTTCCATCATAAAGGTGCCTTCATTCCCTGAGGAGAAGGGTAACGTGCAATTCAGCTAACCACAATCCAATGTAACAGGTGGAGAACCTGGCTCCAGTGGACAACGGGTACCCAGGACCCATTTTGCTCTTTTCAGAATTCTTTTCTGAAAGGTAAGTGAAAGTTATTTCTGAAATCTTTCAGATATCTAAATCCCCCTTGTAGAAAGTTCTCAACCAGGTCATTATTCTCCCACCGTTCTTTTAGTAAAGTGACTATATGATATTACTTTACTAACCAGAAATGAAACTCACAGATCAGTAGGATCTACCTCCATGTAGACCTAGGAGAGACATCGGGGTAATGCACTAACTGTAACATAATGAATAAACTAAATTTACGGGGATGTCTTTCAGTGTGCGAATGTGTAGGCTTGACAACACTAGAAACAGAAATAGGACGGTACTCTCTGAACCCAAAAAGGGTGTTTGCTATAGGAAATTCATTGAAAATTAGAAGTGTGAGGGAGAATGGCCATTTAAAAAGTTGGTTTAGGTTCTAAGGTATACATAAATGGAACAATTTTAATGTTGAAGTTCTAAACATATTTAGGTGTGGGACACAAGACACACACACACTGTATTAATCTAGTTCCTCTAGAAGAACAGAACGTGTAGAATCAGTACTTGTGTATGTATGTATGTATCTAGTATCTATTTAAGTGGATTTATTAGAATGGCTTTCTGGCTGTGGTCCAGCTAGTCCAACAATGCCTGTCTACCTGTGGAAAACCCAAGAATCCAGTTCTTGTTCAGTCCACCAGGCTGGATGTCTCAGGTGGTCTTCAGTGAGCACTGGAATCTTAAAGACGTAGGCGCTAATGCCTGTGGAGGAATGGACTTGCTAGACAAAGCAAGATTGAGCAGGGAGAAAGAGAGCTTCCTCCTTCCATGCCCTTTATGTAGATGCAGCAGCTGAAAGATGGCTCTTTTCATCTCAGAAGATCTGGATTATGACTGTATATCCCCACCTCAAAGATTTGATTTAGTATTGGGTCTTCCCTTGTCAAAGTAATTTAATTAGAAAACATCTGTCACCAGTGTGCCCAGACATTTAAGTTTTAGTTAATTCCAGATGTAATCAAATGGACAACCAAGAATAGCCATTACAAGTGTCAGCTTGACAGACAATCATATCCCCTTATGTCCTACTTAATTTCCAAATAAAAACAACAACGAGGACATCATTATACCTAACATGATATAACTATACCTTGTATGACCACAATGCATTATAAATTTAGAATAAGAGACAATGTCCATTGAGGGACTTTCTTTTAGTATCAAGTTAAGTAAGATAATCACTGATATTCTCTTAATTGATGCTGCATGACATGACAAAAGAAACCAAGGGAAGAAAACACAAATATCTGTACAAACACATTTTAACCAGTTAAGGCAGAAACATTCATGTCAATTATAATCCTCATTTCTGCAACTGGTCAATGCCCCCAACTGGCATTTATAACTACCTTCCTCAGTGATCCATTCTGTGTTAGCTCCATCCTCTGCAAGCACCTCGGCAGGTCTTGGCTCTTTCCCTGGAGGAGTGATCCACACCTTCATTCCTGAAGTATTCCTCTGTGCCCTTTGCCCTCCTGCCTGGATTAGGTCATTGTAGTTTCCAGTTCACTTTAATCTCAGGGCTCGGCAGCACCAAGAGGTGCCCTAAAGGATGTACCAAACTCCAGACATAATCTTTCTTACCCCATTGTGGAGAGGCAATCCAACCATCATCCCAGTGTCCTGACCGCAGTTGTGGCCTTTATTTTTTCCTGTTGTGTGTACAGAGAAGAAAGGTGTGCCACGCTTGTGTTGATAGCACACTGCATGGGCAGAGCAATATTTCCTTAAAGCCTTGGGTTGTTTATTTTAAAAGTCCGCTTATGAAATAAGAGCATGAGAAAATGCTGAATCATTAGGACTCCTCCTGGGATACTCTCTTTTCCGATGGCATAAAACCTCTTCTCCAACCCACCCACCATAGCTAACAGGAGGTCATGGTCATGGAATTTAGTGTCAACCTGACTGGATGGAGCATTATTTCTGGATATAACCATGAGGTGTTTCTCGGGAAACCAGTATGTGGGTGCCTGGCCTCTGTCGGCAAAGTCCACTCTTGACCCAGGTAGAAAGCCTACAACCAGCAGGAGCTGCATGGGGAAACCAGGGGAAAAATGAGATTTTCTGCATCTCTCCTGGGACATGCATGTTCTTAGCTATGGACTCTGGGTTGAGGACTTGAGCTCCTGCGTCCTCAGGTCTCCTCGGGCTTCAGCCTGAGACTCACACTAGTAGCTCCCCTGTTCTGTGTTTTTCACACACGAACTGAGCCAGGCACCATTATCTCAGTGCTTCTCCCTTGTAAAAAGCCTGATGTGGAAAATACCCATCCATATTGGCCAATTCTCCTGAGAGCTGTGGGGCCCTGAGGAGTTTCAGGTGGATTCAAAGGATGCTGTGGTCAGCAGGGGTCCTAACAGAGAGACTGTTCTCAAGAGCAGGCCTTCACAGAGGATCTCCTCTAAGGCAAAGCATGGAGTATGGCAGCCCCTTGAGCACCTGTAACTGCAGAGTGCTCCACGTGACCCTGTAGCCCGGAAAGCTGCTGTCCTCAGATGGCCTGGAGAGCATCTGGTGTACTGACCCACAAAAGTCAGAGTGGACAAGCTCCAGACCCACTGGAACCAGTCACTCAGTCACTCCTTTTGTGCTTATTCTGAGCAGAACGGAGCATTTTCTCCTGAACTTCCATTATATTTTATAGGTGAGCAGACTGCCCAGTACATAGCCTCACAGCTGGGGAAAACTGGCTCTCACCTGTATCTGGAAGTGTGGGGATGCTGACTGCACAGGTTCATAGATGCAATGAGGACCACCTGTACATAAGGCTTTCTAAGTCAGGTAGCAGTGGTGACTTACCTGGTGTCTTAGATTGGATTCATTGCTTCAGACACCATAACCATGGCAACTCTTATAAAGTAAAACATTTCACTGGGGCTGGCTTACAGTTTCAGAGGCTTAGTCCATTGTCATGGTAGGAAGCATGGCAGCATCCAGGCAGACATGGTGCTGGAGAAGGAACGAAGAGTTCTACATCCTGATTCAAAGGCAGCCGGGAAGAGACTCTCTTCTGCATGGGGCAGAGCCTGAGCATAGAAGGAGACCTCAAAACCCATCCCCACAGTGACACACCTTCTCCAACAAGGCCACACCTACTAATAGGGTCAAGACCCATGGACCAAGCATATTCAAACCACCACATTGCACTCCCTGACCTCCATAGACTTGTCAAACACATGAATCTATGGGGGCCATACCTAGCCATAGCATGATGCAAAATGCATTTAGTCCGATTTTAAAAGTCTCCATAGTCTATAACATTCTCAACAATGTTTAAAGGTCCAAAGCTCAAAGTTTCTTTTGAGATTCATGTAATCTTCTTAACTGTAATTCCCTATAAAATCAATCAAAAGCAGATCACATACTTCCAACATCACAAGATATACATTATTGTCCCAAAATGTCATAGTGAGGTAATACTGGACCAAAGCAAGGCCAAAAAACATCTGGGAAAACTCCAAACTCCGAATCTTCATGTATGTAAAGGACTCTTCAGATCTCTCCCCCACTCCTTCCATCCTTGTTGACTGCAACAAGCTTTGTTCTCTTAGCCTTGTTCCTGGTTAGCAGCTTTCCTTGACTGTTTCCTTGACTGTTATAGCTCTGGGATACCCAAGGCAGCTTCAACTTCACAGCTTCTTGATCCACATTTTATCATTTGAGCCTCACCATAGGGCTTACATCACTTCTCTGGCTCTGCCCTCTGTAGCACTCCAGGCTCTGGTTGATCCACTCTACTGCTGTTGCTGTTCTTGGTCATCCTATGGTACTGGCATCTCCAATATGCTGGGGTCTTCCACTGTAACTAGGCTTCATCAGTAGCTTCTCATAGGCTCTCTTCATGGTACTGAGGGGACTCTAAGGGGTTTTCCAATCCCACACCCTCCTTACAGTTTACCCCTCCCGCCTGGAGTCAAGGCTAGGCCAAGTTTCATCCTCTACCCACAGGAACATTCTTGAGTTAAAAAATTCTCAGAATGTACTGACAATTACCTGACCCTCTGTCCCAGGTCAGGTAGAGTTCAAATACTTCTCATACTTGATTTAAAGGTCAAGGGGCTTAGCCAATAAGTTTGAACTGTAACCTTGCTGATGTAACCTGTGCCCCTACAAAGTATAAAAACTACTTGTAATAGCCATTCAGGGCCATCACTTGCTTCGAGGGAGTGATTGAGTTTTGACCCCCAATGCGCCAGAAAATAAACCTCTGGCTCTTGCATGGATCTGCTTCTCAGGGTCTCACTCGGGAGCATCTCGAATTAAGTACCACTGACCGACGCAGGGGGGGGGGGGCGGAGGGCCGTCTTACAGTACCAATCCTTAACTTCTTTGCATGACCCCTTCAGTCCTGGACTGTCTACTGCAACTGAGGCTACAATTTTCCAATGGCCTTTCCTGACCTCTCACAATTTCAAGCCTCAGCTGCTCTTTATGACCCCTTCATGCTTTCAAAACATTTTCAAGTCCAGTTGTAGCATGAGGTACAACCTCGGTTATCTCCGGAAAATATTTTCTCTGGGCTCTCAGAAAACACTCCCTGGAAGATGTCACTTCAGTGGTACTAGTTTCTTCTTAATCACTGCTAACTTCTTAGCTCCAGCTAACCAGCATCAATTGTCCCAGAAAACCCTTCTATTCTTGACTCTAAAGTCAGAGCCACATGACCATAGCTGCCAAGTTCTGTTGTTTACTGGGACTAGAACAGGAACCCCTTGTTCTATTATTACCAAGCCAGCTCAGTCAGTCAACAGGTTCTCCAGGGCAAGAGTGAGGATTTAAAAGAAAAAAAAAAGACAATTAGACAACATTGTAGCATGCCCCCAGCCAGTTCTGAGGCTGGGGCAGGTTTTTTTTTTTTCCCAATCTGCTTTTATACCATTTTAATTACATGCAAGTAATAAGGTCAATTCTGGGGTAAGGAACAAACAAGACAATAAACACAAATAGTCAAGGAACAAGCAAGGCAATAGGCAAGATCAAGTCCCATGATCACTGTTTCTAAGGGCTTATCAGGATGACCAAGATATCTGAACTTATTCCCTGTCCTAGCCCAAAGTCATATTCTTGCCTGAAGTCTACTACTTTGTTCTAGCCCAAAATCAGATTCCTGCCTGAGCTTACTTCCCTGTCCTGGCCCATTATCAGATTCCTTCCAGAAGCCTACTTCCTTGTCCTGGCCAAATGTCAAATTCCTGCCAAGGGGTCCCAAAAGCTCTCCATACTATTATATCCTTTAATGCTTAAGCTTGGCTATCCTGGAACTTTCTCTGTAAACTGACCTTGGACTCAGAGATCTACATGGCTCTGTCTCCTGAATGCTGGGATTAAACGTATGTACCACCACCATGACTGGGCCTGAGCTGAGGCTTTTGTCTCAGCAGCTCGGTGCTGCTTTGGAAACTTTAGGTCAGCCCCAGAGACAGTGAAGCCCCACACGGAGGATGTTCTTTCTTGTCCCAGTGCTGACAGATGTCTGATATTTGGGGTGCTTTTGCATTTTGTCCATAAGGAATCCAAGGGAATAGACCAGAGTGAGTAGGATGTACAGAAATGTGCAGATATCCACATGAGGCCCTGAGGAGATGTGGCCTCTGCATGCAAGGTTCTGGATGTGTGCGGGGTGAAAAGAGGCACACCCTGAAGGCCCTTGTCTACCTCCATCTCCATGCTGGAGAGAGAAATGCCTGTGATCTTTTAAATAACAGGCATTTGGTTTTTATGACCAATATAATATGTGAGGGGGGAACAAGAAGTGAAGGCATGAAACAGAAGCAGAAGAAGGTGGAGACACAGGGAATCTGCAGAGAGAGAAGGTGGAGGGGGGGTAGAGAGGTAAAAGAGGATCTCCTTCCATCTTCCCATGCCCGCAAAATTCAAAAGGTTGCCACTTGGATTACCTAGGGGTATAAGGGCCATTCTTGAGAGCTAAATGTACCAGAAATGTCAGTGTGAGTTGGAGTCACCTGCATCTTTTTAAGAGGCATCCCAGAGGCAACTTGATGGGGATGGGGGAGTGGGTTCCATTGCTAATGGTGGCTGGTGAGCCATAGTCAAGAGCCCAGGTCTCCAGTGGTAGATAGGGAGGTCTCTGGGAGGGAGGATACAATGGTCTGAGGAGATATCAGGGGACCTGCGGACAGGATTTTTGGATGATTAAGAACAGACACTGGATTTTGGCAGAAAGGTCACCAAAAAGTGAAAAGGAAAAATTGTCAACCAAGCCAAAATGTGCCTCCTGGCCATCTGAGGGTATCTGCCCTGGCATCAAAAGGCCATGGCAGGGTGCATTCTCCCAACCCCCACAAGACAGAGCTGGAATGCCAGATGAACAGTGGTCATCGGCCAATGTCCTGGGGAATATTTAGGATGGCTAGAAAGGAGGGGTGGGGAGGGGCTGCCTCTTGGATCAGATAAGGACAGCAACAGGTGGCTCTGCAGAAGAGGCTTGTAAAGAGCAAAAGGGGAAGTCTGGGGTAGGTGAGTTGGTAAGTCCTGATTGGACATGTTAGTCAGTGTAGCCAGATAATGAATTTTGATTATTGGACATTGGTAATCAGCCTCAGGGATGAGTTAGGCATAAGAAAGTAGCCAAATAAGGAAATGACCCTTGGTGGCTAGCTTTAGGAATTGGAAGTGGGGGAGAGAAGGCCATGTTTGCAATACTTGGGCCTGCTAGAAAGCCCTTCTAGAATAATCTTAGCATTCATTATATAAAGAAATGGCACTCAGATACTGTGTCTGGTGTACAACTTCTGGTACTCAAAGTCCCTTCATTTGCACCAAATAGTTGGGATTTTTCTTGAGGGCTTAGAAACCTAACAGTGATGTTACCACATCTTTTCAGAGCAGCTGGTGTTAGACTATGCACCTAATAGGAAGGCTGTTATAGCAACCAGATAATAAAGGCACTCTGAGAACATTACTGAGCTTTTAAATAGTTTGAAGCCATAGACCACTTTGTTCTTGTCCTTGCCAGATCTGAATCCCACACACTCACTGTTTGTATTTGGAGGCACGCACCAGTAGGACAGATTCTGGCATCATCCTTTGATACCTAAGATGAGTGTGTAAATCAACATTGGACAAGAAGGTTGTCTGGGATGGATGGGTCTGAGAAGCAAAAGAAGTCAAGGATTCCCCGTGAGCCCAGCCAGCCATGCCTGGTCCACCAAGGAAGGCAGGCCAAGGAGCTTCATGAACTGGCCCCACCATGATTCCCCAAATCACACCAGGGAAACGCTCTGGTCTGCTAGGTGGAGAAGGAAGAGGGGGCCATCTGCTTTGTCCTCCTGATTCATGGAGGTCAAAATAAGCTGAGCTTCTCTCAGTTTTTTCCTCACTGGGCCCTCACTGAGGACAAGACTCGATTCATCCATGTTTCCCCTGATGTCTAAACCATTCCAAGCTTTGTTCTCCAGCTTCTGACCCTCTCTGCTCCCCCCCTCCAACAGCTGACTCTGACCCCATCATCACCATGAGTTACCATGACAGCTTCATACATGAGATCCACTTCAGCTGCCTGCCCTCAGTCTTGCCTGTGGGACCTGTGTGGTTTATCCTATGAGAAGAGAAGACTCTCCGTCCTCCTGGTGTGGTACTGTACTGCTGTCACATTATCTCACCCCTCTTGCCTTCCCCCTCCTGTTCCCCTGGCTCCTTGGGTGTAACAACCCATCAGACAACTGCACGCCCGAGTGGGGATGAAGCTAGCAGATGTTAAGTCAAGGAAGTTACATACCTAACCACTGCATTTGAAGACAGTGAGACCCAAGCAGTGTTGAAGTACATCATGGCAGGAGGCACACTTATGGGGTGAACGCTAAAGACAGTGAGGAAGGGATGGTGGGCGCAAGAGGGGTCAGTCTCAGAGGAAGGAAGTGGGAAAGGTGGACCAGGCTCCTGCCAGGGTCCTGTTGTCTTATCTAAGTGGTGTATGCACATGGCTGCTCAGTGAGTCATAAAACTACATTGTTAGTCTGTATACACTCACAAGTAAGCTATAGTTAACTAAAGTCAATTCAAAGAAAAAAACAAAAGGCAAGGAAAGGAANAACTCAAAACCATGATNAAACCACTTCACAGCTGCCAACATGTCAGCACAGTTAGCCCAGCTCTGCCCATAGCAGCCTCATGGCTCTCCCGACCCCTAGACACAGCCTCAGAGTGGCAGTCGGAGACTCCAGCATAACCATAGCTCTCATCCAATGCCTTTCTTTTTTCTTGAGGGAGGGTCTTCCTGTGTAGCACAGGTTGGTAACAAAGTCACCATCCAGCAGAATCACCCTTGGGAACTAGGATTCCAGGAGCACACCAGTGCACCCAACAACCTATATGACTTCTTTAAACCTTGTAGTCTCTGCCCACCATGGCCTAAACTCATGAAGCCAGCATTCTCAACGAGCCCCAACTCCAGCAGGAGATCTGAATGCTCTTTCTGCTGGGGCCTGGCCCTGGGTCCCATCCTGAATTCCATCCCCACTGGCCCTGCTCTGTGGCTTCTGTGAGGCTCATGCTCTGTCACCCCACCCTGTCCCCTGATCTCCTCAGGAGACCTCCTCCTCAGGTGCAGTCAGCTCTCCCCATTCTGAGGCTCCCTGGGCCTGCTCCATGCAGAAGCCTTCCAGGTCCCTCTCCTACCTTCACCTGGCTCCCCAGAGCCTGCTTCCAGCTGCCAGCAATGGCTCCATAGATCCAATATCGCACCAGTGCCTTAAGTTCCCCCACACTAGGACTGAAGTCCACTTCCAAAGGCCGTCCTCCTCTGGACACCCTACGCACGCTGCTGAGGGGATATCCTGCTCCAGGCCTGCCCTGTCTCAGATCTGTCACCTTCTATCCTCATTTCCTGGCTCTCTGAAATCCCACAATCCCCCCCCCCAATCCCCATCATCATTTCACCTTGGCAGCTCCCAGACCTAAGCTGACCTCCCCACCTCACCCAGCCGTGCAGCTCCTTCATCTCAGCATCCGCAGTCTGGCTGTGGTCACAGCCTCGCTCTGCCCGAGGTACCTGCAGACTGCTCGCTCCACTCAAAAGCACCACAGTCCTTCCTGCCCACATGGGACAGTGGAGAGCATGGCTCTGATGGGTCATGTCGCTGAGCCCTCCCCCAGGAAACTCTTCTTGGCTCCTCTTTCACAAGTCACCATATGTCACCTCAGGTGTGACCCTCTTACTCTGAAACCCACAGTGCCCTGCTTTTACCTCCCAGAGAACACAGTGCACTTGGCCTCCCGTGAACGGGATCTCATTTTCTGTGTCATCTCCCATTTGTGTTCCCAGGCACAACCTGCAACCCAGTAATGATTTACGCAATGCAACAGAAAAGAATAAATCACAGGAGAAAGCCGCACGGGTCAGCACTTCCTGAGATCTGAATTCGGTGTCTGGGATCTCTCTGAATCTAGAAATAAGCTACCTGGTTGTGGCTTACACCTGTCAGATCCCAAGAAAAGCAGCCAGTTCTGAGAGTTTCAGGTCTCGAAACAAGAACATTCAGAAGCACTCTCTAGGGAAGGGACTGTGTTCCCTTGAAGATCATCAGACACATTCGAAGCACTTGCAAGCACTTGAAAGTGCGCGTGTGAGAGCTCTTGGGTGTGCACACAGGCAACTGCTGCTCCATAGAGAAAACAGTCATTAGAATAAACCCCTTGACTTGGGTAAATGTTTCATGTCTACAGCTTTTAGGTATGAGCTCTATAGCATGTTCACATATGACCTATGACAGCTGACTCTTACCATCCACAATCAAGAGGAACTGGAAGCTTGAAGAATCACTTTTCATAACATAAAGTTTACAAATGTTTTTAAAGCCCTTAGCACTGGAACACGCACACTCACGTGCTCAGAGACCAAAGAGAATGAATGGCTTGACTCTGTGGAGGGAGAGAAAGACTTGGCCGGCGTGCTTCTAAGAGGCAGAGGAGAGGCCCCGCCGTCAGGGAGGTCATATTTGCTTACATGGATTTAGCCTGTGGTGAGCAGCCCTCGTTCCTCCTGAATGTTGAACAGCTCTCTTCAGTCTCCATGGGACAATAATCGGGGCCTCTGTTTTGCTCTGGGATAATCACATATATTATGATTACACTTCTCTCACCTGCCAAGAGAAAACTTGTCACAGTTCCCTGGGGCTCTCAATCCCACTCTGTCATAGCACACCTCAGTGAAGTCCTGCCCGCCTCAGTGAATAATTCTCATCGTCCTCCCTCCCTCAGTTTCACAGCCTTGGCTGCTCCTGTGCTTTGCCCTAGAAAGGCACAGATGCAGACCCGAGCCTGAGATGTCTCTCAGCAAATCCTGGGTCTCTGCAGCAGCCAGCAGGTGCTTGGGAGTCTTGAGGTGCTGTGGGAAGCACACACACACACACACACACACACCGTTCCCAGAAGCAGCTTCCCGGCCCAGGACCCCTCACTTAAGGCCTGGGTGTGGTTTGTTTCACAACACTCCCTGGCTTGTTGGGAGTGACGAATGAGTCCAAGCCCTCTCTCCAGTGGCCTTGCCTTCCTCATCTCTGAGTGGACACACTGCTCAGCACCCTTTATCCCAGCGTCTCTTCCATTTCTGCAAAGGACTGCACACTGTGTGGATGTATATGGAGACCTTAGATGATGTATTCCAGCTCCTCTGCTAAGAAGGAGCTCAGAACAGGACGCAAAGGGAAACTGAATCCTCCTCCACTTGGAATTAGTCAACGAGCCCGCCTGCCTGCCTCCTGCCTGCCTCCTGCCTTCTTTTCCTGTGAGACATGTCTCACTCTCTAGCCAAGGCTGGCCATGAACTTGTAGGTAGCCTCTGTTTGCAAATGACTGGGATTACCCACATCAGCCACCACTAGAATGGATATTTCTGAACATTGGATTAAAGCAAAATTATTGATTAAAGGGCCTCTGAAAATGAATCAAACAAAAAGTCATCCAATCCAGGGTGGCCAGGCCTCACCATGCACTGTTCCCTCTGTGTAGTGACATGGACAGCTGCTGACCCCGGATATGTCTCAGTGTCACAGGAAGCCAAGAGGTAAGACAATGTCAGATCAGGGAGGAATTCTCGTTCTTTACCAGTGTTCCACACAAGACTCTGCATGTTTCTACCCCTCTCTAAGTCGTCCTGCAGCCAAATGGAGGACCTGTGTCCACGGGGAACAGGACTTTGATGGTCGGAACTGCAATGGACAACAGAGCCCTGTGTCACTAAATAAGACCAGGCAGCCTGGGATGGAAATGCTAAGTCCTTGGGATTCTCTGCATGAGCCCCTCTTTGCCATAATGACCCAGAGTGGGCTGAAAATTTCTTCAAGTCAGGCGAAGGCTGACCGGGAGCTGTAACTGTGGACTTCGCTCTCACCTGAGTAGATGAAACAATATTTTTGGATTTGACTGTGAAGTGATTCTAAAGGAACTTAGGTGTGGGTCATGGACTCGGTAAACAAGGTCCACCCTCAATTCAGGTGGCAATGTGAAGCCATCAAAGCTTCCCTGGAAGAAGTATAGGAGCAGACACTTGTTAGGTCCTGCCTTTTACAGGGACGCCAGAGCACAGCAGCTGGAGCGCACCAGACCAGCCAGAACACAGCNTCCTCGAACCGCCCGCCGTCGCAGAACCGCCCGCCGCCGGACCGCCCGTCGCAGGACCGCCCACTGTCGCAGGACCGCCCACCGCCGTCGCAAGACCGCCC
>NC_034591.1:102841587-102864039 GCF_900095145.1 Mus pahari | reverse complement strand
TGTGTTATGGAGAGTTATTTCTATNCTCCATGTCTTGTGTTCTCACAGGGGAACACCATTTCCATGTTGCCTGATGAGTAGAAGAGGGGNCGTGGAGCTTTTTACACTCACAGACAGGGTCTTATCTATGTGCCATGTACCCATCTCCTGGGGGGAGGGAGGCAGATGTCATCAGTGGTCTAGAACCAATTGCTTTTTTTCCCCCAAAGATTTATTTATTATATTTATATGAGTACACTATAGCTGTCTTCAGACATACCAGAAGAGGTCATCAGATCCTATTACAGATGGGTGTGAGTCACCATGTGGTTTCGGGGAATTGAACTCAGGACTTCTGGAAGAGTAGTCAGTGCCCTTAACTGCTGAGACACCTCTCCAGCCCCGAACCAATTCTCCATGAGTAAGACTTCCCCATCTCCTCCTGAAGGATGCAAAGGTGGAGCCCATGCTGGGCTGATGGCTGCATGTATCTGTGGATGGGATTGGCATCACTGAGTCAGGGATTGATACAAGAAGGAAGATGCACTGGAGCTGGCAAGTCCACATGATACATAGGAAATTGTGCCAGGAGCTCTGAGNTATGCTGCTCAGAGTTAACCTGGGAAACACAGTTTCGGAGACAGAAACAGGAAGCGGTGTCTGCTGGGGATGCTTGGATCTGAGAAATATGGTCATACACAACACTTTTTGGTTTTCGGAGACAGGGTTTCTGTATAGCTCTGGCTTTCCTGGAACTCACTCTGGCCTCGAACTCAGGAATCTGCCTGCCTCTGCCTCCCAAGTGCTGTGATTAAAGGCGTGTGCCACCACTGCCCGACCATGCATCTCACTTTTGATGGAGCAATGAACACTAAGTGTTAGAGTATTACCNCAGGTTAAGTTTATGTTGTATCCCTTTCATGTTAAAAAAAAAAAAGATGTAGGAAAGATAATTGTTTGAAAAGGTATAAATTCAAAGAGCTAGGATCTCCAAGGTTAGAAAGAGCAAANTGTGGGTGGAGCTTTTGTAATAATGGAGTGACTGTGGCCAGAGCCAGTGGCTGTGCCACTTTGACTCTGACTGAATGAATTGATCCCAACCAATCCTAGGAACAGAGGTGCAGATATAAATAGAGGCAAAATGAAGCTGCAAAGTCATTATGTTTAATGTGAACCGTGCACCTAGAATCTCTGTCCTGAGGATCCACCTTGGGCTGTGGAGCCAGAGACACCAACAGTTTGGATTTTGTAGAGGAAAGCACCTTACACACCCAATCAGGCTTCACGGGAAGAACCAGGGTGAGCGGAGAGGGACCTGAAGCTTGAAATAGGCGGTTGAATAAACCAGAGAGAATGTGTCCCTTCCAAAGAAGCAAGAAAGCCCACTGAGCCTATTCCTCACACATAAACCATGTCATTTATTGAAGCCTNAGAAGTACCAATTCTTTGAACCTGGGTTTCCCTTGCAGTTCAACCCCGAGGGATGTTGTGTANGCATGATACATTCTTAAACTAGTGAAATGAGTGTTTTTTTTTTTTAATTAAAAACAACTTGATTGAGGGCAAAGTCTGAGTACCTACGGAGCATGAAGCCCTGGAAACCAGTAGACACACACTCCTGCAAGGACAAGATCTTCAGTGGCCTCTGCTCTCTCGTCCTGCGTCAGCCTCGGGTCCTGCCTCCAGGGGGCGCCGCGCGTCCAGAGCAGCGCTGAGGCTCGCACCCCTTTCTTTACCTGTTCTCCACACTTGGACTTGGAGGGCGCCCAGTGAACTTGGGCCAGGAGTCTGCTCACCATCTCAGGAGAAAAGTGTCCGCAGGGCAGGAGAAGCNCTCGCTGCGTCAGTTCCTGAGAGCGGAGCTCACTCTCGGTCTCGGTCAGCCCAGAAAGATCTTCCCCANGGAAACAAGTCCTCCACTTCCGGAAGACACAGTTCCAGCCCAGGGAGAGAGCTGCTGAGCTGCTGAGGAAGTCTTTCAGATCTGGTGGGTGTCGCCCTCACCTTCCTTCAGATGAGTCTTCCTCACCACAGAGCCTGAGTTGCTGACACAGAGTAAAGCAGGTGCCCTTCCAGCAGAGGTGGAAACTGAAATGGTGTTTTGAGTCGTGCCTTTGTTCTTAGCCAACATCCTGGCTCTCCTTAGAAACCCTCAGGTTCTCCCTGGGGTGGAGACATTACCACCACGGGAAGATTCACTGTCCTTTGCNAGANCATTCTGGACTCTTATCATGTGGGCTCTCAGGTAGAATTAGGGAGGCATCCACGTGGGGAGGTGAGCGAGTGTNTTTGATTGAAGGAGCTCCAGGAGTGCTTGGAAGCCTGGGGCCACATTAATATCCTCACCCAAGATGGGCGTTCCTCAGGACACTGAGTTTTCCCTGACACTATGTTGGTCCGAGGTGAGACCTCCTGTTTTTGGCATTGTGGAGGCAGAGAATGGCTTAAGACCGAGGCACTGCTCTTAAGGAGGCCACCAAGGAATGGAGTGGATGACAGGTGGCAAGGTCCTGCCTCTACAGGTTCTGCGTCCTTATTAGGCATCAGGGAGTCAATTCCAGGAGCACAAGAGACCACAAGTAGGCTTTTTTCCTGAGGATTGACTTAGCTAGAGTAGGGGTTGTAGGTGGGCGTAGGTGGGCTGGGGTGGTGACATAGCAGGAGTAGCTTCTGGCTTTGGCATGAATACATCCTTACATCTGTCTACAGCAGGGAACAGAACTCAGGTCCCAACATGAGTAGGCTATAACCCTGTAGCCTACCCCTGTGGTCCCACTTAATGTTACTTAGGCCTCAAAGAGTCTACAACCTACCAAAACAGTGACACCATTTGGAGACCAACATTCAAATACATAAACCTATGGGGAACATTTGCCATTCTGTCACTAATAGCAGTCAAGTCATACGTTTTTCAAACATGATCTTGCCCCAGCAGGATCTTAGTTGCTCTTTTATAGTTGTGTGCTCAGGGTGCTCATCCCACNTGAATCCTGTTAAATCTGCTGTCAATTTAGCTCTAAAATGGATGTCCACATGGTAGAGGCTCAGCGGTCTTAATGTCTTCACTCTGGTCTCAGCTACCTTTGTGTCTCTTGGGTTTCTGCCAACCCAACCGATTCCTTTGTCAATTCAGACAAGGCTATCATTCAGACCATACAAGCCGTGACATGCTGAGAGACCATGAAATGCAAGGTGGTAGCAAATCACTCCTCTGAGTGAATTAACCGTAAGTCTTGTGCCTTTTGTTTCTGCCAGACTCACTTCAGAGCCCNGCCTCAGGTAGCTTGGGTTCTTTCAAGCAAGGTTGCTCNCCTTGTCCAGCTGCTTCCTGAGCCATCTGGGGCCCTGCACCTGGGCCTTCTCTAGCTCAGATGCTACACCTGCCTTTGGGGAGGTCTGCTGCCATCTTTCTCTCTCTCCTGATTGATTCTCACGTATGTATCCAGGCATACACACACACACACACACACACACACACACACACACACACACACACAAAGTGCATGCACCCCACTAATTAAAACAGTATGTATCTGTTCCTTGTAAGGGTCCATGCTACATGAACTTGAAGTTGTTCACTTTCCTCTCCCTCCCACATTTCTGCCCCATCCTAATGTTCACCCCTCTATGTAGGGTGTCTTTCCTCCAAAACTATGACCATATTCTCTTCAAGCTGCTCCTTAGTCCTGCTCAGGGGATCTCTGTTTCTCTCCCTTCAACCTGAGAGCTCCCTGACTGATGGCAAGAGGTTAAGGAAGCTCTCCTAGAGCCTCCATCCCAAGTCCTTCCCTGAAACCCTCACTGCCTCTCATCCTCTCCCCCACATCCTCTGGTCTTTATTATTCATTTTTGTAAAGTTCTAAAGCCTATCCCTCAAGCCCTAAAACTCCTAAGAATCCTATTTAGTATAAGACCCCTACCAAGGCTACCTTTCCTCTTTCTCCTTAGAACTTGCTTGCCTCCCTCTCTGGTGGCCATAAGCCCAGGCTAAATGTCATGTAGCAGAATACATCATGATTTTGTGTTCTACCTATCATCCCTGTCCTGTGGCCCTCCTTCTGCTACCTAGACCATGTCCAAAAGCTACCCAACTTTGCCACATGATGACTCCTGAGGAGCTTCTGTGATGTAAGGTTCCGTCTTCCTTGAATGTCTCCTGAGCCCACTGGCCCTGACTACATCAGGCCCAAGCTAACAGCAGCAAACAAGTGCTGGCTTATAGACATCATGACCCTGTGCAGGACGCCATGAGTAAAGACAGAGGGCCCTCGCTGATGTTTTGGTCAGTACTGTGGGCAAAGAGCATCCATCTCATGGGGGTATCTTGCGAGAAAAGGTGCTCTTTTATGTCAGTCTTGCCTGGTTTGTTTAAGTACTTCCTCAGATAATCTGTGTGAAGTTGTGCCCTTCCTCAGCCTTGAGCATGCTAAACAGACCTAGAGTGCTTGCCACAGTGGACTTAACTACCCAGGTGGAGTCATCACCTGCTCCACCTGCAATTTCCTACAGGGATTTAGAAGAATAGACTGCCCACTGAGCTTGCTTGCAGCATAATCCAGCTGAAACAAAGGATGGGTTTTGTGGTCTTTCTTTTATAACCTGGAGCTCCAGAATTAAAACTTTGAGCCTTCTTCAGAACCTTGTCTTGGCTCCATCCTCTCCCTCCCTGTCCTTTTCATTTCCAGCCCCTCTTTCAGGTAACCCAGTTTATCCATGGCCGGTGGACTGCTACTGGTAGCGCCCGAAGGAGAGGTCTGAAAATAGGGGACCCACTGAGAAAGGCTGTCTTAGGTGGAGCTCCACAGAAAACAGAATAAGTAACAGTATTCTGCACAGTAAGCAACGACAGCATTAATGCTAGAGCTAGTTATAAAGTTTACCTTTTTGAGGCTGTTGTTGCAGGAGGTGCATTAAGGGTATACACCAAGGCTGAAGAGGTGTTGACCGGATGCCAACTTCACTTAGGGGTGACAGAGTGATGGGACAGGGGAATTCTATACAGGCATTTGTCCAGCCAGGATCTGCATCAGGTGAGAGGAGCAGGGTTTAAAAAACAGTTGTTAGAAAAATTCTTAGCTCAAGTAGATTTATGCTATCCATGGTTCTCAAGTAGGAATGGTAAATATACCAATGACATGAGAAAGAGAGAGGGAGAATAAGGTTTCAGAAAAGCAGTTGTCCCCTGTCCAGGAAGCATTAGCAAAAGAGGAGGAAAATGGCAATAAGCTATTTCAGCACCCTCCTTGGGATGGGAGGAAATCGGGAGATGTCCTGCTTCCTTTTCTGGCTCCTACTGGACATCTCCTTAGTTCTGGTCATATCTAGGTCCCTTTGAGACAGCAAGTTCTCTTCCTTCTCTGTCTGTTGTCTGTCCTTGGTGCAACAATCTGTCCCTGTGTGTCAATTCATGTCTGTTTGTGTTTCATTGTTTGAAGGATTATTGTTCTGTATTTCATGTTCAAAAGAAAAAGTTGTTAAAACTTCATTTGCTCCACTCCTTGATTTAGTTGAACTGGTTTAGAAGGCAGTCTCAATTTGCACAGTAGAACTGATAAGTTACTGTGCACCATAGCTGGGAGTCAAGCACAGCTGGAGAAGCCCTGCTAGGGGCTGATTATCTGCCAAGCCACTTTTAAAGGGGCCAACAGCTTCAGCATCTTTGGTAAGGGAGCTGATGGCTGTTTTTTTCCTAGAAAAATCTCTGTAACTGTGTTTATTGGGTTCAGCAAGTGACAAGGTGCTTTTTCTTTTGAAATTACAGCTAGAAAGGATAAGAAAAGTTTGGTCTAAATATATGTGTTTAGCCACTTCATTTTTGTATCTGACTGGTTTTAAATATCTTCTGCATGTCTTCGTTATGTAAGGCCCCGAAACAAGGGAAGACCTCGCCCAGATCCCAGGATGAAATGACGCCCCCAAAACTCAAGAGTAACCGGTCTTGATGCAAAACCGCAAGAGCTTTATTCAATGGGCTAGCAGAGGCTGAACTCCTAACTTACACAAGAGCTGAAGAGTTCGACCCTTTGTCCTAACAGTAGGAGGTTTTTGAAGGCAAAACCACAGGAGGGGGGAAGGGGGTAGAAGTGAATTACAACTTTTTCTCCAGCTGAGCTGTCCTTGGTAGGCTCACAAGAAATGGGGAGTAAGAGAATTACAGCTCTTCTCTGTCGGAGCCGGCCTTGGTAAGATCACAAAAGGGGGAGTTGTGTAAATATCATTAGAGCGGGGATGAGTTACAGCTTGTCTTCTGGCGGAGTTATCTTAGTAAACATTCCACAGGGGATAGGAAAGTCACACCTGGCTTCATTTATTGGCAAAGGGGTCATAAGCTATCTTTTGGTGCACATTCCTGGTCCCAAACTCGGGGAGAAGGGCGCCTAGCTAGCTGTCAGGCAGAGGGACAGAAGGCTTCCTGCTGGCCTTTGAGAACAAAGAGCTCTTTACTGGCCATATTTCTAATGATCTGGGGAACAGGTTTTGGGGAGTGTTAAAGGTGAGGCTCCGAACAGCTTCGAGGAGTATTAAAGCTGGGGCTCCACAGTA
This sequence comes from Mus pahari, assembly GCF_900095145.1. Taxonomy (NCBI): domain Eukaryota; kingdom Metazoa; phylum Chordata; class Mammalia; order Rodentia; family Muridae; genus Mus; species Mus pahari. Next base: position 102,857,517 of record NC_034591.1, on the reverse strand, counting down.
GCTTTGGTGCCTCTGATGTGTACTGGTTTATTAGAGGACAAGATTGCCCTTCAACTTGGCCTTTTTCTGATACTCACTCACCTTCAAGGGATTGGTTATTCCAATAATCCAAAACAAAGTTCCAAAATTAAGATTTATGAAAAGTTAATGAAACTAGCAACTTATGAAGACATTACAACCTGGCTTGTTCTATTCCTTTGCATCTTGATGGTTGTAAAAGGTTTGCATTTGATGTGTCTGCTTGTAATTTTAAATAACCCATGAAGTGATATCACTGGAAAGTTTTACCTCAAAGAACAGCTAATAGGGGGCTGAAGAGATGGCTCAGCAGTTAAGAGCATTGACTGCTCTTCCAGAGTTCCTGAGTTCAAATCCCAGCAACCACATGGTGGCTCACAACCATCCTTAATGAGATCTGATGCCCTCTTCTGGTGTGTCTGAAGATAGCTACAGTGTACTTACATATAACAATAAATAAATCTTTAAAAAAACAAACAAAAAGAATAGCTAATAGCCCAAAAAATTGTTTCTGCTTCAATACAAGAAGTTAGGACTTTGAATCTTTCAGTGTATGTTATTCATTATATAAATGGAATTTTATTAACTGATCCCGCTGATGGTGCTTCACTATAAGCCTTTGCTCTTCTTATACAATAAGCTTTAAAATTTTGGAGTTGTTGCTGCTCCATAAGAGATTCAAATGCAATGTCTTTTTCAATATTTGGGGCCTCAGTTAAATCCTAAACAAATTATCGCACATAAAATTCAAGTAAGAAAAGATAGTTTATTTGCTTTAAATGATTTTCAAAAGCCATTAAGAAATGTTAATTGGCTAAGACCTCACCTTAAGTTTGCCACAAGAGCACTTAAAACTCTGTTTGATGACCCAGCCTGCAGGTCAGTCAAAGGGGTCTGCAAGAGAGAGAGTGGAGACTGAGGGGCAAGAGATGTGAAGAACGGAGACAAGACAGTCTGTCTCATCAAGTCTCAAGTCTCGTTTATTGGAAGGCAGCTATGGGTATGTATGCACTCGCTGGGGAGTACAGCTGGAGACTCTTAACCACAAGCCCAGGATGGACTGGAGAAAAACAAGAGGTTATCAGAGTGTTCAGCTGTGGTGGGCTTCTTGCAAAAACATCATGTTAGGAAAACAAGTCTCTCATCAGGGTGGAAAAGTACCACCTGTAAGTAAATAGCCCAAGATGGCTGCAGAGATGATAGCCGCTTTCTGCTAAGAGTCGGCTCCCAACAGTTTGACATTTCTCAAGAGGAGTGGAAATCTGAATTCCCCTGGACTATTAACTGATGGGGGACAAATACCTTTGCAGAAAGTAGAGGAAACTATTAGGCAACAACAGATACATTATATAGACTGTGATCATTTATTGGCTGTTTCACAGCAGTCCTTTGGCAAAAGGGACCATTAATGTGGATTCATCTTTCTTTCTTTTTTTTTTTTTGTTGTTGTTTTTTCTAGACAGGGTTTCTCTGTGTAGCTCTGTCTGTCCTGGAACTCACTTTGTAGACCAGGCTGGCCTTGAACTCAGAAATCCGCCTACCTCTACCTCCCAAGTGCTGGAATTAAAGGCGTGCACCACCACTGCCTGGCCAGGATTCATCTTTCTTCATCTCCAAGTAAAGTTTGAACACCCTATTATGAAGCTGTTACTGTGTTAATACAGAACTGTAGGATAGAATCATGAAAGTATTTTGGAAAGAATGTCTTTTGTTTTATTTTTTTGTTTTTGTTTTTGTTTTCAAGACAGGGTTTCTCTGTATAGCTTTGGTTGTCCTGGAACTCACTCTGTAGACCAGGCTGGCCTTGAACTCAGAAATTCTGCCTGCTTCTGCCTCCCAAGTGCTGGGATTAAAGGCATGTGCCACCACCACTGCCCAGCAAGAATGTCTTAAGAACCTGATGAAATATTTAGTCCTCATTCCAAGCAGCAATTAAATTGGTTATTGTCGAATACTGATATTTGGCCTATTGCATGTGCAAATTTTTCAGGCAAAATTGATATCATTATCCAAAATATAAGTTGTTACAATTTGCCTCTGTGAATGCTTTTGTATTTCCTGTAAGGTGGCATATTTACAGGTGGCTCATCTAATGGGAAAGCAGCATATGTGATTGGATCACATGCTTATTCTCTTGAGTTTCTTCTTGCTTCAGCACATTATTGAATTATGTGCTGTAGCCACTGTTTTTGAAATGTTGAAAAATCAAGCTTTTAATTTGTATACTAATGGCCAATATATAGCTCATGGTTTATAATCGCTGGAAATTGTTCCTATTTTAGATACTGCTAATTCTCAAATTTTATAGTTGTTTATACAAATACAGCTTTATTTAAGAAATATGTACTGTTCCTTACTTTATAGGACATTTAAGAGCTCAGACTGGATTTCCTGGACCCCTGAGCAATGCCACAGCAGATTTGTATACCAGGCAGATTATAGGCCTTACAGGAACAATTAGCCAAACAATCTCATTCTTTACATCATCAAAATAGTAATAGTTTGAGACAACAATTTGGTATTTCTAGAAAAGGTGCATGTCAAATTGTAAAGACTTGTTCTCAGTGTCCTCAATTTCTTCATGTAGGCCCTATGCCCAATCATATTTGCAAATAGATGTAACTCATTATACAGAATTTGGAAAATTGAAATATATACATGTCTGTATTGACACTTGTTCAGGATTCTCTTTTGCTTTTCTATATATGGGAGAAGCTTCTAGAAATGTAACTGACCACTGCTTACAAGCCTTCAATGCTATAGGATTACCTAAAGTCATCAAGACAGATAATGGGACAGCTTGTACTGGAAACAACTTTATATCATTTTGTAAAGAATTTGGTATTGAGTATAAAACTGGAATTCCTTATAACCCAATGGGACAAGGAATTGTTGAAAGTGCACTTCACACTCTGAAAAATTGGCTTTTAAAAAACAAAAGAGGGCTGGAGAGATTGCTCAGGTTAAGAGCACTGACTGCTCTTCCAGAAGTGCTGAGTTCAAATTCTAGCAACCACATGGTGGCTCACAACCATCTGTAATGGAATCTGATGCACTCTTCTGGTGTGTGTCTGAAGACGACTAGAGTGTACTCATATAAATAAAAATGAATAAATCTTTAAAAAATAAAAAATAAAAATTAAAAAAAAAGAGGAGTTATATTCCTCAAGGTCACCAAAAGCATACCTTGCCTTTGTATTATTTAATTTTTTTGCAAACTGATGCTAAAGGTCAGTCTGCAGCAGATCACCACTGACATCCAGTCACTTCCAGCTCATATGCCATGGTTAAATGGTGGGACTAATACGCGAGATGGCCCCAACCCTGTTTTAATATGGGGGCAAGGTTCTGTCTGTGTTTTTTCACAAAAAGAAAATGGTGCCCGACTTCTGCCTGAAAGATTGGTTTGTCAAGTGGACATGGATCCTGCTCCTTCTAATGATTATGATACCAATGATGAAGATGGCTCAACATCCCTATCAGCCAGCTGAGTAAACCTGGAGTGTAGTCTCCACACTTGCTGGAGAACAAGCGTTTTCTATCAATTCTCAAAGCCACCCTCCATATACCTGGTGGCCAGACTTTGTGTTTGATTTTTGCCAATTAGCAGCTGGATTAGCTAACTGAGACATACCCACAGATGGCTTTAATTTCTACACTGCTTGGACCATTAATTTTCCTTTTGTTGCTTTTAACTTTTGGACCTTGAATCTTAAACAGATTGATTGCCTTCACACATGATGGGTGAGAAGAAGCAATATAGACACCCACCTAGGACAGGCACGGTCACCTGGCCACTCTTTACCCTAGATGGGATTATTGAAAACAAGTAAATCTTGTGCCATCATCTAGCTACCAGTACTACTCCTCTTTAAAAGACAAAAAAGGGGAAATTGTGCCCTTCCTCAGCCTTGAGCATGCTAAACAGAACCTAGAGTGCTTACCACAATGGACTTAACTACCCAGGTGGAGTCATCACCTTGCTCCTATTTACTACAGGGATTTAGAAGAATAGACCGCCCACTGAGCTTGTTTGCAGCATAATCCAGCTGAAACAAAGGATGGGTTTTTGTGGTCTTCCCTTTATAACCTGGAGGTGCAGAATTAAACTTTGAGCCTTGTTCAGAAACTTGTCTTGGCTTCATCCTTCTCTCCCTCCCCATCCTTTTCATTTCCAGCCCCCTTTTCAGGCAACCCAGTTCATTCATAGCCAGTGGATGGCTACATGAAGTGTATACTGTCTTGGTTATAAACGGCTGTCAAGCTCATTCCACCTTTGACTGTGGGGCCTATTATCTAGACCAAAGCACTGCAGGGGCTAAAAAGGACACATTCAGCAAAGTATTTGCATCAGCATGGTGGCTGAGTGATGTCATGCATAATGGTTAGGAGGGGGGACAGGAAGTCAGTTTGGACCATCAGGATCCATTGGCTCAGGACCAACCAAAGCTTAGAGGGGAAGAGAAGCCCTGCTTGTCGAGAGCACAGGTTTCTACAAAGAGTTATGTGCCAATACCAATGACTAGGCTGGAAAGCCGAGGTGGCAAAGTACACTGGGTGTAAGAGGCTAGAATATAAAAGGGACAGAAAGAGTGAAGCTTCCTGAAATGATGAGGAACTTGGGGCAAGCCAGATCCAGCCTCCCCTCTAGGACAATCCTGTGGTGATCAAGAAATAAATAGATATGGGTTCCCTCCCGTGTCAGCTCTTAACCCTTGGTTTATGATTGTCCAGGAGTCAGCCAATAAAGTGCCAGGCCAGATCTGCACCCTAGAGGTTCACCAGGCTCTGGTAGGTTTTACTGGATGTCATCGGAGGCAAAGGCCATCCTGGACACTTGGAACTGTGNTACTATATGAGAGGACAGAGAGGTGAGACTTGGTTCTCTTTGGGTCTGAAGCCCTAAAACCTTCTTGAAGACCCATGGGTGGAGAGTTTTTGCATTGATCCCTTGCTTTTCTGTAGACTGAATCATTCCAGTGGCTGGAAAGAGGATTTGTTGAAACTTGCGCCTGGGAGCACAGGAGTTTTCANTGTCTGGACCTGAAAGGGAATAGAAGATCTCAGAACAGCACGTCTGTCCACAGTGTGGCACCTCGGTTCCCAAAGGTCAGAGAACTTGTCATTAGAGGAGGAGGGTCACAGGGAGGGCTCTGCACACAGCTTCCTTTATTAAATCTTTAAAGCCACCTAGTCACCAGGTGCTGTTTTACCCTGGTCTCCAGGGGAAGACACCCGGGCTCAGAGAGGTCATGGGCCATGTCACCTGGCTAGAAAAGGGAGGAAGTAGAGTCATCAGTGAGGATGACCTGACACTTCTTTCAGTAGTAGTGTCCTGCTTCCTCTTGGGTGTCACCAGAGTCACACCTGTGAGTGGCTCCCGACTTCTCCCTGGCTTCTGAGAGTCTGGGAGGGAATNGGGGGCTGACCTGGCTTCCTCTATTTGCTGCAGGGCTCAGGGAAGCTGTGCAAGAAGGTCTGGATGTCCCTTGTGATNGCTGATATTTGAGAGCCAGAAGTCTCCCCATGGCTCCTTATCACATCCGACAGTACCAGGAGAAGGACCACAAAAGGGTCCTGGAATTGTTCTCCAGGGGCATGAAGGAGCTTATTCCTGCTGCCATCCGACAGATGCTGACACTGCCTCATTCTCTCCTGCTCTTACCTGGAGTGCCAGTGACTATAATCCTGGTGTCTGGCTCCTGGCTCCTGGCCACAGTATGCAGTTTTCTCTTTCTCCTTTGCCTGTGGCTTATTTTCTGGATTTCTTGCAGAAATTATGTGGCTAAAAGTTTGCAGGCAGATCTGGCTGACATCACCAAGTCTTACCTGAATGCACATGGCTCCTTCTGGGTGGCTGAGTCTGGAGACCAGGTAGTTGGCATGGTGGGTGCTCAGCCTGTCAAGGATCCTCCGTTAGGGAAGAAGCAAATGCAGCTCTTTCGCCTCTCTGTGTCCTCACAGCATCGAGGACAGGGGATAGCAAAGGCACTGGTCAGAACTGTCCTCCAGTTTGCTCGGGACCAGGGCTGCAGTGATGTTGTCCTTGAGACTGGCAGTGTGCAGTACAGTGCTCAGGCTCTCTACCAGGCCATGGGCTTCCGGAAGACAGGCCAGTACTTTGTGAGCATAGCCACAAGGTTAATGGGTCTTTCTATCCTCCATTTCACCTACTCTCTCCCTTTTGCTTGGGGACCAGGGCATAGCGGGAAATATTAAAAACAAGTACCATCCCATGTTAGCGCTGGCTACTCTCTGGCCCCAGTGGTCTCCCTGCCTCCCTGGCTTGTCCCATGTAGCCACTACCCGTCTTGAGGATCTCTTGCTGGGGATTATAATGCAGTAAAATCAAAAGTCTAGAGGCTTGTGATTTATCAGTCAGATTTATATTAATACGTTCTCAACCCACAAAAGGTCCCCACAATGAATTCAAAACTCAATTGAAATAAACTCAAGCTACACACCTAGATGGGGTAAACATACCCTATTTATTATTTAATCATCTATCTAGTAAATTCCAAATATATATGTCTCCTAGGATTGTGTGCTTCATCCTCTCCTATAGATTTTATTTTGTCTCCTCCTCCATGTCTCTTCTTCTCTCGGGTATTTCCTGTTACATTAGGGATGTGATCCCTTTCTCTTGGGTATTTCCTGTTACACAGGGATGAGCAGCTGAAACAGGATATAGGATCTTTGCAGAGAAGCTAAGGTGAACTCAGAACAAAGGCTTTTCTGGCACACTCAACTGGTCAGTTACTGGAAAATCTAAGACTTTCGTAGGATTGGAGCCACCACTGGTAGAGGCACAGCACGGTCATAGTTCAGGGAGTCTGCACCGAGAGAACTGGAGCAATGAAGCCTGTAACTTACTCCTAAGCCACCTTTGATGCAGTGAGAGTAACTCTGAATGGCCTCTCCTGGGTGGTGTGATCCCTCCTGGCCTCTTGGTCCCAGTCTTATGGGAAAGCACANTTAAATGCATGCAGAGCATGAAATGTACTTGGGGATTCAGGAAGATGAAATGGGATCAGGAATTGTATGAATATGTCACCCTAGGGAAAACACCCTGACCAATTGGCACTCGAGTAGGTTGGACATCAGTGGGTTTCCAGTGCTCCTGATTTTCCTCTGTAAAAAGTTAAAATGGCAGTTCAGGAGTTGGAACAGCACTGTAGAGTGGAGGAAGGCAGTCTCAGAACTATAAAGTTGTGGGTGAAGATGACCCTGCTAGGCATAGGAGCCTTCCAGAATTGTCAAGGAAAGGCCCGAGGGCCAANGAATCACAGATGTGGTTTCCACTGCTTTTGGTTGCATGCTGGAACTGGAGAACTCCTTGCTGAGGACATGACCTGCTTTGGTTTCAGGACATGGAAGAATCAACAGAGACTGACCTGGATGAGCCTGTGTGCTTGCTGGGTTTCTAGTGCCAAGAGGCTCGATCCAGGCTGCTGAGGGACAGTTGTTGAGACAGTCTTGCTCTGTGCTGTGTTGTTACATGCCGGGAAGATGTATGTTGTAGTGCTGTAGTGGCATTGTTATGTCTGCACACATACTTTCTGATTAAGACCTCCACAGGTGGATATTCCCATTGATTATTCTAAATCAAGACAAAATTATGTGATGTGGAGACAATAGGCCATAGGAAGGAGACTACTNCTACTGTTTTAGTTTTTATTAAGCAGGTATACTGTATCAGCTTGCCTTCAAAATATTTCTTTTTATGCCCAATGAACTGCTGTGCCAGCATCACTTGTAAAGGGAGCCTTTTCACAGTGGGAGGTAGTCACTCCAGAAACTCATAACTTCCCTGTTTGCCGAGCATAACTGACTAATCCTTTGATATAGCTCAATATTGGGTCATAAGTGGAAGAAAATGCACACACACACACACACACACACACACACACACACACACATCACCTGCTCCAAGGCTTAGAGGAGTTATTGAAGAGGGTNCATAAAGATNTAAGATCTGGAGTGGGTGGGATACACTGTATCTCTTTGGTCTGAATTGAAACATCCCCTTGTGGGTGGCTGACAGAGGCTCAGGAGACTCTGGAGAGCATTCCTCTTTGATGTCACCAAGGCAGTAAACATCAGCAGAGAGAAGCCTCTTAGGAACCCCAGGGTTGTGGTTTTGTGAGTCATTGCCAATGGAGTGGTCATACTGCCAGGGCAACCCGTGCTCCCATAAGTAATCCCTCACCTGTGTTCCCGTGCTCTAATAAACGGTTTCATCAAACTTGTCTTGGGTGGATTTGAGTTTGGTTGCTTGGTTCCTTGGTTGCTTGGGTCTGTCATAGTGCCTGGATGATGAGAATAGATGTTCATTCACATCCCCAGGGGGAAGTCAGACACACAACACTGACCCAGGCACAAAAACAGATGGTTTTACTCATTTTGTACCCACTTGGGAGGGGAGCCAAATGACAGGAACAGAGAGGCCAAGCAATTCCAGGGTGGAAAGACTGCCCAAGTGGGCAATCAGCATGTCTTTGGCACCTGGGAAAGCTGTGTGACCCTCCACCTCCTGCCTGGCATCTCTCCTGCTCAGGGACCCTGCTCCTGCATATAGTATTAGAACTTCACTGGACCTCCTTGCTCAGCCCCTGCCCTTTGTCTATATGGCAGCAGCTTAGGGGCAGTAAAATTTGCATCCTCCTTACTGGAATCTCTTCTGCTCAGCGACTTGGCTCCTGGACACAGCCTTAGATCTATGCTGGACCTCCTTGCCCATGCCCCTGTCCTTCCTCCACAGGCATGGCCGCCGCCCAGTGGCAGCAACAATTGCTGGCAGCATCCAAACATGCCACACTAACAGTCATTGACATCCTCCCAATCTCTGTTCCCCCTGCCATTATCATTACAATCTCAGCAACTGCACTTTCAGCTAAGGGGAAAGGGCGACCCTTTGTCCTTTGTGTTCTGTTTGTCATGGAGAGTTATTTCTATGCTCCATGTCATGTGTTCCCCTCAAGGGTAACACCAGCTGCCATGTTGCCTGATTAGTAGAAGTGGGGACATGGAGCTTTTTACATCTGCAAAGCTAATACCAGCACATAAATCTGCACCCTAGACAGGGTCTTATCCAGGTGCCATGTATCCATCTCCAGGAAGAAGGGAACAAATATTCATCAGTGGTCTAGTACCAATTCTTCATACGTTAGTAATGCTTCCCCATCTCCTCCTGAAGGATGCAAAGGTGGAGCCCATGCTGGGCTGATGGCTGCATGTATCTGTGGATGGGATTGGCATCACTGAGCCAGGGATTGATACAAGAAGGAAGATGCACTGGAGCTGGCAAGTCCACACGATACATAGGAAATTGTGCCAGGAGCTCTGAGCTATGCTGCTCAGAGTTAACCTGGGAAAATGGAGGTGGACACAGTTTGGGAGACAGAAACAGGAAGCAGTGTCTGCTGGGGATGCATGGATCTGAGAAATATGGTCATGCACAACACTTTTGATAGAGCAATGGCCACTAAGTGTTACAGTGTAACCATCTGTTAGTTTCATGTTGTATACTTTCATCTAAAAAAAAAAAAAAAAAGACAAAGAAAAGAGAATTGTTTGGAAAAGAATAAACTCAAATGCTAGGATCTCCAAGGTTCGAAAGAGCAAACTGTGGGTGGAGTTTTTGTAATAATGGAGTGACTGTGGCCAGAGCCAGTGGCTGTGCCACTTTGAGTCTGACTGAACTAATTAGTTTTATTGTGCGTTACTTCCAGAAATGCCAGTGAGGGGGTACTTACAGGAGCAGAAGTGACTCAAAGACAGGCATTGCAACAGGCTGGAGACTGTCCTTTCCAAATGACTCTTGTCTAAACCTCTTCCAGGCAGCTTGGCTGGCTTGTGCTTTTTCCAGACAGTTTGTCTGATATTGTTTTTTGTTTGTTTGTTTTGAAGCCTGGCCTGTCTAAGCATCATTTTGAAGCTTTATTGCTCCTTCTAGGCAGGGAGGCACCTACTGAATCTGGTCATTTTCAGGGACTTCCTGAAGTTAATGTGAGTTGTTCACTTTCCTGCTTAAGGAGCTTCCCTGCCGGATGGAATGTTTTGATTTCAGAGGAAATTGTTACATGACACAGTTTGCACATGTGTGTTTGCCTATATCTATGTATGTACTCCATGGATCCCTGGTACCATGGAGGTTATAAGATGTCAGATCCTCTATAACTAGAGTTGAATATGGTTATGAGCCACCATGTGGGTGCTGGGAACTGAAACCATGTCTTCTGAAAGAACAACACATGCTCTTATCCACTCAGCTATCTCTCCAACCCCAAGGAAGGTTTTAAGGATCATGGCGAGGGCTACATAGAGTTAGTGAAACAAATGTTCTTAACCTCACATAGTTAAATCTATGAAGTTCAAGTTCAGCAATCAGAACATGGCGACCTTGAGCCAACAGTCCCTGGCAGGTAGCCTGGCAGAGTTGCTCACTGCAGTATAGCTTCGGCACAGTCTTTGTTGATTATTTCTTGCTTTAGGGCATACATCCTTGAAGTCTTTCCTTCACAGCAACCAGCTAACCAGATTAATTTGTTTGATTAGGAATCAAGGAAAATTACTGGGCTGATTTGGACAACTTGTATAACACCTGCCTGGAGTTGCCCAAACAATAATTTTTTTTTGTATCATTGATCATTTGCAAAAGGTATCACATTTATTTACTTTGTGTGTGTGGTGCCTATAAAATAGTACACATGAAATAGTATTGACAACCAAGCTGACTGAGCAAGTTACAAGCGTTGAGTCTTTTTTTTTTTTTTTTTAAAAAATTGACAGCCAGACCAAGAGTGAACTCTTGCCTCTGAAAAGCCTCTTGGTGCTCAAGCTCTGGCTTAGAATGAAATAAAACCATAATTCCATCAGTACTTGGGAGGGGGAGGAACATAATGAGAGAGTTAGAACAGCTGAGAAACATCTGGTTCCTTTTCAAGGCTCTGCGCTATCTTTCAAACACTATTGAATACATTTGAACCATGGTTAAGGTCACAGACAGTCCTTGAAGCATTGCCAAGGCAGAGGTGGCTGTTGGAGGGTAGAAAGCTGAGAAGTGACCAAGCAGATATAAAACAGTTAGAACAGAATGACATTACCTGTGTGCAAAGGTGGGCATGTACAGGTCAGAGAACATCTTGCTGATTGGCCTGGGTTGTATGTCTTATCACTCACTGCAGAGTGATACAACTGAACTTCTCAAGGTCACCTGGGTTTAGTCCCTAGTGGTGGCAAATGTTTTGCAACTGACTATTTGGGGGGAGATATGTTTCTTCATAAGCATGAGGACATCAACAATAGACCAAAAGAAGTAGAAGGAGAAGGAGAAAGAGAAGGAGAAGGAGGAGGAGGAGATAGAGACAAAGAAGAGAAAGAGAAAAAAAAGAAAATCCATGTAACACCACTGTCTTGGTCAAGGTTCTCTTATAAAAGAAAGCACTTAATAGGGGTCTTGCTTGCAGTTTCAGAGACTTCATTATCCTCATGTCAAAGCGCATGGTGGTACGCATGATACTGGAGCAGTACCTAGGAGCGACATCCTGGTCCTCAGGCAGAGACAAGGACTCCCATTGCTTGAGCTTTCAAAATCCCAACGTGCATCTCCAGTAACATACTTCCTCCAACAAACACATACTTCCTAATCCTTTCAAATAGTGCCACTCCCTGATGACCAAGCATTCAAAGCTGTGAGCCTATGGGCTCAAGTACCATCAGGGCAAATCAAGACGTTGACTGGGGTTTCTTAAGGTGCCCACATCAGCACAAGGAAAGATTTATAAAATCTGTGTCATTGGAAGTCCCTGAACAACAGGCAGTTAGCTCCATCACAGTCCCCACCACCCCCAACAACCATGAACTGCTTATGTAGCCCAGGAGAGGGGCTCACAGGCCGTGTTATGTCTTGGAAGCTTCCAGAGTCATGTGAGCCTGCTTTCTCTTTAGGATATGTCAAAATCTGGAGGACACAGCTATGCAGTGCACTGCTTCTATATGAGACTTTAGATCCCAGGGAGCATCAGGGACCGCCACCATGTTCTGCTCCTCTGTTCATACACTCTGGAACCTCCCTAGGAAGCCCTGGCCTTGGTGGCTAAGAAGTGACAGCAGAGCAGGACCTCACTGTGTAATACCATTATCCTAAGGGACCCACAGTTGAGAATGAAACTGGATCCACAATTCACCAGGCAAAGGATGTCTGGACATGGACAGAGAGATGGCTGGTAAGGATAAAGGAGCATTGTTGTTTGCCATCTGGGCAAAGTAGAGCCAAGATGAATAGGTTCCATGGGGCTCTGGTCCAGCCTTGAATGCCAACCGTGTTATAGCTCTGAGAAGAGAAGCAAGGAAGTTTGGGTGGCTCAAGCAGGACCCGTAGCTGAGGTCCCAGTCTCTCAATAGGGACGGCTACTGCTGCAGCTCCAGTGCCAGCAGCAGAAGCACCAGTGGTAGTGGTGTCAGCAGCAGGTCCAAGGTCCAGCGATGAATGCTTTGGGAGAGAGAACTCTTCCCCACGTAAAAACAGCCACTCCCCGAAGATCCTCAGTGAAGTAACCTGTGCGCTTTACTCCATCTGGACAGGGACTTTATAAACATTGAGGAGTGGGGTGGGATTTAGGGTTAGCTGTTTCCTATTGGCTCAGTTTGAGATGTTAGTGGTGCTTGATTTGCATGGGGGAGGACTCCAGGTGTTTTTTCTATGTGACTGACTGCCCATGCTCCTCTTGGTGGGGTGTTGTGGTTACTTGTTCCAGAGCAGGAACAGAAATGGGTAGGGAGCAGCTCAGCTCCTACGGATCTCAAGTCTCTGGGATTCCCTGGGGTCTGAGTCACTCAGCCTTACCAGGTCTTCTGTCTGATGGCACAGTCCACTTGCCCCACACCTCCTCCTATTTGTTTTATAAAGGAGAGGTTTCATTAGAGTAACTGCCTTCTATGTTGGGAACAGTTTGATATTGAAGCAAGACCTGGATAGTAGTGATCTTTGCAATGCTACTCATCTGCTGTTTTAGAAATCGGATAAGTCAGGGTGCCAGGAAAAGCAGGACTCCCGTGACTTCTCCAGGTTAGGAAGCAGGAGCTGATGCAGAGGCCATGGAGGGATGTTACTTACTGGCTTGCTTCCCCTGGCTTGCTCAGCCTGCTTTCTTATAGAACCCAAGACTACCAGCCCAGAGATGGCACCACCCACAGAGGCCCTTCCCCCTTGATCACTAGTTGAGAAAAGGCCTTACAGCCGGATCTCATGGAGGCACTTCCCCAACTGAAGCTCCTTTCTCTGTGATAACTCCAGCTGTGTCAAGTTGACACACAACCAGCCGGCACACTGACTTATATCTTCTTTTTAACCAATGATTTGTAAACCCGCCATTCTCTGAAAAACAAACAAACAAACAACAAACAAAACCTTCCTTGGGCTAGGCAGGAGAACCACTGCCAGACGGATCTTCCCTTGTGTCCAGCACTGACCAAGGAGACTTTAAACAACTTTCACTAAGTTCTTTTTAAAGGATAGCGGTTAAAAAGATTTTCTTTGTCACCCAGTTGGCCCCAGATATTAAAAACAAATTATAAAAGTTAGAAAGACTTAAAGGTCTACCTAGGGCCCAGTTGCTGGGAGAAAGGGTGTTTAACAACAGAGAGCTGCCGGGGACAGGACATTTTGCATAACTGAGAGCCACCACCATCTTCTCTGCTGATAAGACATGGACTTACAGATACACAGCACATTTTTGGTGTCTCACTGTCTATCAGAAGAAGCCAATCCCCAGGTCTGGGTGATCACCGAGATCCTATCATTGTCCAACTAACCAGTTCGGCTACCTCTGTCCAGATTAAACAATACCCAACGACCCTGGAAACAAAATTCTGGTGCGAATTGCCTAGTGGCTTGCGGCAACAGATGTCCCGGTGCCCTGCCAGTCATCTTGGAATGCACCGTTCTTGCCTATGGAGAAAACTGAGACTTTGGAGTCTCATGAGTCTGCTTCTCAGCTTGGAGAACTACAGTCCTAGCAGACGTGATGGGACAGGTGTACTCTGTCTGGGACCTGAAAGAAAAAATTTTAAAAAAATTTAATATTAAATTAAAAAACTAAATTAATATTAATTTTAAAAATATATTGCCTTGGCTAACTCCTTCCCCCAAACATAAATCAAATGATTGATACCAGTCTCTATTCTCTTGGTCCCTGTGGCAAGCAAATCTTCTATCAACACTGGCTGGATGATCCTTAGGACTAACTACACCACTTGAAAACAGAATGAGTTCATAATCTGACTCACTCACTAAGACCAGCCGGGAATGTAAAGGCCCCAGATCTTAGTCTGGCTCCAAGACCTTAGCGCAACTGACTCCATAATGAACGTTTCACGTAGGCTGCAAAACTCAGCATGGAGATAATACCATCTGCCAATAATAAAAAATAAAAAATAAAAAAAGCCTAATTCACCCAAGTCCATGGGGAAAGTCTCTAAATGCACTCACCTTGCTTTTCAATGTGTGTAGTTAACTGTTCTTGTTAACTAAAGTATGTTAACCCAGAACATGGTTTTGTGCTTAGAAGTTCATCTTGACAACGGCTCAGGGCCACACTGGGATCTTGAACACCCAGTGTAGTCACTGTCTGGCAAATACTTTCTGTTGGCTTGAATACACTTCTGAGCATTTTTCTCGGGCGAGGACCCGGCCACACAGCGACAAGCAGTCTCCGAAGCTCACTAGCTCATTACTGCAAAACAGAAAACCCACAGTGGTGCTCAGCCTGATGGAGGCTTCTCGGCCTGGGCTCCAGGGTCAAAAGTGGAGCACTGGGTGGGAGCTCTGGTGAAGCACAGTGGTGACAGATACTGCTCATCTTGTTTTGTTCACACCAACCTCCCAAATGGCTGAGAAGTGTAGCAGTGGGACATGGTAAGGAGTGTGGAGCAGAGTCCCTGGGCCTCACTCAGCACCTTGTCACCTTTCCTGCGGGCTTCCCATGCTCCACGCTTTGTGTGCACTGTTTAGTGTTTAGCCCCAGGACACTTAGACGGAGTAACCCACTCATTCTGTTTACGTAAAGAAAAAAAATTTTAATTAGGCATGGTGGAAGACTCCTGTAATTCGGGGACTCGGGAGGCCGAGGCAAAGGAAGATGGAGAGTTTGAGGCCAGTCTGGTATATGTTGCAAGAGACTGCCTCAAAAAAAAAAAAAAAAAAAAAAGATTTTTTTTTTTTTCCCCCAAACCTACAGATTAAATGTAATCCATATAGGAATTCTGTGGTGGTGTTGAGAACAACAGAGACTTTCTTAGCTTGGGGAGCTGAGGATCTAGAAAACTTGAGAATGACAAAAGGCAGCTCTAGCAAGGGGCTTCTGGGTAATTGTCTAAAAATTCAGACTCAAATGCATGGACCAAATTTTAGAGTTTTAGAGACATGTTTATTAGAGCTTTGTAGTTAGAAGCTTAAGAGACATGAAGTCAGCGTGCCATTTGGATTAACCTGAGATGGAGGCCAGCCACATGGCAGACAAGAAGACACATGGTGAGAACCGGGGCTTCATGGGAAAAGCAAGGAAACCAGAGGACCAGCCAAAGTACACTTAGGGGCTGGAGAGATGGCTCAGTGGGTAAGAGGACTGGCTGCTTTTCTGAAGGTCCTGAGTTCAAATCCCTGCTGGCTTCTTATCCAAATACATGTGACCCACAAAAACCTCTCTCTCTCTCTCTCTCTCCCCCCCCCTCTCTCCCTCTGTGTGTGTGTCTGTCTGTCTGTCTCTGTCTCTCTATCTCTCCTTTTTTCCCTCCTTCTCTTTCAAATAAATTAAAGTAGAAGTTCTGGGTGTGGTGGCCCATGTCTA
The DNA here is from genome assembly GCF_900095145.1 of Mus pahari. Lineage (NCBI taxonomy): Eukaryota > Metazoa > Chordata > Mammalia > Rodentia > Muridae > Mus > Mus pahari. The sequence continues at coordinate 102,841,651 of NC_034591.1, read as the reverse complement.
TAATCCCAGTACTCCATTGCTTTGGGGGGGGTGTGCTTCTTCTTCTTCTTTTTTTTTTTTTTTT
>NC_034591.1:102808851-102841351 GCF_900095145.1 Mus pahari | reverse complement strand
GGCCAGGGAGCCTTAATCTTAATCAGAGGAGAATTGTTAAGAGCTGGATTTTTCCTTCCACTGTGGGATCCTGGCATTGAACTTGGTGTCCCTACCATGGAAAGAGTGGGATAAAGAGGCGGCAGGAACTCCTCAGTTGGTGTTGGTGTGAGTCTGTTACTGTGTGCACTACTAATACCAGTGTCCAAGTTAGCCAGCTCCACAGCACCTCTAATGCCTGCACACAGGGGACGCTGCCCCACCACACTCTGAATGCCGGTGCAGGGATGAGCTGCCCCAAAGCAACCTTGCCAGCCATGCCAGTTACTAAACACATCCTCCCCTTTGTGCACTGCTGGTACAGTTTATTAATGTGTGTCTGGAAGATGATTTGTGAAGCTCTTATTTTCTCCTCAGGATGTGTTTGATCCCTGTGAGCCTCTGACCAGGAAAACAAAATGTTTCCATTTCCCAGGGAGGAAGTTAACTGAAGTTCTCATGATTCTCAAAGGATCATTTGAGCCCCTGTAAGAACAATGTTCTCTACAGTAACCAGTGAATTCCAGAGCCTGTGTTATGCTTTGGAAAAGCTGCTCATTTCTACCTAGAATGTAGTGCTGTGAGGAAAGGAGATGTAGGAGCTAGGGATAGGCCCAGGCAGAAAAGTGCTTGCCAATAACTATTAGGACCTGAGTTGGATCCATAGTATCCACGTTTATGTCTGAGGCATGGCCAGCTCTTGTAAATCCTAGCTCTGAGGAGGCAGAAACCAGACTATCCCTAGGACTTTTTGCAGCCAGTGGACTCTAATAAATGAGTCCCAAGTTCCACTGAGAGACTGTTTCAAAAAGAGGGTGGCGTGCTCCTCTAACCTCTGCAGATATGTGTATCAACCTATATGGGTAAGGGGGTGGAGAAAAGAGACAGGAGATATGCTTTCAGGGGTCACGTGTATTTGCCTCCTTGGATAAGAAGCCAGCAGGGATAAGGTGGAGGAGGGGCTGTGTAAACCAGTGGTCATTCTTGCTCCCCAGGATTGGGAAAGACAAGCAAGGCTTTGTGTCAGTATGGAGGAGGTGGCTTTGGCACACCCCAGCCACCACTCAGAACCCAGCCAGCCCTAAGCCTCCAGCTGCATTTTAGGGGAGCCCAGTGGCTCACAGGCTGTGCGATGGCCTCCTGCTGCCAGCCTCCTACTTACCCCATCCCAAGCTGTGTGCTCAGCAGCCTTGAGCTGGGCTGGCTCATGGCCACTCTGGCTTTGTTGTTCTGTTTTTNCTGGCTTTGCTGCAGCTCTGTTCAGTCCCCAGAGAGAAAAGCATGGCCTTCGGGGTCAGTTGCTTTGGGGACAGAATTTAGATGNGTCNCAACTGGCTGTNGNAGATGCCTTCACAGCCCTTTGCGCCCAGGTCAGCACTTACCCTCCTGCCACCCTCTGCCCTGGAGACTGGGCCTCTGTACTGCCACAGCCAGGGTTCCGCACTGGGGATGAGGTGGGAGGCCTGGGAGAGAGTGAGCCGGTGCTTTGTCTGGGGCCTCCTTGAGGACAGGGTCTATTCCCAGCTGTCCAGGGTCCCCAAACCTTCCCTCCCTTCCTGTCCAGAACAGGCAGCCTTGGTGACTTCAAACTTCTGCTCTTCCTGTTCAGGCTCACAGTCACAGCATGCTGGCTTTAGAGCATCCTCAGTGTGAGTCCTGCCTGTCCCTGTGGTACTCAGCTCTACATCACTGTCACAGAGTAGGGTGGGAAGAGATGAGTCCTGAGTAGGTGGCGTCTGGATTTCTCTCAGCAGAGCCCCAGACTAGGTCCAACTTGGATCACAGCAAGGGCTGAGCAGTCCAGAGCTGGCTGAAGGACAGTGGCTATAGCAGGTGTCCTCTCCCTGCAGTGGGGATGGACACCTTGGCAAGTAGAAACTAACATGCTGTTCTTTGTCCCCTAGAGTGGAGTGGGTGGACGAACCTACCTGAGAAGTCCTGGGGTTTAGGCGCAGGGGCAGCACCTATACAGAGGCTGCCCTCGGGCATAGCTTCGTATGTAGGTAGTCACATAGACCAGAGCCTTGTTTCTCCCAGAGGCCCAGTGAGACACATGTTTTTGGCTATCAGGAACATCTGCTAATTTGTATTCTAGCAGTTTGTGGCCATCTTTTTGGGTTAGAGGACACACTACAGTGCCATGAAGTCTGGTATTGGGAGCATTCCCACTGCCACAGAGCCACTGTGTTGAGACTAGGCTGGCCGGACTATGCTAAAATTAGTGCATTTAAAACAAAGATGTCCAACGTGGAAGTCCTTTCTGCAGGGGTAGGAAAGAACACATTCGTGGTTGAACAGGGAATACCCCAGTGTGATGCCAACACTGTATTTCAATGGCATTGTTCTAGACTTAAGGAAACTTTCCCCTGTCACCCCGCCTGCAGCTACACCCACCCCATGCTTCTGTAAACAACAGAAGTCTGTGGTGGAGGATAGCTTCACCTTGATCCACCTCACTCTATCTTGACACCTATTAAATTGTGTGAGGCAAAGCAACAAGAAACTCCTATCTTCATGAGTGAGCATCAAGTGTCCTATTTAAGAGCCCAAGATAGGCTTCCAACATCCCCACAGTCTAGGAGGTAGGCATTACTCCTCTGGGTCCCTGCATCTCAAGAGGGCACCAGGGATCTTGAGGAGACTGCTAGTGTGTGGCATGTGAGCACTGTTAACTCCTAAGGTTTACACACATCTCCAAGGAGTGGAGGAGACATTTACAATGACAAGCATTGGGGCGCTTTTCTTGCAGAAATAAGAAGATATTCCAGGTTGGACACTGACAGACCAGATAAATCCTACAATCCACATCTAGCTTAGTTGAATTAGTGAGTTTATTGTGTCTAGGAATGGGAGCAAAGAGCTAATACAGGAGCCTGGATGATTCAAAGGCAGCTTCATCCCTGAAAAGCCACAGGCATGACTTTCAAACCTTCCTGGAGCCCTGCGCCACTTGCAAGCAGCAGCTCTGAAAGGCCAGTCTCTCCTCCCCAGCAGTCGCTGCTAATAGAACCTTGGGGTGGGCCTCAGTGGACCCTTTAGGTTCCAGGTGCTTCCTGATCTTGTCAGTCTTGGGCCTCTTTTGCTTACTGAACAAGTCTCATGAGCTTTCAGAAAGTAACTATTTCCTAGGAAGTGAAACCCTACTTTCTGAAAGGAGCAGTGTTTAGTTTCCTAGGAAACAGTCATAGCAAACTTCCTACTGAGAGCACTGCTGTAAGAGAAAGCGATAGAGACAGTTTTTTTTTCTAATTTCCAAATAAGGAGACGATAGTGACTGTGCACACGTGTGTGCACACCTATATTCTATTTCTGAGGAGTCAGAGCTCTTCTATGTGAGGATGACAGGGCTCTTGAATCCCAAACACAGGCGACAGTTCGAAATGTACCTTTACTGAAGTCTGGGGGGTGGGTGGGTAAAGGAGATTTTCGAGTATTTTGTATAACTGCATGCCTTTTTAATGAAAGCCTCTACTCTGAGGACGTGAACACCATCTAAAACAACTCAAAACCCTGGGAAGCTGGTCTTCACCCAACAACCTTCTGATACTTGCATCAGTATCCAGCACTGGGGAGCTCCTGTCTCCTTTGTGGGTTGGGCTTAGCTGTAATGATACCTGTGTGCATGAAGACCGTACAATAAGAAACTCAGTGTATACGTGTGTGAAACTGTCAAAGAATAAAAAAAAAAAAAGTGGACTCAAGGTATTATTCACTAAGTCTGAGAAGGTCATTGACCACAGGCTCATGGCTTCCTGGAACACAGGAACACACAGAGAGAAACCTTCATGCTCACTTCCCATGTTTCCATCTAACCAACTCAGTGTCCTGGGGCTAGGTGAGTAGCCCTCTCCAGCCCTACAGAAACGTCTGAGCCACATTCAAAAGTGAAATCCATGATGCCAACGTCACCCATCCAACTACGAAGACCCGAGGAGGAGACACTACTGTCACCTCAGAACTGTTGTCACTGAGGGCTGAAGTGGCATTGGACCGGACTCTGAGCACCGGCCGGGCTTTCCAACTTTCTGTGAGAGTCTTGGCCTATGAATTTTTTGCCTTCCAGAGTTGCCTAGATCCCAGACCAGGTTTCCAAAGCTGGGGCCACGCCCTGTGGGTGGGGCAGGCACTTTGTACAATTCAAGGGTACTGAGAACTAAGCAATTAATGGCAGAGCCTAGAATTGAAAAAAAAAAAAAGTGAAATCCATACAGTAGTATTTTGCAGTTTATAATGCAACAGTAACATGGGGCTAGGTATATGAAACACAGGCACCCCAGACACCTAGAATGTAGCAGTGCTCCCAACCCCCCACTCAGCCTTCACATGCATTAGAATCTGGTGTGTGCCAACAAGCTTTTATTGTTAATCACACTGACATGACGGGGTTCACTGGTTCCAATAGCAGAGTGCAGAGAAGTGTGCTTGCTGCACAGGAGCATAAGGTCACAGCCACCCTTCCTAGGCAGAAGGGAAGGAGTACTTTAATTGAATTGTATAAATATCTGCTAACCTCCAGAACATACTCATGAAGTACTGGCCTGTCTTCTTGAAGCCCATGCCCAGGTAGAGAGTCACAGCACCTTGCTGCAAGGTGCTGGTTTCAAGGACAACATCACTGTAACCCTGGTCCCTTGCAAACTGGAGGACAGTTCTGGTCAGTGCTTTCGCTATCCCCTGTCCTCGATGCTGTGAGGACACAGACAGACGGAAGAGCTGCAGCTGCTTCCTCCCTAACGGAGGATCCTTGACTGGCTGAGCAGCCACTGTGCCCACCACCTGTCCTCCAGTCTCAGCCACCCAGAAGCAGGCACCATGTACATTCAGGTAAGACTTGGTGATGTCAGCCATGTCTGTCTGCAAACACAGGGCCACATAGTCCTTCCAGGGCTGTCTGGCAAGGAGCCGCAGGAGTAGGAGCAGAACAAAGATGCATATAACAGCCAGTAACCAGGAGCCAGACACCAGGACCAGGGCAAGGGGCACCCCAAGTAAGAGTAGTTGGGTTCGGGGCAGCATAAGCATGTGCCGAAAGGTGGAGGGGATGTACTCTTCCATGCCCTTGGTGAACACATCCACGACTCTTTTATGGTCGCTGTCCTGGTACTGGCGGATGTGATAGGGAACCATGGGAGACTTCTGGGCCTCAAATGTTGGCATCCAGGAAAGACAGCTATACCTGCCTGCACACCTTCCTTGAACCCTGCAGAAGAGAGAAGCCATGTGAGTCTCCTGAACTTCCCTTTCCCAACCTCCCAGGACCCATGTGGGTCCTGTCCAAGGGTATATTTTTCTGCTGTCACTAACATTGAGAGGAAGTATTATGCTAGCAGGACCTGATTACTCCCCTGCATCCTCCCAGTTTTAGCCTCTAGCCACTGGGTGCTTTCTCTCTCTCATCCTCTCTGAGCAGCTGTGTCTTCACCTGTAGATCAGGAAAAGGGAACTTTTTTAATGCGCTGACCTATATGCAGCATACATATAAACTGTTCCTTCTCTCATTACTTAGTTACAGGCTCTTTGGGGTCTGGTACGGAGATGGCACCTTTGTGCAGGAAGATGTGATGTCCTAAGAACTATGTTTCCGGCCGGGCGGTGGTGGCGCATGCCTTTAGTCCCAGTACTTGGGAGGCAGAGGCAGGCGGATGTCTGAGTTCGAGGCCAGCCTGGTCTACAAAGTGAGTTCCAGGACAGCCAGGGCTATATAGAGAAACCCTGTCTCGAAAAAAACCAAAAAAAAAAAAAAAAAGAAAAAAAGAACTGTGTTTCCTAGTCACAGTCCCTGCATCACAGAGCCGTGTTTCCAAGCTCAAGTTCCAGCAAAGCCTCTTTCCCTTGACTAGAAAGACTTGATGTGGTGAAAGGCAAAGGGTCAACCCCTAGTGCGCACCCTTAAATATTGTGTAATACAAGCCCCAACCTTGCCTCTCTTCCTCTCATCTGGTACCACAGAGCCAGAAGTGTCTGAAATGGTTCCCACTCCTAAGTAGCATTAAGTAGAAGGTGCTGGTGCCTGCCCTCCCTCTGGGCAGTAGATCTGGGGAGGAAATTCCTTGGATGGCTCCAGAATAATTGTAAACCAAAGTCAAGAACTGGACTGTGAAGGTGACACACATCCATTTTCCTTGTGACCCCATGGAATAAACCAGGACAAGCAAGCTCTGGAATGGTACACTGGACCCCACCCTTATGAAGCCCCCCCTATCTTCTTCCTGGTTCCTTTTTAGTGTTTTTCTCCAGTTCCAGCCTGGTTATCTGAATGCACCTGCTAAGACAGTGTTTCTTAACTTGAGGGTCAAATAACCCTTTTACAGGGGCCACCCAAGACCCGACATATCAGGTATTGACATTATGATTAATAACAGTAGCAAAATTACAGTTAATGTTTGGGGGTCACCACAACAGGAGAAACTGTATTAAAGGTTTGGGGACCACTGTGTTAGGAGGACCTGGGGTCTGGTGTGACTGTGTGCTCGCACCTCCTGCCTCGGTATGGGCCTTTATAGCAGTGTTTGTCCCTGCCTCAGCTGTAGCGGCTCCTACTAAAATGATCTGTAGTCTACACTGACCTCCCTGCTCCTTAGCCATAGCATGAAGGACACAACTGTTGTGTCTCATGAACCCCCTTCCATCCCAGTAGATCTGCTTTCCAAATAACAGTCCCCAGGTCGGGCAGCCACTGGAGTTAAGCCATGCTCACATCCAGGGGATCTTCTCACACCAGCCAACATCAGCATCACTTTACTGATATGGGCAAGAGTGGCTTAACTGGCTCTCTTTCCCACATAAACATGAGAGATTTTATTTAAACAAAGTATGAGAATATTTTTGTAAGGACAAAAAGGGAATATTTTATTTTTATTATTTATCTTTAAGTCAGGGTCTCACTGTCTATAACTACCTAGCTCTACAGGAAATCACTACATAGACCAGGGTGGGCTCAAACTCATGGAGATCTACCTGCTTCTGCTTCTCCAGTTCTGCAATCAGAGGCACTGCTACAGTGCCCAGTGAAAGGGAGTATTTTAGATAATGAAGGATTTTTGTACAATAAAACAGGATTTTGCCTTGGGTAAGATGACTAGATTTTTTTCCCCAAATGAAAACAAACAAAAAAATGAGGGTAAAACCAGCAAGCTGAAGGGAGTGGAAAGCAGGGGTGCACAAAGTCTTTGGGAACAACTTTCAATGGTGTGGTCCTGTGCTGTTACACCCACACAACCTAAAAGTCGGTAGTTTAGAACAGTGAGTTCTTGTAAGACTGGAAGATATAAATCTGCTCTCAGCATTTGCGAAAATACTTAAAAACACAAAAAAGTTGAATTACTTATGCTTTTTGTTATGATTGTCAGAATTTTAACTACTTAGGAAACCCAGTCTTAAGCTGATGTTCATTAAGTCTAATTTGTTTATGTTAACACCTTTAAATAACCACTTTTATAAATAATTTTTCCAGGTAAATTTAATACTCTATGTATCTGTGTGTAGCAGTCTGAACTTGTTTGCAGTTAAAGACATTTAATTCATACAGAGTGATTGACACATGCTCTTTTTTATACAGAAATCATTATGGCCAATATAATTCTTTTTTTATCTCTACTATTTTTAACCAGTCCCATTCAGATTTAAAAACAAAACCAAATTATAATCAGTACTGTTAAAATCCTGGTCTATATGTCTTCACCTTGACAAAAGACATACCTGTTGCTGTATCCATAATACATAACTTGGTTCACCTGTGTATGATCATTAACACTGTTCCCCATTATGGGTCTAAAGTTTATTTTTAAATAGTTAATGCTGTAGACCTTTGACCCTACCCAACCAAAGAACCTAAATTTTGCTTCAAAAACAAAACTGGGCAGATTGATAAATAATAGGGGGGGAGGCTCTTCAGTTTTGTATAATTCTTCGATCTATGTGGTGACACAAACTGTTGTGTATATGTATGTATATGTGTGTGTTGTGTGTGTATATATATGTGTGTGTGTATATATATATATATATATATATATATATCTTGTATTCTATAAACTTTCTAAAGCACAGCAGTCAAACTGCTTTTCTCCAAATCAGAACTGTTAATGTTACTAATTTTTCCTAGGCGTGTGTTCATGTGCTCCTCTCGACTCTTCTCTTTAAGCAATGATAATTCAACAGTGCACATTGTGAGCAATGCTTCCTGAGGATTAAAACGCATCACCTACTGGGATTTAAAAACCTAAGTAGATAAGTTAAAAGCATCTATAGACATTTGCTTATTTGTAATTGGTATCATTACTACTGTGTGCGCCATGGCTTGAGTGGAGATCGGAAGGCAAGCTCGTGCAGTTCGTTTTTTGCCTTCCTCCTTAGGTGGGCTCAGGGGATTTATTCAGGTCTCAGGCTTGCTGGGCTACCTTGATGTACTGCATACTTTAACACTAGCTTTCCTTAAATATTTGCTCACTAGTTCTGTTTTGTGTTCTCCTTTAAGAATTATATGGCTGTTGCCTGCAGACATTCTGCAGAAATACAGCCTCTAATGGACATCCCCATTAGTGATTTAATGGAGATGCAAGGACGTCACCAACAGGATAAACAAAAGGTAAAAAAAAAAAAAAAAAGACAAGGTAGGCTCTAGGGTTTATTGGCATTAATTCCTTGACATCTGTCACTCATTCATACCTTCAATACAGAATCAGATAGGTTGGGACAGATCTCAGCCCAGGGACGAGAGAGAAGATCAAACCACTACAACCAAACAATAGTATCTTCAGAGAACATTCTCCAGAGGTGTGGAAGTGTCAGAATTAGAATCAAGTCACACTGCCATGATGCTGCTTGTCTGAAATTCCAGCACTGGGGAAGCTGAAACAAGGGCTACAAGTGCTCGACAGTCTGGCCCTCGTGAGTGAGACTGGACTCACTGTGGTGGACTTTCCAAAAGGAAAGCTGAGAAATTAGAGAAGGCTTTATACATGGTTACCTGACACTGTCTTCTAACTGGTTCAGACTTTTATTGTTTATTATTTCAGAACAAAGCATATTTCAGAAATTCTCACTCCAAGACACAGCTACTCCTGCTACATATGGTATGTTCTGATATACATCTTTTTGTGCCAGAGAATTTTCTTACAAGTAGTCATTCTGACAACCAACCAGGTGCATGGTGTCAGGATGTCATCTTTCATATGACACAGATCTCAGAGTTGCTATGGACAGTGAAGAATGATTGGGGACAGATAGGGACACTTTCATATTCTGTATTGTGAAGACACACTTGTCCTTCACACTGAGGAAAGGAAACAAAACCGACACCCTTTCATTTGTTTTGAGTTAACCTCCCAGGAATCTCTGGAAGAGTATAAGGTCGATTATCAGTAGAAACTAATTAGATTCTGCGTTCCAATGTGCCCAAGTCCAAACACCTGCAGACGAGGAGAAAGCCAAGAAAGTAACAAGCAAACATTATATGAGAAGTGTGTCAAGTGTGTCATGTTGACCATCTGGCCAGAGAGGCCAAACAAAATGGAGCTCCAGGACTATTGGCTGTCTTTGCCTATGGCCCTATCTCCTCCTTATATATCCTGCAGGGTGAAGATGGCATGGAATGCATATCTTTAGGGTAATTAACCTACTTTTTCAGACTGCTGGCTCTCTCTAGATAAACTGTAATTTTAAGATTCAAACCCTTTATTCATTGTGTTCTCTTGACAGGTAGCAAGGACTAAAATCCAGTCTCACTATCTTGGTGGCCATCCTTCTTTCCCCACGAGCAGTACCCTGGTCTTGCACAATTCCCTGAGGTTGATGGCTTCTGGGGACTTGATCCCAGCGTCGCATCCTCCCGTCTGCTCAAGAAATTTGCCTCTTTCCTCTGTAACAGCTGTGAGAGTCCACTTGTCTCTAGATCTCCAAGCACCGGAAGAGCTCCTTCAATGTAAGCCACAACCACGCCATACCCCCGTTTCCACCCGAGGGCACACTCGGTAAACTGAGTCTCGAAAGCTCTGATAAATTGTGACTCCCGTCCTGGCGAATATTTTTCTTTTCACAGGAAAAGGGTGTTCAACACAGGCTAAGAACAAGGCTGACACTCAACACCATACCTCAACTTCTAGGCCCGACCAGTGGGGTCTTTTCCACCTCCGAAGCCGGGACAAAATAGAAGTAGCTCTCCTCGCCCTCCGCCAGCAGCTCCTAGCGGTACTAGGAGTCCGCGCCACTTCCATATAAACAGAGCCAGGGGCACGCCCACCGGAAACTGGGCGCCTGGGCGCCCGTCCACCTATCAAACATTAAGCACTTCCGGAAGTAGAGAGCTCCGTTTCCTAGGGGACGATCTTCTGAAACGGGCGTAGGACGCAGGGTGAGTTCCGGCCTGTAGCTCTTTCCCTGCGGACAGTTTTGCGGGCGAAGTACGCGAGCCTTGGTCCGTGTTTGTCGCGAGCCCTCCGGGGCCTCGGGTGGAGAGCGACACAGTCTCAGGAGCGCGGCTCGCAACGGAAGGCCGCTCGGCTGCGCGCGCCGGGGCGCCCCCTGCAGGCGATGCCCGAGGTTGAGGCTGGCGGAGCCGCGTGCGGACCGCACGGGCACAGCCAGGCCCAGCGCTGGGCGGGAGGCGCGGCGGAGAAACGAGTCGCCTACATCCCCGGCTTTACCCGGGCCAGCAGCCTTGGCAGGAGGGACCCAGGCAGGAAGCCCTGAGGGTAGTAGGGACGCCCTGTTGGAAAGCCGGACCAGCCTAAGCCAGGGAGCAGGTTAGGATGCTAGGCAAACTTGCATTCATAACAGAATCGCTCTGGAGATAGAAGCCATTATTTGATAATCATATAACTGGATTAACAAAATCTTGAGCTGGGCAGTGGTGGCCCACGCCTTTAATCCCAGCACTTGGGAGGCAGAGGCAGGCGGATTTCTTGAGTTCGAGGCCAGCCTGGTCTACAGAGTGAGTTCCAGGACAGCCAGGGCTACACAGAGAAACCATGTCTTAAAACAAAACCCAAAAAACAAAATTTTGAGTTCAAGGCCCCAATTGCCCCTGAGGTAAACTATTAACTTTATAGTGCTATGAGCGGATTAATGATTTTTTTTATTTTTTATTTTTTTAAAATTCTTTCAACACCTTTTCTTTAAACCTGAAACAGCTCTTTTTTTTTTTTTTAAGATTTATTTATTTATTATATGTAAGTACACTGTAGCTGTCCTCAGACACTCCAGAAGAGGGTGTCAGATCTTGTTACGGGTGGTTGTGAGCCACCATGTGGTTGCTGGGATTTGAACTCCGGACCTTCGGAAGAGCAGTCGGGTGCTCTTACCCACTGAGCCATCTCACCAGCCCGATTTTTTTATTTTTATCTTTTAGTACAAAGTCCTAATCACTTTAATTCCCTACTTGGCCTCACCTTTTAATATCTCACATTGGGAACTAAATTTCAACATGACTCTTAGAGATGTCAAAACAGACCAATACAAGTGATGATTCCAAAGTTTCTGGTCAAAGCGACTCTTTCACTAAACCAGAGCAAACTGTACTGAGGCTTTCTAAAAGCCCCTTTCCCTTACTATTAAAAATCAGACCAGAGTTTTGATTCCAAGCACCCACATTGCATTTCACAAAAGTCTCTAACTCCAGTCCATGGAATCCAACGCCCTCTTCTGGCTGCTACAGGTATCAGGCAAGAATGTAGTACATCCTTTCCTGATTGTAAGTACTTAAATTTTGTTTGGTATCTGAAGAAGTTCAGAACATGCATAGTGGGATATTTTAAGAGTAAAATAAAAGTCACTTAATGATCCCAGTACTCAAGATTTCTGCATTTTGTTATGTTTTCTACTTTTTTCTATGCATGATTTTATATGCTTACAATATTCTTTGTCAATTAGATGCTAACATGAAAAAGACTGTGTCAGGATATTATTTATCAAATTCTTTTTCTGTAACAGAAACCCTCAGACATCATTCTGGAAAATCAGAGGTAACTTTCTGTTGTTTAAGTTTTGTGGGTTTTTTTTTTTTTTTTCCGAGACAGGGTTTCTCTGTATAGCCCTGGCTGTCCTGGAACTCACTTTGTAAACCAGGCTGGCCTCGAACTCAAAAATCCACCTGCCTCTGCCTCCCGAGTGCTGGGATTAAAGGCATGCACCACCACGCCCGGCTCCAGTTTTGTAGGTTTAAAAAATGTTAATATTTATTATTTTATGTGTATGGCTGTTTTGCCTGTATAGAGGTAGGTGTGTGTGCCACTTGTGTGCCTGGACCGGTGGAGGCCAGAAGAGGGCACTGGATCTGCTGGAGCTGGAGCTAGAGATAGTTGTGAGCCACCTTGTGAATGCTGGGTCCTGGTCGTCTGCAGGAGCAGCAAGTGGCCCTAGTGGCTGAGCTAACTCTCTAGGCTTCAGTCTCCCGTGCTTTGTTTCCTGAGGCAGAATCTCGTGTAGCACAGGCTAGTCTGCACTGGAGTTGTGTAGTTGAGGGTGACTTTGATCTCTTTTCAGATCAAAGTGTAACTTTATACACATTTAATAGGCTAGAAACTCAGAATAAAGAGTCAGCGCCATTTTGCTTGCGGGGAGGAAGGCCTAAGGGACTGGAACAAACCAGGGTGTTGAGGAAAATGTCCCAAGTCTGCTTCCAAAGGGCAGGGAACGTGAAGTTAGGGGTTAGGTGCCAGAATTAAGCATTGCCACATAATAGACATGTGTAGTAAAGAGAGTCCAAAAGTCTGTTTCATATAATAAATATGTAACGGCAGCCGGGCAGTGGTGGCGCACGCCTTTAATCCCAGCACTCAGGAGGCGGAGGCAGGTGGATTTCTTGAGTTTGAAGCCAGCCTGCTCTACAAAGTGAGTTCCAGGACAGCCAGGGCTACACAGAGAAACCCTGTCTCAAAAAAACAAAACAAAAAAATATGTAACAGTTTGGTTTTCAGAAAGTAATAGGTCAACCTTTAGAAGTGGCTTCAATTATGCAAGTACTAGGGCACCTCAAGTCCACATAACCAGCTAATGCTGATTCAGGCAAGTGTGACGCAGAACCAGTGTTTTAGGTCTTGTTATTTAGGCCGTAAGCCATCTCTTCAGCCAACATTTTGGGTTTATAAATGGCAGCCATTATTATATTTTGGGTTTTATTGTATATGTTCACTATAGCTTTTTTGTTATCTATTTTTGAGACGGGGTCTCACTGTGTAGCTCTGGCTATTCTGAAACTCACTATGTAGACCAGGCTAGCATCAAACCCACAGAGATTCACCTGCTTCTGCCTTCTGAGTGCTGGAACTAAAGGCATGTGCCACTATGCCCAGCATATGCTCACCATAGTTAAAAAAACAGTTGACACAAATTAAATGAAGATAGTTGAATTTTAGTGATAATCATGGTAATTCTTGAAATAATTCTTACACAGAATGAACCAGTATTGATTAATTGGCATTTTACACACACCAACCAAGAAAACTTAAAACAACTATCAAAGGCAGTCTACCCTAAGTAATGTATGGTAATATCTACTATTGGATATTTAAAAAGGGATGCTAAGAGCACTATAGTTCACTTGGAGCAAAAACAACCTGTCATTCATCCTAATCAGGATTTTTTTTTTTTTTTTTTTTTTGGTTTTTCGAGACAGGATTTCTCTGTGTAGCCCTGTCTGTCCTGGAACTCACTTTGTAGACCAGGCTGGCCTGGAACTCAGAAATCCACCTGCCTCTGCCTCCCAAGTTCTGGGATTAAAGGCGTGCGCCTCCACTGCCCAGTTTCCTAATCAGGATCTTAACAAAGCATTAGGTTTCCAGGAGAGACTATTCTAGAGTAGTTGGTAAATCTTTTGATAGTTTTACATCTGAAAAACCAGGAACAGGCTACACCTTGGAATCTGAAAACAACAGCCAGTCACACCATGACAAGATTCCCACTGTAGTGTAAGATGAAAAGGCCTTCCTTCAGCCATGTTCCCTGGCTCTAGATGAGCTTCATGTGTCCAGAATTCAGCTGTGTTTACACACTTGTGCCATCTGAGCCTTAGAAGTAGGTCTTTGTAAAGGGTAGTAATTTGCACAAAGACAAAAGTAGGCCTGAAGCTGGGCGTGGTGGTGCACACCTTTAATCCCAGCACTCGGGAGGCAGAGGCTGGCGGATTTCTGAGTTCGAGGCCAGTCTGGTCTACAAAGTGAGTTCCAGGACAGCCAGAGCTAACAGAGAAACCCTGTCTGGAAAAACCAAAAAAAAAAAAAAAAAGTAGGTCTGAATATGATTGTAACCATAGTTCTGGGTATGTCTGTGAGTCCTTCAGGCCAGCAACTTCACAGAAGGTGTGATGAGTGAAGAAGATTGTTGCTGTCAACAGGACTGTTCTTCTCTGAGGACAGCTGTTTCTGTACTCTTAAAGAGAAAACCAACATGTCCACTACTAACTACCCCTAGACTTGATGATTATCTTTTTGAAGGATCTGTCTCAAATATTCATCTTATTAATCTTCTCTCTAAAGCCTGTTTTTAGCACCTGTGTACCTTATCAGAGCTCCAGCCTCAAAAGTTTTCACCGTATTATCTGGGTCCCATCTCTTCCAAACCTCACACCAGCAGTGAAGTGTTAACCCAGACTAGCTGAACAGAAAGACCATCAGCGTCTGATTTCAGCCTGAGCCCAATTTTTCTGTCTTGATCCTTAGAGACAATGACTTCAAGGGTCCCTCTAATTCCTGCTCTACAGATCCCCACACCATTATCTGATGTGGGTGTCACTGTATGTTTCACACAGAAGATCCTGCTGCTAGCTGTGTCTGGGCCCCGGGGACCAAGGCTAGAAGTGCACACATTTCTTTTTCATATAAGCTCTGCATCATGTATTTAGAAGTACTTTGGATATAGATTAAGATAAAGATTCCCACTTTGAATGATGGGAGCAGAAGCCTCTGTCAGAACTGCTGGGCTGGCAGGGCTGGTAGCGAGGGTAGTTTGGGCTTGGATTACCTGTGTACAAGAGAAGGTTAAAGACATGTTTTGTTTTGTTTTCAGCCACTTTCCCGACTGTACAGACCCATGATTCCAATCTCCTGCAATCCTAAACTTCTGAGACTCTCCTGACCTCCACTGAACTGGATTCTCGGTGAGCACTAGCACACCTAGTTTTATCCGGTGCTCGGGATTGAACCCAAGGCTTTGTGCATTGCTTCTAGAGCACTCTACCTACTGAACTGTCTTCTCAGCCCCTTCTTTCACTATCTTTTTAATGAGCAGCCTTGAAATTATTTCAAGACTTTTCAATTTATGTGTAAACGTGTGCCTACAGATCCAGGTGCATGTGTTGCTGGGTGCCCATGGAGGCCAGAAAGAGGTGTCTGATACCTGGGAGTTGGAATTAGGAGTGGCTGTTAGCCTCCTGAGATCAGGGCTAAGAACCAAACCCAGGTGAAGAACAGCAAATACTCAGAAGTGCTCAACCGTCTCTTCAATCCCATGAGGAGCTTTTCTGAAACCTCCTCAGTTAGGCTGAGAGTAGGCTGAGCATGGTGGGAAAAGATGTGCCGCACTGCTGGTTCCAGGTCAGCCTGGCTCAGAGCCTGAGTCCCACAAGATTAAAGTGACACATTTAGTCACGTTTTATGTGTTTTTCATCCCTGTGGTTTTACTTATTGTTATTACTGCTTTGACAAATCAACACTACAACACTGATTGTGGGCATACCAGAAGAGGGCATTGGATTCCATTACAGATGGTTGTGAGCCACTATGTGGATGTGGTTGCTGGGAATTGAACTCAGGACCTCAGGAAGAGCTGTCAGTGCTCTTACTGCTAAGCCATCTCTCCAGCCCCCACATGACAACTTTTTTTTAAAAAAAAGTTTTAAAATGTATTCTTTTCGCATACAATATATCCTGACCAAAGCTTCCACTCCTTCCAGCCCTCCCCCAGCTCCCCTCTTCCCTAGATCCATTCCTCCCATCTCCCTTTAGAAAAAAGAAGGCAAAAAAAAAAAAAAAAAAAAAAGAAAAGAAAAGAAAAGAGAAGGCTTCTTAGGGATATCACCTGAACATGACACAACACGACACAATGCGACTAGGCAGAAGCTCTCACATCAAGGCTGGCTGGGCAAGGCAACCAGTAGGACTCAGTAAGAACAAAAGGGTCCTGAGAACAACCAGAAGAGTCAGACACGCCCACGCCCACGCCCACGCCCACTGAACTTTACAGCTTTTAGCCCTATTTAGTCACACCAAACCTTGCCATTGGTTGAATAGGTTGTTCTCAAGCTTTCAAGATGATAAAAAGGACATCTTATTTTATCACCATCAAACTTCCAATTAGTTCCTCAAGAAAGAAAACTAGAAGTGGATCTGACAGATGGAAAAGATGACTAGAACCTAGCAGATTGGCTAAACCAAAGAAAGAATCAGTTAAGACTTTGATGCTGGAGATGTTGCTCAACAGTAGAGTGTGCTTAGCCTTGGAAAGGCCCTAATTTCTGTGTCCATCATTAAAGAGAAAACTGATGATTGAAATTGTTCTTAAAATGTATTTATTTTTTCTGTAATGTGTAGCATGTCTGCTGTACCCAGGGCATCATTCACAATAGGTGAGACCTCATGCTGAGCACAACCCTATACTTCCTTTACATTATTACATTATAGATGGGAGCCAGCACAGCTGCTGAGAATTACTTAACAATTGTATGCTCTTGGTCAATTCCATGTTGAAATATATGTCTGAGTAAGGTATGGTATTTGAATATGATAAATTATTTTTCTTAATATTTGTGGTTGAGCTTTGTTAAAGTATAAATAAAATAGACTAGGAAGGATATGGTAAATTAAGGTCTCATTACTGCTGTATGTAATCTGTGATCTGCATTTCCTGGCATCCTGCATCTGGTTGTCTCTGAGGAGAGGGGTCTCTGGACAGAAGCTTCCCATCTTTCCAAGCAGCACGACAGCCACTTCCTTTGGCCTTTCCCCGGAAATGGGAGAACTAGAAATAGCTCAGCACAGTTAGAAACACACCTTATAAAGATGCCAAAGATGCTCTGGAAATGGACTTTTCTACTTTAGGAATTCTGTAGTTTATGAAATTAATTTGTTAGCTCCGTCAGCCTGATATAGTCTTCAGAGTTACCTGAGAAGGGACTCTTAATTGAAGGATTGTGCAGATCCTGTTGACCCATTGACCTATCTATGACGGGCTGCCTTGACTCTTAATTGCTGTGATGTAGAAGGGCTTAGCCCACTATGGGCAGCACCATTCCCTGCACAAGTGGTCCTTGACTGTATTAAAAATCTAGTTAGTTAAGCAGAAACCAGCAGCTGAGTGAGCAAACAATGTTCCTTTGTGGTTTTGAGATCCTGTAATTATAAGCCAAATGAGCCCTTTCCTCCCCTAAGGTGCTTCTGGTCAGACTGTTTCATCACAGCACTAGAAATAAAGCTAGAGAAGAAACAGGGAAGTGGAATGTAAGGATTTTGTTAAGATGGTTACATCTGAGTGTTTTCATATGCAGTTCTAGGGCTTGGGGGGCAGAGGCAGGAGGATGGAAGTACAGAGCAAGTTATAGGACAGTAAGACTGTCAGATGAGAAAGACAGACGAGGAGAAACTGGGTGGAAAAGATGGAGACAGTCTTTTACATTTAAGAACCTGATGATCTTTTGTTTTGTTCAGGAGAGTCCTCCTTGTCTATGAAATGCAGTTATCACAGCAGCTGGACTTGTTTCCTGAATGCAAGGTGACCCTTCTGTTATTTAAAGATGTAAAAAATGCAGGAGACTTGAGAAAAAAGGCTATGGAAGGATCTATTGATGGTTCATTGATAAATCCCAATGTGGTAAGTACAAAATATGGGAATGACTTAACCAAGACAGACATTTAAGAATATACTTGCCAGGAGTGGTGGCACACGCCTTTAATCCCAGCACTCAGGAGGCAGAGACAGGCGGATTTCTGAGTTCGAGGCCAGCCTGGTCTTCAAAGTGAGTTCCAGGACAGCCAGGGGTATACAGAGAAACTCTGTCTTGACCCCCCCTCCCCCCCAAAAAAAAGAATATGCTCATTTTACAGGTAAAAAGTGTTTGCCCAAGTTACACTTTGGTGTTTTAAAATAATAGAGTCTAAAATGTTGTATCCTGTCTTAGGAAGGGCTATGGCCTAGCTGTGAGCATATGTGTGTTCTGGCAGATGCCTGAGTTTTGTGCTTCTCATACGTGAAGTGTGAGTCTGAAGAAGAAGCCTGGTGTCTTAGCTACTGTTGTGTTGCTGTAAAGAGACACCATACCCAGGGCAGTTTATGAAAGAAAGCACGTAACTGGAGGCTGCTTACACTTTCAGAGGCTAGTCCATGACCATGATAGTGAGGCATGTGACAGCAGGCAGGCAGGCAGGTCACTAGGGCAATAGTAAGAGCTTACATCTGGCCCACAAGATGGAGGTAGAGAACACAACTGGGCCTATTGTGGCCTTTGGGGTTTCAAAAGCCCATCCCCAGGGACACCTCACACCCCAGTGACATCAGTGAATCCTCAAAGCCTAACTCCAGTGACACACCTCCTCGAACAAGGCCACATCTCCGATGATGGCTCTTCTTAATTCTCAACCTGACTACATCTGGAGTGAACTAAACCCTCCAAATGGCTGGGCATACCTGTGAGGGGATCTTTGCTTAAGTGAGTCATCTGAAGTGGGAAGATCCACTTCTAATCCAGATCTTTGAGGTGGGACAACACACCTTTAATCTAGATCCTTTGAAATCGTAAGATCTACCTCTAATCTGGGCCACACCTTCTTGGAAGCCTATATACATGACATGGAAAAAGGAAGCTCTCTCAACTTATTATAAAATGGGTCTCCTATAAAATAAGAAATAAATACTTCAAGAGAGAAGAACCAAGACATAGTCACAATCAAAGCAAAATCAAATTCCAGCTGTATAAACAATGTAATGCCCAGTATCTGGGATCCACTCATGATCTTCTGAGCTCCTTCAAAGGTCGTGTGTTACTCCAGCTCTGCCATCTGTATCATACACAACTTGTCTTCTAAGTTCAGGCAGCCTCTGTCCCGTTGCTGCTGCTATATACTGACATCTCCAAAATGTTAGGATCTCCTGCAACTAGGCCACACCTTCACCAATGGCCTTTTCTGGCCTCTCTCAGTGCCAAACCTTAGCTACTCTCCATGACCCCTTCATGCCTCCAAAACCAGTACCATCTGGGTCACTCTTAAACTTGCCAAGTTCAACTGCCAGCATACGGTACAACCTTGACTACCTCTGTTCACAGCTTCTGTGTGCTCTTAAGAAACACTTCTAAGAAATGATACTGGTGTCTTCTTTTTTTTTTAAAGATTTATTTATTTATTATATGTACACCCCAAAAGAGGGAGTCAGATCTTGTTAAGGATGGTTGTGAGCCACCATGTGGTTGCTGGGATTTGAACTCTGCACCTTTGGAAGAGCAGTTGCATGCTCTTACCCTCTGAGCCATATCTCCAGCCCCCACTGGTGTCTTCTTAATCACTGTAATTTCTCAGTTCCAGCTAACCAGCATCAGTTATCCCTGTAACTCAGATTTCTTCTCAGTGGTGCTGGTCTCTTGTTAATTATGGCTAACTCTTCAATCCCAGCTGATAAGATACAACAGATTCTTCATATAAAAAGCCCTGTGGAGTCTTTGCTTCCCTCTGAAACTTCACAAACCAGGCCTTCATTGTCTGCCCTGTTTTTTCCAAACTCCTACAGAATAGCTCACTGAACTCTCAACACTCTATGTGTGACTTCTATCCCAAAAGTCATCCACAATCCTCCCCAAAACATGGCCAGGTCCTTCACAGCAGTATTCCACTATCCTAATACCAACTTCTGTCTTAGGATTCAATTGCTATGAAACACCACAACCAAAGCAACTTGGAAAGGAAAGGGTTTATTTATTTGCCTTACATTTCCATATCACTGTTCATTAAACAAATCAAAGGAAGTCAGGACAGGAACACAAGCAAGGCAGGAACCTGGAGGCAGGAGCTGATGGCCATGGAGAAGAGCGCTTACTCACTTGCTTCCCATGACTTGCTCAGCCTGCTTTCTTAGACAACCCAGGACCACCAGCCTAGGGGTAGTCCCACCCATACTGTCCTGGGCCTTGTCACATCAATCCCTAGTTAAGAAAATGCTCTACAACCCTGCCTATGTATAGCCTGATCTTATTGAGGCATTTTCTCTCTCTCTTTTTTTTTTTTTAAAGATTTATTTATTTATTATATAAGTAAGTACACTGTAGCTGTCCTCAGACACTCCAGAAGAAGGAGTCAGATCTTGTTACCGATGGTTGTGAGCCACCATGTGGTTGCTGGGATTTGAACTCCGCACCTTTGGAAGAGCAGTCGGGTGCTCTTACCCACTGAGCCATCTCAGCAGCCCGAGGCATTTTCTCAGTTGAGGCTTCCTCCTCTCCAGTGACTCTAGCTTGTATCAAGTTGGCATATGATCTAGCCAGCAGGCCTTCCGGTCCTTTGTAAGCAACCCACCAGCTGAGAACCAGACATTCAAGTCTATGGACCTCTGGGGCCATTCTCATTCACACCAGCACAAATGGCAGAGTGGTTAAGAGCATGCAGTAAGGCGCCAGGGTTCCACTTACTGTGACTTAGGAAGGTGCCCTCTTGTTCTTTGCATTGTGCATATTCCAGCAGTCCTGCATGGGGAGTGCTGTGCATTGTCTCCCTGTGTTAGGTCAGACAGCAACTTGCCTGGTTCCCACAAGGTAAACAACAGGGCTGGGATTGAAACTCTGCCATCTTTATCCATCCAGTTACCTCATCTGTTCTATGAGTAGCTGATTTCATTGAGTATGTGGGGATTGAAGAAAACAATGCTGTTGAAGTTTAGGTTGTGGCCTATTCTGTATTCACCTACAAGAATCATGCAGCTTTAAAGTTATATAATTTTTTTGTGTTGCAACAGCCCTTGAAGTCATAGTTTTTAAATACAGTCCATAAGAATTATGATCAGATAAACAGCTGGACTAAGGTTACCTCAGGCAGGCACAAGGTTAGGGACACTCCTGATTTTTCTGTGCTAACTTTTATATTCTCCCTGGTAGGTTGTCGATCCATTTCAGATATTTGTGGCAGCAAACAAAGCCGTTCATCTCCACAGACTGGGAAAAATGAAGACAAGAACCCTGTCTACTGAAATTATCTTCAACCTCTCCCCAAATAATAATGTAATGTGGTGACTGTCTTTATTTCTCTTGTCCTTGTCATCTGTGACTGCCCAGCCCCGCTCCAGTGTGACACTGAGGGCTAGGTTTCTCCAAGTAAGCTGTTAGCACTAAGCCAAAGTAGCTATGTAGAGAGGTCTAGGCAGAGATGTTTAGCACAGTGGAGTTGGATTCTTGGTCAAAGTTTAACCCAGTGGGGCTAGTATCCTCAGTGCTTTCAGTGTTGTCTTAAGTAGACCCCTTGAGGATTTTTGTTTAAGAAACTGATGGAAACCCACATGATAAAATGTGAGGTATAGATACATTTTGTGTTATTCTCCATATAAATTTCTCAAGGTGGAGTCTTTATTATTTTTCATAGTCAGTACTAGGCACTTTCTGTGAGCTATTAGAGTCATTGACACCTGCTCGGTCACACAGCACACCACACCACAGCATAGAATTATTCATGGCTTGAAGTCTTCATATGAGTGCTTCCATTCTGGAGCGTGTGTGTGTGTGTGTGTGTGTGTGTGTGTGTGTGTGTGTGTGTGTATGCAAATATATGTGGTTAGGGGAGTACGGGTGCCTGAGTACCATGATGTGCTGTGGAGGTCTAGAGAATGTCCTTAGGTGTTGGCCCTGGCCTTGTACCTTGTTCTAGATAAGGTCTCTTTGTTTTTGTTTTTGCCATGGTATATACCAAGTTATCTGGCCTGCAGATTCCTGGGTTCTTCTGTCTCCACCTCCTATCTTGTTGTAGGAACACTGGGATTACAGATGATTGCTGCTGTGCCTGGCTATACATGGGTGCTAGGGAATTGAACGCTTATGTAGCAAGTGCTTTACCCACTGAGCCATCTCCCCAGCCCAAGAGTGCTGTTTAAATGAAAGCTATTGAGGTAATGACATTCTGTGTGTGACACATGGAAATGATGTCTGTACTCTGGTGATGAAATTTTGGTATTATTGCTGTTAATAACCAGCTACTAATATCAAAGGGAAAACTTAAGAAGTCTTTGGCATGAATTAAACCACACTTGGTTACAAAGTTTATAAAATCAGTCAGCACAGCTTCATAACTCATTAATAGAATCATTGGAAATAACTGAAAACATTCTTGTTTGAGACACATCTCTGGGGACAGAAAAACCAAATACGATCTTGATAATGAACAAGACAAAACTTAGTACCCTAAGATAAATGACAAGAGGAATACAAACTGAGGTCTGGAAAGGTCACCTGGAGACAGGGGTAGAGGTGTTTGTGTGCAAAGCCAGAAAGTCTGGACTTGATCCAGAGGAGCAAAGTGCAAGTATAAGCAGGGACAGCAGTGGTAGGTGCTGGGAAGGGGTCGTTAGGGGAGGAGCACTGGGAAACAGGGAGGCTGACTGAGCCAGCAGCACCAGCAGCACAGAGTCCAGACATGATGCTGGCAGCACAAAGTCCAGGCATGATGCTGGCAGCACAAAGTCCAGACATGACGCCGCCTCATTGTCCTTTGTTTCTTTTTCATAGATTTCAGAGGCTTTGAAGAAATTTGGCATCTCAGAAAGTAGCACTTCAGTTCTGATTGTTTGCATTGAAGATGGAAGCAAACAAGTACCTCGGGAACACCTAATATCTCAAGTGGAAGGCCAGCAGGTGCCCTTGGAAAGTCTTCCCGAAATAACAAGGCTCTCGGAGGTCAAGAAGGTTTGTAGTGCACATTTTGGTTTTGTTTGTTTGTTCGTTCGTTTGTTTGTTTCTTTGTTTTTGGCTTTTTGAGATAGGGTTTCTCTGTATAGCACTGGCTGTCCTGGAACTCACTTTGTAGACCAGGCTGGCCTCGAACTCAGAAATTCTCCTGCCTCTGCCTCCCGAGTGCTGAAATTAATGTAGTGCACATTTTGAAGAGTTCAGTAGATGAACTCTGCTGACACTGCTTGCTCATCACTGTTGTATGAATTTTGAATGATTAACATTTTAGTTAGCATACAAGATACTGGGACTCATTACATTAATACAAATCCTGTTACTGCTCTTTCTCATATCTACCTCCTCTCTTGTTCCCAATACCTTTTGAACTTTTAAGTATTAGTGCAGGATGGAAGATGACTCAGCAGTTGAGAGCACTTGCTATCCTTCCCAAGTGCCCTGGGCTGATTCCTGGCATGCTCATAGCCATCTCTGCTGCCACTTCCTGGGAATCCAATGTCTTCTTCTGGCCATCATGGGAACTGCACACATGTAGTATATACATTCTACAGGCAAAACACCCATACAAGTAAAAATTTAAAAAGCTTTAGAAATAGTAACATAGCCAGGCGTGGTGGTGCAAGCCTTTAATCCCGGCACTTGGGATGCAGAGGAAGGTGAATTTCTGAGTTCGAGGCCAGCCTGGTCTACAGAGTAAGTTCCAGGACAGCCAGAGCTACACAGAGAAACCCTGTCTCGAAAAACCAAAAACAACAAAAAAACAGAAATAGTAACATAATTTTATAAATTCTTTGAAAGTATTTATAAATGAAAACTCAGATGCGGAATGAAAACTGTAAGAAAAGGGATCTCTTTCAATATTAAATGACGCCAGGCATGGTGGCACACGCCTTTAATCCCAGCACTCGGGAGGCAGAGGCAGGCGAATTTCTGAGTTCGAGGCCAGCCTGGTCTACAAAGTGAGTTCCAGGACAGCCAGGGCTGCACAGAGAAACCCTGTCTCGAAAAAAACAAAACAAAACAAAACAAAATATTAAATGACTTTATGAAGTTAATTGCTAGATGCAGATTCTTAAAATTAATACAAATATGGTTTACATGTTCAGGAAACTTGGGTTTTTTATATTAATAACTACACTTCAAAAGAATATTTGACATTAGTGACAAATTGCCAACAACTTTGAATACTTTAAACGTATTTGTGATTTCAAATCATGAATGCCATAGTGAAATGATAAAACCACATATTCTTGTTTATGTAATAGCAGCACGTGGACATAGCATTCATAGATTGTCATTCACTTTTGCAGATATATAAACTGTCATCACAAGAAGAGAGGATTGGAACCTTATTGGATGGTATCATTTGTAGAATGTCAACAAAGGATGTTTTATAAGATAGTTAAAATGTCAACAGAAAATCACAGGGTTAATCGCTATAGCTTTTCTTCCCTAGTTGTACATTAACATATTCATCACAGGAAAAGGGAGAAGATACCACAACCGGCCCGACTGTTTTTACTTCTTAAAGTTAATCTCTGTCACTGGTTCTGTCATTGTCATCTAGTCTTCTGTTTGTATTTCAAGACATTTCATTTTTATACAATTGGAATAAAAAGTGCAAGCACCTAGAGAGGGCTACAGAGCTCAAGGCTTGTCCTCAGTAATCCCTCCATCAGTTGTCACCCACCTTCTACTTCCACATTGCCCTTTAAGCTCCGCATCCTGAGCATCTTATGCATAAGAGTTTAACTCTAAGCCAGGTGTGGTAACTCATTACAGTCCACTGCTCAGGAAGCTGAGGCAGGAGAAAGCCACAAGTTTGAGGTCAGCTTGGGATATGCCACAAGTTCCAGATCCAGCACTATGTTAAATCCTATCTCAATGAGTAAATAGCAATTCATTTAACTCTCTTAGCCACTTTTTAGGTAGATTTGTCTTTGTGCCCACTTTATACAACAGGCAGCTAAAAGAGTGTAGCAGTATTAACTGACTAGCCCAGGGTCATGTAACTAGTGCAAAATCATGTTTGATGGTTTCTTCTCCCCCTCACTTTATCTTGTATTGGATTGTATCCATCGAGATAGGCTTGGTCAAGGGTTAGCAAAGCTCTGTGAAGGGCCAGATAAGTGCTCTGCTCCTCAAAGGCCATCTCGTCTGGCTCCTGTTGCAATTACTCAATGCGACCTTTGCAGTCTGAAAGCAGTCACAGAGGACAGGTACATAGTGAGTGGCCTCTGTCCAGTGAGCCTTGACTTGAACAAGCAGTGGGCAGCCCTGGAGTTGAGACTGTAGACTCCAGAGTTGGTTAGGGTATAGTGACAGTCAACCCCTAAAGCTCACTGGCTCAGTACTGCAGAAGGAAGCAGAGGGAAACCCACAGCAGTGCTTTAGAGCCCCAGGCTGGGGCTTCTCAGCCTGGGCTTCTAGGTAACTGCACGGCTGGTCAGAAGCTCTGGGGAGGGCGGAGATGCCTAAAAGCATCCACATGGCAGTGGCAGGTATTGATCACCTCTTTTCATTCATACAAGTTCAAAAATGGTGACTCCTTGTTCCTCCCACAAGCACAGTCAGTTCTGCCCCTCCCATCCCCTCTAGAGCTCCGTCTGCAAAGCCAGGTGCTCCCTCATAGTGCAGGGCTGGGGTTGCTCTCCGGTGGTGGTTTGAATATGCTTGGCCCAGGGAGTGGCACTATTCGAAGATGAGGCCTTTTTGGAGTTGGTAAGACCTTGGCGGAAATGTGTCATTGTGGGCATGGGCTTTAAGAGACCCTCCCTCCTACTAGCCATGTGGGAGCCAGTCTTCTCTTAGCAACCTTCAGATGAAGATGTAGAACTCTCAGCTCCTTCTGCACCATGCCTGCCTAGACACTGCCATGCTCCTGCCTTGATGATAACAAACTGAACCTCTGAACCTGTAAGCCAGCTCAATTAAATGTTGTCCTTATAAGAGTTGCCTTGGTTATTGTGTCTGTTTACAGTAGTCAAACCCTAAGACATACCCTGTACCCAAAATTCCTTTCTGAGTCACACCTCTTGAGTGTTCAGACAAGCCAGCTCCATGGAGGTGAGGCAGAGGGTGATACAGAACAGAGAATAAGTGACTTGCACATTTGCCCAAGATTGTTCAAAACGAAAGAAATCTTGATTCCTCTTCTCACTATTATGTGTGTGTGGGTATATGTGTGGGTGGGTGGGTGCATGTTCTCAGTGTCCCTGCCTGTCACAGGGACCCCACATTGAGTGTGCAGCTGGAATGTTAGCTCAAGGGATGCACACTCCTACGGTAGATACTGCTGGGCTTAGTGTGATGGAGAAAGCCTCACAGAAGCCCAAGAAGGCTGACCTTGGAGACGACAAACTGAAACATACTGCAGTGACCATCAGAGCCAGCCAGGGTCAAAGAGAGCCACATTGCAAGACGGTGAGGCATATAGTCCTAGTAACTGAGTCACCTGTGTTTAGAGTGGCATAGCAAAGGGTCTCTGTGTAGTTGGAATTGGTCAGTGGCAAGGTTTGGCTTGACCTCTTGAGTTAAGCTCTATCAGAGAGGATGCCAGGATGAAACAGGACCCCCAGTAATGCCCAAGTGTCACACTGACTTAGGGGTACCTGGATCTCTGTGATCAGCAGTCTCTAGCCTAGGGTGGGAGAGAGCAAAGTACCCCACATCTCTAATAGTATCCCATATTACAGAGGAACTAACTGAGAAGGAGGGACAGCCTTGCATATATAAGCACAGCACCATATCCCATCTCAGCCTTGTGTCAGAGGTTTGCAAGATGACACAGTCATGCACAAAGCACCTGGATTTCTGGAGTTCCTAAGCCTTTGAACCCAGGCTAGGTCCAGCCTTGCTGGGGCCAGCTCCAATGGGGGTGTTCTTCTTTCTTGTCAGTTCTTCTTGAGGCAGCAGAGGGAGAAGGGTGTTGGTGGAGGGTAAGACTTTGTCTTACGAGATATTTAGGGTTACTGTATGATAATTAAAAGTTTACTTATCTAAGTCTAAGTTACTATGCTACTGTAGCTGACCTGCCTTCTATGATCCTCTGAGGCCAGACACTGCAGTCTCTGACCCTAGCACCTCTTCCTCAAACAGCAAAGGGATAAGTAAATGGCCTTTGCACTACCTCAGCAGGAGCCGCTTGGCTCCAACTCTCAGCCTGCTAGCAGTCCCACTACAAAAAAAACTTAATAATCACAGATATAATTTTAGGAATTCTTATAGGACCATCATTAAGACAAGTCATCTATTTGTCTATATAGCCTCACTAAAAGACAGTACATCTTCGTGGATCTGCAGAGAATTGCTAGATATTAGCTTATTCCATTATGGCTCCTGACACGGCCTGAATTCCAGGAGTGCCAGCTGTAGGGTGTTTCCATTCCCATGTCCTTTTAGAAATGTAGAGCTGTATGTCAGGCCTGTGAGCCCACAACAACAGCTCTACAAGACTGGGCATCATGAGTCATCTCCCCATAGAATCAGTCCTTACTTTAGTCTCACCAATTTCCTACTCCTCTGCCATGACAAAAACTACCTCTGCTGGTCCTCTTTGTCAGTTCCACACCCAGCTCTGGTCTGTGATCTTCAGACCTTGCAAGCACAATCTATGTTTGTCTCTGAGTCTTGTATGTTCTGCAGGTGATACCTTTGTTTCTTTCTCCTTTGCCGTAACTTTGGCTGCTCTCAAAGCTCTTGATCCTTGCCCAGCTGGCCTGCCGGAACTACTAGTCACACAGACATCTGGCACTTCAGCCAACTTAGGTGTTTGCACAGGTGAACTAGGTGAGATGTTCCCTCCTGCCATGTAGAAACTTCTGGTCCACCAACTTGCAAGTGAAATACATACAGTAGTATTTTGCATTGTTTCATAATGCAACAGTGATGTTGGGCTAGGTAAAACACAGGCCTGCCAGAAACCCAGAGTGTGGCAGAGCCCATAAACCTGACTCAGCCATCACATGCATTAGAATCTGGTGTGCACCAACAAACTTTTATTGTTAATCACACTGACATGACAGGGTTTATTGGTTCCAATAGCAGAGTGCAGAGAAGTATGCTTGCTGCACAGGAGCATAAGGTCATAGCCACCCCCCCTTCCTAGGCAGAAGGGAAGGAGTAACTTAGTTGAATAAAATAAATATCCACTAACCTCCAGACCATACTAATGAAGTACTGGCCTGTCTTTTTGAAGCCCATGCCCAGGTAGAGAGTCATAGCACCTTGCTGCAAGGTGCTGGTTTCAAGGACAACATCACTGTAACCCTGGTCCCTTGCAAACTGGACGACAGTTCTGGCCAGTGCTTTTGCTATCCCCTGTCTTCGATGCTGTGAGGACACAGACAGGCGAAAGAGCTGCAGCTGCTTCCTCCCTAACGGGGGATCCTTGACTGGCCGAGCACCCACTGTGCCCACCACCTGCCCCCCAGACTCAGCCACCCAGAAGCAGGCACCATGTACATTCAGGTAAGACTTGGTGATGTCAGCCATGTCTGTCTGCAAACATTTGGCCACATATTCTTTCCAGGGCTGTCCAGCAAGGAGCCGCAGGAGTAGGAGCAGAACGAAGATGCATATAACAGCCAGCAGCCAGGAGCCAGACACCAGGACCAGGGCAAGGGGCACCCCAAGTAAGAGTAGGAGGGTTCGGGGCAGCAGCAGCACATGGCGAAAGGTGGAGGGGATGTACTCTTCTCCACCCTTGGTGAACACATCCACAACTCTTTCATGGTCGCTGTCCTGGTACTGGCGGATCTGATAGGTAATCATGGGAGACTTCTGGGCCTCAAATCTAGGCATCCACTTGCTTACACTCTTCCCTGAGTCCTACAGAGAGAGAAGCTATGTGAGTCCTCTGACCTCCCTTCCAACCCCCCAGACCCATGTCAGCCCTGCTGGAGGCTGTGTCTTTCTGCTGTCACCAGAGGGGAAGCAGGACACTAACTTGGAGGAAGTCTGTTCAGCAAGCCTGACGAGATCCCTCTTCATCCTAGTAGAAGCTTTCTGCATCTCTTGACACATAAACAGAGCACCATGCTGCAGACAACTTGTTTATTGTCTGTGGACGTTGTCTGTGGACTATATATGGCCGGCATTCTGTGTTCCCTAGTGTGTAATTGGGGACAATCTCCTTCCCAAGGATTATAAAAGCTTAGATTACTGAGTTTGTAAAAAAACAACAAACTGCCGGGCAGTGGTGGCGCACGCCTTTAATCCCAGCACTCGGGAGGCAGAGGCAGACGGATTTCTGAGTTCCAGGACAGCCTGGTCTACAAAGTGAGTTCCAGGACAGCCAGGGCTATACAGAGAAACCCTGGCTCAAAAACAAAACAAAACAAAAAACAAAAAAAAACAAAACCCAAAAAACTCAAAAAACCATTCTGTACAGCCCCTCCCCAAGCCCCATCCTTGAAGCCCCAGCTAGGGTCTAGGACTCCAGGCCCACACTGGGATCCTTCCCACAGCACTGTACTTGTATCTTCTTACCCAAGCAAGAGTGTCTGGAATGGCATCAGCTTCTGCTGGAATTCAGGAGAGACAGTCTGGAATTCCTCATAGCTGGTGAGCAGACCCGAGCTGGCACTTCATTAGCTGGTTCCTGGATATTTGTTAATCATAGACCCGACAGCAGGTCGGTCGTGTCCATTCACCTCTGAACTCTGGGCTAATAATTTTTAGAGAAAAATAGGATGTGGTTGTCCATCAGCTTCACCCTCAGGGGAAGCCTGCCACCCTGCTTACTACTCCCCTCATGCTGCAGCATCTCTCTGCCCTTTTTGGAGGTCAGCCCCATCCTTGCACATAACTGCTCAGAGTGGCCTGATGTGTTCCTCCTACAGCAAGAAGGTCCTTACCTTTGGACTTTTCTCTGTCTATGCTATTCGTGGTCCTGAGAAAATGCATCCTAAGGTTTTCCACGCTGCTCTCCTCCTCCTCCTCCTCCTCTTCCTCCTCACCATCAGCCTTCACTCAGCCATCCTATCCTTTTTTCATCCCCAACTATGCTGCCATCCAGGTGATGTGTCCTGGACAGGGACAGCTACATGAGTTCTACGGGCTGCTCTGAGCTTGCGTACCATGCTCCTCACATCAGTTAGCTGAGCTACTGCTTCCCTAAGACAAGCAAGGACAGCTTTCTCTACCGACTGACCCCATGGAAGGGAGACTCTGTGCCTTTGCCCCAAACCCTGACCTGAAGGCCAGTGAGAACTGTGCTATCCCCATTGTTTACTCAAGCCCACTGTAGCCTGGCAAGCAGGTTCTCTGGAAGAGGTAGAGAAGCTATAGCAGGTTTTTTGAGGGAGTTCTGAAGTCAGGGGGGAATGGGAAACCCTCATAGTTGTAACAAGGACCAGAGAAGATGCTGAGATGTCGGGGTGGAAGTAATGAGGTTTTCCAGAAAGGACTCCCAGAGCTTACATCTCAGAAATGGTTGGTCTCCTGAGCAGGGATGGGAGTGAAGCAGGGATGTTGTTGAGGCTGGACCATCTTTGAGAAAGCAGGGTTTTTACAGGAGTGACTAACACCTGGTTATACAGGACCCGAACACAGTTAAGTAGTGCAGACATCCTGTTCCATATGCACGTGAGGGAGGCCATGCGTGCCTTTAGCTGGGAAGCTGAGTGCCAGGTATGATAGAGGAGGCGTGTGGATGGCCCTGGCAAAACAAGGGTCTCGAGGTGTGCAGGCTGCATGCTGGAAAAGTCCCTGGCCAACAAGGTGTCCTGGAAATTAACAGTCAGTGCTGGCTCCCAAGAGGAACCCTGTCATATAGCTAAGTTAGATATAAGGACAAACACGTTTCTCAATTACTCAAGGGACTTCTCTGTCCAAAACACTGTGGGCCTAGTAGGTTTATTGTTTGCAAGAGGAACTTTTTTTTTCAGTATCGACCATCAGCACTAACAGTGTGCCTAAGATTCATGTGAAAACTGTCCATTGACAGACAGTGAAATCTGTATCACCTTGAGGTGCATTTAGGGCAGAAATGACAAGGAGTCTGCACCATACAGCTAGGGATAAGCAGGAGGACAGCTTCATAGACAGGGACCAGCCTGCAGCCCAGCATCTAATCCACGGTTTCCCAACCTTCCTAATGCTGCGACCCTTTAATATAGTTCCTCACATTGTGGTGACCCCCAACCATAGAATTATGTTGGTACTACTCCATGACTGTAATTTTCCTATTGTTATGAATCGAAATGTAAATATGTGTTTTCTCATAGTCTTAGGTGGGCCCTCTGAAAGGATCTTTCAACCCTAGAGGGGTCACAACCCACAGGTTGAGAACCACTGATGCAGGCTCACCCAAAGTTGGCTCTGCAGATGTTTACTTACACAAAGCCCCGGATTCACTCCCCAGACTGCCTTCCCATCCTCCCCCCCCCCCNGCCCCCCAGACCAGATCTGTAATGCTGATAGCAATGGAAACTGCAAAGGCATCAAATTAAATCACATGAATGCAAAATGTGTGAACCACAAAAGCACAGCAAAACCGTGGAATTTTTCTTTCATTTAAGCAAAACAGAGAGAACTTATTAAGCAAAAAAGAAAGCTTTTGGTCGCTGAAAGGTGATCCAAAAGTGTCGACTATTTTACTGTTGTAATTCTTTGGATATTGTGAAGGTTTTTATCATATGGCTCAGGCTGGCTTTGAACTCACAAGCCTCTTGCTTCTCCCTCCCAAGTGCTCGGGACTAAAGCCATGGAGCACTGACTATAGTGTTTTTTAAAACCTGAACACAAAGAAAAAATATTGAAGAGAACAAATACCAAAGTCAAATGTTCATTTCTGATTTGCTGGAATTGTGTACTTTTTTTTTTAACACAAAAGGAGCAGGGGCTATTTGTAAATAGTTTCCTGATACACACTATCAGGCCATACAATTCTAGCCTATCCCAGTGGTCACGGGGTCCTTCAGGAGGAAGTCAGGTGAAGCTAAATCACTAACTTTGTCACTGGGACCAGCATGTAAAGTCTGGACCGTGCCTGACTCCTCTACAGCCTGGATGGCACGGCCTGCCCACGGCTTAGGCTGGTCCGGCTTTCCAACAGGGCGTCCCTCTTGCCAAGGCCGCTGGCCCGGGTAAAGCCGGAGATGGAGGCGACTCAACTCTCCGCCGCGCCTCCCTCCCAGCGCTGGGCCTGGCTGTGCCCGTGCGCTCTCCACCCGCGGCCCCGGAGGGCTCGCGACAAACAGGGACAAAGGCTCGCGTACTTCGCCATCAAAACTGTCCGCAGGGAAAAGTGAAGGCTCCGGCTGGGCGGAACCCACTTTCGTTTTGCCCCGCGGCTTAGGGGATCTTTCCCCAGAAGCAAACCCCTCCACGTCGAAGCGCTGTCTCCGCCCTAGTGGAGGTCAACATCGGGAGAGTGCTTCCTTCCGCTGACTCCTCCCTGGGAGGCCAGAATGTGCAAGCAAAGAACGTGGTCTAGTCGGAACCTTCCTGCTGGAGGGATCCATGGGTGGAGACTGGAAGTTGAGGTCAGGTTGTAAAGTCTACTGAAGGTTTGTGATAGATGTCAATCACTTTCTTTTCTTTCTTTCTTTCTTTCTTTCTTTCTTTCTTTCTTTCTTTCTTTCTTTCTTTCTTTCTTTCTTTCTTTCTTTCTTTCTTTCT
>NC_034591.1:102805361-102807561 GCF_900095145.1 Mus pahari | reverse complement strand
TTCCTTTACTATATAGAGACTATCTGTAAGTTCTGTGACTCTAGAGAACCCTGACTAATACAATGACAAAATAAGCCTGACACGATGGTACAGTCTAACCACCTGTACATCTATACAGTACACATCTATATGGACTGACATTGAAGAAAACCTAGTTAAAAATACATTATAAGCACTTAACAAAAAAAATATGTCAAAGGAAAAAAAATAAAACAAGCCATATGAAAAGAGACTCAACCTTAGTCATGGATGAAGTAAACATTCAAGATAAGACATTCTACACAAATAGATTTATCTCAAAAGAAGAAATGTAAAGCTAGTGTGGAAGGACACAGCTTCATATATTAACGTTCTTTGTGTAAAACGATAAAAGCACTTCACAAAAGTTTACTGCTTTAAAGTTTTGAAGCGAGAATTCATGTGGGGGTCAGAGTGAAAGCAGGTGTGAGTGGAAGGAACAGAAGGAGTGTATGAGTCTATGGAAAGGTTGGCCTGGTGCTAGCAGCTGCAGGAAGCGTGGACTCTGCTTTATAGAATGTGGATGCTGAACACAGAGCTGTCATCTTCGACCAGTTCCCGTCGAGTACAGGACACTGTGGTAGGGGAAGGGACTCACTTTCTCATCCCTTGGGTACAGAAGCCAATTTTCTTTGACAGTCGCTCTCGACCACAGAAGGTACCATCACTAGTAGCAAAGACCTGCACAAAGTCAACATCACACTGCACATCCTCTTCCGGCCAGTGGCCAGCCAGCTTCCTCATACCTACACCAACATCAGCCAGGACTATGATGAGCGGGGAGATCCTCATGTCAGTGGTGGCTTGATTTGATGCTGGAGAATTGATTGCCCAGCGAGAGCTGTCTCCAGGCAAGTGAGAGATGACCTCACAGAGCAAGCAGCAACATTTGGGTTCATCCTGGATGACGTGTCCCTGACACATCTGACCTTCGGGAAGGCATTCACAGAGGCAGTAGAAGCCAAACAGGTGGCTCAGCAGGAAGCAGAGAGAGCCAGATTTGTAGCAGCAGAAGGCGGCCATCATCTCTGCTGAGGGTGACTCCAAGGCAGCTGAGCTGATGGCCACCTCCCTGGCCACAGCAGGCTATGGCCTGATTGAGCTGTGCAAGCTGGAAGCTATTGAGGACATTGCATACCAGCTCTGCTGCTCTGGGAACATCACCTACCTGCCAGCAGGGCAGTCCATGCTCCTCCAGCTTCCCCAGTGAGGCTGGCCAGGCCACGGCCTCCATCATGTTGAATGATGCCTTCCTTCTGCCCCACCCCAGAAATCACTGCGAAATTTAATAATTGGCTTATAAAGGTAAAATCACTTCTGATCTCTTAAAAAAAAATTGAAGTGAACCCTGGGGATTGAAAAAGTGCTTCCCTCAAAAGTCAGATACCTGAGTTGGATCCCTAAAACCCACATTAAAAAAAAAAAAAAAAAGACTGAGTGGGGTCCTGGAGTTCTGTTGTGTGTGTGTGATCCCAGCTCAAGTAAGGAAAAGGAATGGAGCCCCAGGGTCACTGGCCAGCCAGCCTAGCTTACTGGGCAAATTTCCAAGGGCTGCAAGACCTGTCTCAGAGAGAGAGAGGATAGTTTGGAGCTGGGTGTGCACACCTTTAATCCCAGCACTCAGGAGGCAGAGGTTGAGGCCAGCCTGGTCTACATAGCAAGTTCCAGGCCAGCTAGAGTTACATAGTGAGATGCTATCTCAAACAAAAGACAGAGTTCTTGGGGAATGGTATCTGAAGTAGCCAGACACATGAAGGGTTCACACTATGACTCCATTTATACAGAACAAATTTACAGTGGCCCAAGAGCTCAGTAGTAATTCTTTGGAAAGGACTGGATGGAAAGGGGTTACAGATTTGCTGCACTTCTTTTTTAAGATTTATTTATTATACATAAGTACACTGTAGTTGACTTCAGACGCACCAAAAGAGGGCTTCAGATCTAATTACGGGTAGTTGTGAGCCACCATGCAGTTGCTGGGATTTGAACTCAGGACCTTAGGAAGAACAGTCAGTGCTCTTACCCGCTGAGCCATCTCTCCAGCTCATCTTTTTGTTGTTTTTGTTTTGTCCTTTTTTTAAAAAAAGATTTATTTATTATATGTAAGTACACTGTAGCTGTCTTCAGACACTCCAGAAGAGGGAGTCAGATCTTGTTACAGATGGTTATGAGCCACCATGTG
>NC_034591.1:102784947-102805136 GCF_900095145.1 Mus pahari | reverse complement strand
CTGTAGACCAGGCTGGCCTTGAACTCAGAAATTCACCTGCCTCTGCCTCCCAAGTGCTGGGATTAAAGGCGTGTGCCACCACGCCCGGCCTTCATTGTAGCTTTATACATGTACAAACGCATACATAGACACATTTACAAGTGCATACATAGACACATGTACAAATGCAGTTTCCGTTTTATTGCTGTGAAGAGACACTGTGATCATGGCAACTCTTATAAACATTTATTTGGGGATGGCTTACAGTTTGAGAGGTTTAGTTCATTATCATCATGGCGGTATGGCAGTATGCAGCAGACATGGTACAAGAGAAGAGCTGAGAGTTCTACATCTTGATCTTCAGGCAGCAGACACATTGGGTGTAGCTTGAGCATAGGACTAGGCCTCAAAGCCTGCCTGCCACACCTTCTAACAGCGCCACTCCCTATTGCCAAGCATTCAAACACATGAGTCTATGGGGGCCATACTTAGTCAAACCACCACATATACCAAAGCAATTTTTTGTTTTTTTGTTTTTTCGAGACAGGGTTTCTCTGTGTAGCTCTGGCTGTCCTGGAACTCACTCTGTAGACAAGGCTGGCCTCGAACTCGGAAATCTGCCTGCCTCTGCCTCCTGAGTGCTGGGATTAAAGGCGTACGCCACCACGCCCGGCATACCAAAGCAATTTAAAACACCTATAATGTATACCAATTGTATCTTTAAAAATCATTTCAAAAGCACAGTGAGACAACATATCTTTTTAATTCAAAATAGCTAAAATTTGAGTTAGAGAGACAGCTCAGGGGGTGCGGGTAGAAGGTGGGGATAAGTGGATCTCTGACACCGGCTGGCCAGTCAGCTTACTCAGGCAAGCTCTATGCCAATAAAATACCCTGTTCCAAACACAAGCCCACTCCCTGCAAAACAATGTGGAGCTGGGCGTGGTGGTACATGCCTTTAATGCCAGCACTCCAGAGACAGGCAGGCGGTTCTACACAAAGAAATCCTGTCTTAACCAACCAAAACCAAAAACCCCAAATCAAAACCAACCAACCATAAACAAATGAACAACAACAAAAACCCAACCCAACCAACCAATTAAAACAAAAAAAAGTCCCAAAGTAGGCAGTACCTTCTTGTACACACACACACACACACACAATTTATTTCTATTTCTTGTTGGTAGAATACAAGATAGTACACCTGCTTGGCAAAGTTTGATAATTTATTATAAAGTTAAACATACATGGCAGCATTCCACTCCAAGAGGAGGGGGAAGGAAAGATGTTTACATAAAATGCTATATAAAAATTTTATATTTAAAATTTAAATTAAAAAAAACCCACAGACAACCTAAATATCTTTTAACTGGTTGATGATTTGCGAGGCAACCATATACAAGAGCAACTTGGCAACAGAGGGAAGAGAGACCAGTCGATCCATTTTGTAAAACAGACCTTAAAACCAGCAGCCAAATGAGAAACCCCATTCAGAAGGCCACATCCTAATTTCACCTGCACAGCATTTTGGAGACAAGATGAAAACTGTATCAGTAGCTGCCAGGGGCTGGGCTGATGGGAGAGGCTGTGACCAGAGGAAGCTGGGAGGGTGGAGTCTGGGGCTATGTATATTCCTTGGTCAGGATGCACAAAAGCCTATCCTAGAAAGGAATTTATTGTAGTTTCTTAAAAAAAAAAAAAAAAAAAAAAAAAGTTATCTCAGAACTAATGACCCTTCTTCCTTCAGAGTCAAGGGAGACCACTATATAGCATATGGAAGCTGGTTCAGAATGCATGACAGGGTGTTATGCTGGGACATGGGACTTGCATAGGCAGTCTTAACTGTCCTCATTGTTAAACTGAATATAATCTTAATCCAGATTCTAAAATTTACCCCCATGTCATGCAAACATAAGCTCAAATGAAACCTTAATTATTGAAAAAATGTTATGTCAAAATAACTGATATTGGTATTCTCAAATGCTCCAAGTTTTTGTGGTATGTCCTGTCAGTAAGAGACCAGGTCTATCAATCATGTATAAGGTCAAACCATTAAGAGCACACGCCTTTAATCCCAGCATTTGGGAGGCAGAGGCAGGCGGATTTCTGAGTTCGAGGCCAGCCTGGTCTACAGAGTGAGTTCCAGGAAAGCCAGGGCTACACAGAGAAACCCTGTCTAGAACTACCCCCCACCAAAAAGAAAAAAAAAAAAAAAAAGAGCCGCACGGCTGCCAGATCTCTAAAACACTTGAGATCCTCTAGAAAGCAGGTCTTGAGGCGAGAATGAAGTCTCTGGTATTTTCTTTGATGTACACATTCAGAGTGGTGAGGAAAGGTCTTAAGCAGGGAAGAGCAAAGCCATGTGATACAATGTGCTACCCCACTTCAGTAAGCCAACAAGACTCCAGGCTCCCTGGTATGACAGTCTCAGTCTGGACTTTCTCTGGAAGCTCATTAAATGAAACTGTACAAGTGATCTACAGCAGAACAGGAAGGGCGTCGTCTGCTTGCTAGGCGCCTCCTGTCCTCTGCAGGGGGAGTCAATTATGCGCGTGTGTCCTCCAGAGGCTGCTGTCCATGTGTTCTTTACCTTCCAGACTGGGTGCATTCTGTACCTGTCCCAGCTTTGTCCTCTTTGGGTTCCTAACTGTCTGCACTCCAGTTTCTTACACTGGACAATACACTGACCGGGTATATTCTGGGGAAGAATTCTGGGGTTGGGGGTGGTCTCACAGCAAGAAGCACTTTGAATCTGTTAATGTGATGGGTAGAGAAAAAGCCATCACTGGAGTGTAGAGTAACTTGACTAAAGTTTGAGCAAAATTAGCTGCAAGCTGGAATAGATGAACTGCTGGGACGTCATTAGGGAGAAGTTCCCTCCACATGTTCATACATGAGAGAGAGAAAACTACTGTGCGTGGCATCAGTTGGTCAGTTTTACAATCCTTAAGATTAGAGGCTTAAAAGATAGAAGCCAAACACTTGCCGTGGACTTGATGTGTTATGAGGAGCAACTTCCTGAGTGAGTTCTAGGAGAAGTAGTTAGCACCTCCATGTAGCTGAAGTGTGTCCTAGAGAAAGAGCACCATTCTAGTTGGGTGGTCAGTGGACACAGGTCCTGAACTGAGGTCCTTGGGGTCAGCAGAACCCTCAGCTTTCCCCGATAGCCAAGGATGTCTGTGCAACCTTTAAAATGGACAGAGGTTTTCTGGCCTCCTGGATACTTCTGCCCTGTTGGTGGCAGTTACCCAACTTGGCTATCCATCAGTACCTAAAGTTTTACCTTCTCTGTGTTAAATGCCTTAGCTGGCAGATCAGCAAGAAGCTGGTCAATCTCTGTGTTAAGACACCTCAGCTGGCAGATCAGCAAGAAGCTGGTCAAATCCCAACACTGACCACTAAGAAAAAAACACTGATCAGAGTCCCACAAGGACAGAGAACAGGTGCAAAGAAAAAACTGTCCCCTGGCTAGAGTTTTAGTAGAAAATTTGAACAGTCATGGAAAACAGACACCCGTAAAGACTGTCAGTAAAGAACATGGTAAAACGCTATGAATCTCCGTACCTACACAACACATTACAAGCATGAGCAAAGAAAATATGCAGGGAAAACAGAAGGCAATTTAGAATTTGTTATCTATTCAGAACTCTGAGAAAAGTTGAGGCCTGGAATGGAGGTGTTCTGGACTGCCGGAGTCACTGCGTCCGCCAGCACAGAGGTAAAAAGCAAGGGGATTCACCTACACTCTAACATATATGAGGGAATAGTACAACAGTTTAAAAAGTTAAAAATGTTCAAAAAGTTTTTTAAATTCTTTTGACCTGATTTTATTAAAAGTCATTCGGCTGTCTTCTGTCCAGCTCTGATCTCAGGTGGCCCGACAATAGTCCAGCCAGAGTGTGCCTCACAGGTTCCATTCCCAGTAGTATGGGTAGAAAGGTCTCTGGTAACTATCAGCAATCCACTTCTTATTTGGCCTCGCACTCCAGAAGAATCTTCTTTGTGAATAGTCCTCTCCAGCTGGACCAGGAGGAGGGACAAGGCCTCTCTGGTAAACACTCTGATTTTGTGACCATTTTCTTAAACAAGAAGCAATAAATCATTATCAAGATTAACATATAATAACAAGCTTCATAAAATATTACAGAGATACTCTAATTTCACTCTTTCCTACCTGGATGACCCAAGCAGATAATCACTTATCTTTCTCTTCAGTTTTTATGAAATGAAGCTGGGACTGGGGAGACGGCTCAGTGAGTACAGCTCATGCCAGAGACATGTGAGGACTTGGGGGCTGCATTCCCAGAACCCACAGAAAGCTGAGAAACAGTAGCATGTGTCTGTAATCCCTATGGTAATACGGGAAGCAGACAGGATGATCCCTGAAGCTCGAGGGCAGCTGGGCTGGCATGCACAGTGGAATCACAAGAGGCTCTACCTCAGATAAGGTCCAAGTGTGAAGAGTGACACTCGGGATGTCCTCATGCAGGCCTGCCCCCTCTCACCTTCCTCTCTCTTACACACACACACACACACACACACACACACACACACACACACACACACAATCTCACTTAGTCAAATGTGGTTAGTTAGTTGCCTCTTTGATCTCTATCCTTTCCCATCATTCCAAATTGTTGTTACTGTTGGCTGAAAGCAGCCATGTGGGTCTGGGAATTGAACCTGAGTTTTCTGCAAGAGCAGCCAGTGCTCTTAACTGCTGAGCCAACTCTCTAGCTCCTGCTACTATTTTTACTGTTATAAGTACGTTTCAATTTTAGTGGCTTTATAAAAATGTCACAGTATGGTTATGGTCACTTAGCTGTATTCCCATTCTTATTATCACAGGCTACTACCAGTTTTTCTACCATCAATATTTTGGGGATTAGCATCTCATAATATATACTACTATACACAGAGCACCTAGCTCTGTCTTAAGACAGTAAAATGGAACTGATGAGGTATGCACACCGCATGGCCATTAAACCTGACTTAAAAGGACTACCCCCACTCTCAGTGTTACCAGCAGCATCTTTTGAAGGTGTTACAATGTACCAACTTGCTTTAACAGATGTAGGAAGGTAACAACCTTTGTTATGGGCTATGCATTTGAAAATCTCCACCTCAGAGAATGGCAATTAGAGATGTGGTAGTGTGAATGGCAGAGTAAGGGGACAAATTCAACCACAGCCTGAGGTTACAACCCTCAAATGCTCATAGAAACTTAAGCTAAATTAACAGCCAAAACATTTTGCAAGCTAGTTGCTAATTTTTATGTAGCACCTTGACTAGAGAGGTACAGCTACAGAGCTCAAGGCTTTGTTTCTACATCTGTCAACAAGAGCATTCCAAAACAAACGATTGCAGAGTGAAGAAAGAAGGCCTGCTTGCACGCGGGTAAGTCCCAGTACAAAGCAGAGCACAGGGAGTCTGCGCTCTCTCCTGCCCTCCCACCCCACCCAAGGCTTCTCTGGCCTTCCCCGACTCCTGGAGAGAATCACCAGGCTCGCCACGCTACTGGCAACCCCCAGTCTCTTACTTACAGAGGGCTTGTTGGTGGACTTCTCAGCCTACAGAGTTAACGAGTCAATCACCCTAATAAAGACCCATCTCATCTACCTGCCCACCCTCTCTCCCTTCTTCCCTATCGTCCCTTTCTCTGGAGAATTCTAACAGACAATTTTGACTGAACACAGAATTTTCCCATTTCCCAACTGAAATTCTTTTATAATTTAATCTGCTCAAATCATGTGTAAATGGCTCTCTCAGGACTTTTACTCTCTGCCCCTTGGCCCTCTCTCTCTGAGACAGAGTCTCATGTATCTATGCTGATATAGAGCTCACTCCATAGCCAAGGATGGACTCCCGATCCTCCTGTCTACCTCCTAGTGCTGGGACCACAGGCACACTACCCTGCCTGGCTTTGTATTTGCTCTTTAAATGGCAGCCTTTCCTTATTCCAAAAACTATAGAGTCTTAAAGCCTACCTCAGAGGTAGAATCTTGGGTTTCATCCCAAGAACGTAGATTTTATTTTCTAGTAGGCCCACCTAACTCCTCTTAGATATAGCTAACTAAAATAAATAAAAGAATAAAGTAACATTTCCTATTCTTAGCTGTGTCTGAAGAGCTACACATTCCCAATCCAGTGTTTGATTTGCTAAGCACCATGACTGAGCCTGATCAGGAAGGAAATACCAACTGCTGGTCATTACCACTACAGACTTTCCCCTTGGCTTAACATAAGAGTTTCCACCTCAGTTCTAGGAAAGGGAACAGCAGGGGTACCTGAATGAGTACGGTGAGCTCTGGGTCTGAGGATGGAAATGCTGGGAAGATGCCAGATGACCACCATGCCGGTTCTTCCTCGATCTTTTTTTCACAGGTTTGTTGGTGGTGTGGACTTGCTCTGTAGGATCTGCCAAGTCTTCAAGGCCACCTGACCTGGGTGCACTAACATTCCGGTTCCTGAAAGAGAAGTGTGCCACAGTGTCACCAGACTCCAGTTCCAGTGCCAGTTTAGTGACTTTGTATTCTGATTTGTGAACATTTGATCTCATTTCCCCACTCCTGGCTGTTTAGGTTTTACTTAGCAAGTGAGCACACTGCCAGGGAAATGTGCTGCTTGAATCATACCCAGGAGGCTTCCCTAGCCACAAATCTCACCTAAGAAAATGCGAAAATGCAAGACTTACTTTCTGACACGACGTTTCTGCAGGTTTTCAATGTAGTTCTGCCTTTCTATGCAGTGCCCCCGGCAGCTGTTGAACACTGAGGAGCAGATGAAGATGACCCGTTAGAAACAGGGGCACGAGAAGGACTCTAGCCCAGACAACACAGATGAGAGCTCGTACTCACTGACTAGTCACTGGCTGGCACAGCTCACTACTGCAGACACGTTCCTCATAAGCTTTGTGGCAAGAGGCTGCCTTAGACTCCTACCATTGCTCGTTCCTCCCTCTGGTGCTGGAGACCACACTCAGGTTCCACACATGCCGAGCAGATAGTCTGCCGCTGAGCCATATCCCCAGCCCCACAGGCAACTCCTTCCTCCTCACTCTTCCCTTTCTTTCTGTCATCTTATATTGCATCTTATATTGCATATATTATTTTTTCCAAAAATTGAAAAGTGGCTCAACCATTTCCGCTTTTCGCTTTTATAGGAAGGGAAAAATCATGGCCCCCTCATACTTACATTCAATTGCATCATCTGGCCTCATGCCTTCTACATCAATCAAATATCTAACAAAACAACATAATTCGGGTCACTTAAATATACAAAAAGAAAAAAAAAAAATCAAAACAGGTCCAATTTCACTTATAAGTGGAGACATACAAATCCTAAGAAAATACTACATATCTAATCCAACAGGTACAGAATGACATGCCATGACCATAAACCAGTCCCAAGATTGACTAATTTAGAAATGTATTAGTAAAGGTACTTATATTAATATCACAATATAATTAATAAAGGAAATACACGACCAAACAGGCAAAAGTTTCAAAGGTAGATTCAGCAGTTCTTTCTATCAGATGGCTTTGTGAACTAAAACACAGGAGGCTTCCTTAATATTACCGTGTACTCATCAGTAACCAACACACAAAACAACTGGGACAAACAGTAATGTAGCCAAACGAAATGGGCCAGAAACAGGTGCTACCATCACTGTCACCCATTTTTCCTGATTTTCACCTTCAATCTACCACCAGCATCCTGACAGTGATGACAGCATGCTTCTACCAACATGACCCTGACATTCCGGTCCAAGTGACCATCAACACTTCACTGCATACACAAACCTACAACTCCTGCCTCTGCCTCTGTTGAATATTCTTTACTTAGCAGAAACAGATGGGGTTCAACACCCCGCCGCCACACACAAGGTACAACAACAAAAACCCAAGCAGCTGAAACAGCACTTTGCATGGCCTAGCGCTGACTCCTTCTTGCACCTGCAGCTCCACTTCAATGCCATACTTACTGCATCGCCCACCCTGGCACAGTGTATGGGATCCTACTCTGGGCTCTTGGCTGAACCTTAAGGCCATAGTCTCTTCTGTGCCCTTACTCAGCCAGTACTAGGCAACCTTCACAAAGTCACTGAAGCCCGCCTCAGAAATGTACTGTCTTCTTGATGAGATAGGTCAAAGCCTCCCTCACATGTGCGCTCAAGGTACCACGTTCTTCACTCCTCAGCACCTGACACTGATAGTTCAATACTCTTCCTCTTCTTGTTTTGATTATTCTAGTCTTCCTTATTTCTTCAGAGCAGGTTAAATAAATATCTCTGCCAGCACCCACACTGTTCACACAAACTATCTCAGTAAGGATTTTTTGTGTGAATGAACACAAAGTCACACAGCACAGCAATTCCTTAAGAAGCACCAGAATGCACCTGAATTTACTGCATCGGTGGATCCAAAGACACTCAGGTCATTTTAATGCTTTAATCAACCCCCCAACTTCTGACTTGTATGTTCATTAGTATGCAAAAAAAAAACCCCAACCAACCAAGCAACCAAACTAAAAACAGGCTAGCCTTTAAAAAATAAGGTCTCCAAATACTTCCACAGGACGATTTCTATGGCATATTAAATTGCAAAACTGAATGTCTATTGTACTTTAAGCCACACAGC
This sequence comes from Mus pahari, assembly GCF_900095145.1. Taxonomy (NCBI): domain Eukaryota; kingdom Metazoa; phylum Chordata; class Mammalia; order Rodentia; family Muridae; genus Mus; species Mus pahari. Next base: position 102,796,518 of record NC_034591.1, on the reverse strand, counting down.
TATACTTACACCTGCATCTGTGAAGTCTACAATGGTGTTGCTGATGGTAGTCTCTGGGTAGAGGCAACACTGTTCTCTACTTAACCCATTTCTATGAAGTTTAGAGTATTGTAAAAACACACACACACACACACACACACACACCACTATTTGACTTTTGGGTTGGCAACTCACCTGCAAATGAGGTAGCCAGTCCTATTCAAGCCATGGGTGCAGTGGACACCAATAAGTTTGTCTATAGAATAGAAAATGCAGAGGTAAGAAACAAGATACACCAAAAATAAGTTATACAATATTCTGAGGAGTAAGACTAAGATGTTACTGAAATATTGCTTCTATATTGAAAAGTGAAGTGGTTTTAAAAACATGTTACCAACAATAGCCTAAAGTCGGGCGTGGTAGCGCACGCCTTTAATCCCAGCACTCGGGAGGCAGAGGCAGGTTGATTTCTGAGTTTGAGGCCAGCCTGGTCTACAAAGTGAGTTCCAGGACAGCCAGGGCTATACAGAGAAACCCTGTCTCGAAAAACCAAAAAAGAATAGCCTACCAAAAGCTTATCATTGTGGGAATTTTGCAAGTACTGGTTAGATAAAACGATGAATACTGTAGAGGTACCACCAGGTCGATTAGAAAAAGAGATCTGTCTTAATATGAAGAGGAAACCGGAGGCTCTGTGTGTATGCATGTGTGTGTGTGCACACGCAATGCTGAAGTGTGAAACTGGGACTTATGAAAGCCATGCAAATGCTCTGCATTTAAGCTACAGACCTCAGTCCAGCCTCCACTCGGGACAGTAAATAACAACCACAACTATACTCAAAATGGAAAGACAGCAGAGACGCCGTCAGTATGTACATAGACAAAGACAAAAGTCTCCTGGCCCACTTGTGCTGCTTCCTAGTCTTTGCCTTCTATTGTCTCTTTATGGAACTTTTGGACCCCGCGTTTTTAATCTTCTACTCTCACTCCTAAGCCACAGGGAAAGGGAAATATTTCCATCATATTACACAGTTCTCACTCAAGTTTTGCTTTTGTGTGGCCAACAAGAGGAAAAACACTTTATTATTACTAGCTGACATTTTCAAAAACAACAGACCTAATATTAGGATATTAACAATATCAAACTGCCCTGGAGAGATGGTTCGGTGCTTGGGAGCAGATCTGCTCTTGACAAGGACCCAAATGCAGTTTCCAGCACCCATGATGGATGGCTCACAACTGCCCGTAACTCCAGCACGACAGAATCTGATGCCCCTGGACTCTCAGAGTGCCTGTATTCATATGCACATTGCTACAAGCACACACATAGAATTAAAAATAAGAGATTCTTTAAAAAGCCTCTAAACCTATTCAAAATGTACAATGGAGTTCAGACAAGGAAAACAAAACAAATAAACAGAAAACCATAAGGACTTACCATTGTTTTTATTTTTCTTTAAAAACTCTTTAACTGCACATTTGAACTGAAAGATAGTGTCATTATCGGGTATCTGATGACCAACTGTAAAAATTTTTATGTAAGAAATAGTTTCTGGTAAATCCTAGAAAGCAAAACAGAGATAAATACACATTATTTCATTTGTAAGTAGATAATGAAAGGTGTGAGGAGCCTGAATATAAACTGATAATGATGAACTCACTACGATAGCACTTCTGACTAAAGAGCTACTTCTTACAAAGCTGTTTCAACCAGGAAATAGAACTTGCTTCACATTAAGACTATAGGACAGTCACAGAACACACCAAATTCAATGTGAATCAGGGTGTATATGTGGTGTGATTAAATATTAAGTGATCAGTTCTACCTAATAATTATTTCACTCTTCTGTGCCTGCACAAAGTAGTAATGAGCTGGGCAAAAGGAGCCCTGACTAACAGAAAGAACTGGGTAGGAGGGGCTGGGGAGATGGCTCAGAGCTTAGCGGTGCTTGCTGTTCTTCCAGCGGACGTAGTTCAGTTCTCAACACCCATGTCTGATGGCTCACAACAGCCTGTAACTCCTGCTCCAGAGGATCCGGCGCCCTCTTCAGACCCAGCCGGCACCTACATACATGTGGCAGACACTAACACAGAAAGACACAGATACACACACACACACAGATACAAACACACACACACACTAAATCTCAGGGAAAAAAAGAGAGGTTAGATGAAAATCTGTAACTCTGGGTGTAATTGGAAAGCACTATCATGAGTTTTACAGAGTTCCTGGTTCTTTCTACAAAAAAGCTTCAGAACAATGTCGGTCTAGTAGCAATAAACATACTCAACACTCATATATCTGAAAAACTGTCAACACTGAAAGCAAACCAAGAGCTGGGTGTGGTGGCGCACGCCTTTAATCCCAGCACTCGGGAGGCAGAGGCAGGCGGATCTCTGAGTTCGAGGCCAGCCTGGTCTACAAAGTGAGTTCAAGACAGCCAGGGCTACACAAAGAAACCCTGTCTCGGAAAAAAAAAAAAAAAAAAGCAAGCAAGCAACCAAGCTTTGAGTCAGCTTGGGACGGGAAATAGCTAAGATGAGCCTGGAACTTCGTTCATGCAGACAAAGTGACCACATGTGATCAGGACATCTTAAAAGGCTAGCACTGAAAAATGGTTTAATCTAGCCGAGGAGCTATCAGCAGCATTTAATAGCTACTTGGGGAGGGAGGTCAGTTTTCCTCAGGAGTGTGGCCCTGGGTAGTTGGCCATGCTCCAGTAGATGGCTTTAATGCACGTGCATTTGAGCAGCACTAATTTTAGATTTGGTGGATTATTTTTAAAAGGCAGAGTGGGGGTGGGGTGGAGAAATGGCTCAGAGGGTTAGAGTTTAAGATCTGGGTTGAGTTCCCAGGACCCACACCAGGCAGCTCACGGCTACCTGTAACTCCAGGTCTACATTTTATTTTATTTTATTTTATTTATTTTATGTAAGTACACTGTAGCTGTCTTCAGACACTCCAGAAGAGGGTGTCAGATCTTGTTATGGATGGTTATGAGCCACCATGTGGTTGCTGGGATTTGAACTCTGGACCTTCTGAAGAGCAGTTGGGTGCTCTTACCCACTGAGCCATCTCACCAGCCCGTAACTCCAGGTCTAAAGGGTCTGGCTCTTCCTTCTATCCTCCATCAAGCATGTGGTGAACTTAATATAAAAAACACATAAAAAAAGAAGACATGACATTGGAGTGTAAATCAGGAGGAATTAGCTTTGGTACTGGAGTGATTGTGATCAGAAAAGTGTATTACACGTGTATGAAGTTCATAATAATATTGTCTGAAAAAGGTTTTAGGAGCCAAACTGAGAAGCCCAAGTATCCAAAGAGAGGCCTTCCACTTTTGCTCCTATTCAAAAAGGCAACTACAGGGGCATTTGTAATAACAGGAAAAATTTAACTATTTAAATAAAATCTGACTTGTCACTATTGGCAGGTATCAGGGAGCCAAAATATTCTTTTGAAAGCTGTTACACAGAGGAAGGAATCCCATGGACATCACCGAGTAAATAAACAAACAGAAACTCCATTAAATAAAACATGAATGATAAAATTCACCTTGTAAAGCCTGGTAAGGTGGCACACACCTGTAATCCTAGACCCTGGGGGGCTGAGGCAGGATAATCTTGAGTTTGAAGTCAGCCTGGGCTACACAGCAAGAGCCTGTCTCAAAAAGAAAAAAGAAAAAGAAGATCAACTTTTTGAAGCCTCAAAGGAATTAATAGATCAGTTATTGATTAACTAGTAATACCATAAGAGACAACCACTCACTCTATGCCCTCCTAACAGAAGGACAGATGACCACTTGTGAAAGCATCCCACGGCGGGCATGGTTGTACACCCTTGTAGTCCTTGTGTCTCAGTAGGCTGAGCACAGGAATTTAAGATCAGTCAGGGCTACATAACAAGAACCCATCTTGAAATATACAGAAATGCTCAAAATTGCCATGTTAAAAGGAAAATTAGGCTCACAGTTAAGACCCTTTACTGTTCTCGAAGAGAATGAGGGTTTAGTTCCCAAGACCCAGAGAGCCAATCCCACTGTCTGCAACTCCAGTTCCAGTGTATCTGACACCCTTTTCTAAGCTCTGTAGGCTCCAGCATGAATGTGTTGTACATAAACTCATGCCAGCACATACACACACATTAAAACAAATAAAGACTTTTTAGAAAAGGAAATCAAGCTGGGTGTGGTAGTCCACGCCTGTAATCCCAGCACTTGGGAGGTAGAGGCAGGAGGATCAGGAGTTTAAGGCCAGCCTCAGTGACTGAGGTCAGGTGGGTTATATGAGATATTAGCTCAAATTAGAGAGAGAGGGAGGAAGGAGGAGGAGGAGGAGGAGGAGGAGGAGGAGGGGAGGAAGAGAGAGGGAGGGGAGTGCTATATAGTTGTAATTCCAGCGTTAGTGAGACTGAGGAGGAAGATCCTAAGTGTTAGGTCAACCAGTGCTACATACTAGGACTCTGTTTCAAAAGCTAAACCCTAAACAAAACAATAAGGAAGAGGGAAGGAGGGTAGGAAAGGGAAAGGAAACCAGGGGTTAGTGGATCAGAAGGAGGGAGGAGGGAGAAAAGGAGAAAGGAAAGCAGAATCCTCTGGCAGAGAACTAACAGGTGGCACAGAGCTAACATGTAGATGGTACAGCCTGGCTGGATTCCTCAAAGCAAGAACTCAAGGGAGGGACAAAAAAAAAAAAAAAGAGACACGGACAACAATGTGTAGACTTAATCAGAACAGACAACCAACTGCAAACTAACAATTCTTATGATAGGAGCTATCAAATTGCATATCTGACATAAAAGAACTGATGTTAAGGAAAAAGTATTGTATTTTAAATACACATACCAAAGATGTAGAGATGAATTCTATAATATTTGAGAGTTCTTTAAAATAAGACAAAGCATGCTGGGTGTGGTGGTGCACCCAATGGAGGCAGGAGTAGGCTACCTCTCTTACTTTGTGGGCTGGAAACCAGCCTGGTACACATAATACATTTCAGGCCAGCTAGAGCCACACCATGAGACTCTTTCTCATGAAAACAAAACAGAACAAAGAATAACCGTCCCCCCAACCTCCGTACCCCAACATACACAGAGGTAGGGGAATTCAGAAGGCAGCATGAGGTAAAATAGATAGGACCATATCTATTATAGAGCATATGTACATAACTTAATATTGAGCCAGAAAAGAAAAAGATTCTGATATAAGCTTTAATAAACGTCAGAGACATAATTACTAAAACCAGTCACAGAAAGGCAAGTATTACATGATACTGGAGTGGGAGAGATGGCTTAATGGTTAAGAGCATTGGCTGCTCTTGCAGAAGACTCAGGTTCAATTCCCAGCACACAACAGTTCACAACCATCTGTAATTCCAGCTACACAGGATATAATGCCTACTTCTGTCCTCACAAACAACTGGCATGCCTGTGGTGCACATATATACAAGCAGGCAAACACTCATACAAATAAATAAGAAACCTTAAAAAAATTACTCCACAGATAACTGTAACTCTCCTACCTCATCAAAGATACTTTTTTTCTTGCTGTAGCATACAGATTATAAAAAGCCACATCTAGCCAAAATGCAGAAAACAATTGACTGTGAGCTGCTCAGCCCTAACTGATACATCTAAATACAACTCTCCCATCTAAGGCTCTGAGAACAGCTCCGGAGAGGGAGGCAGAAATATTGTAAGAGCTCGAGGACCAGGAGGTCAGCTGCAAGATTATATTTCATATGAATGACAAGGAAGGCTACACCAAAGAAATGTCAATACTATGGGTGCTTAGACAAGATCTGAACAGTAGCCATCAGTTGCCATGCCAACATGGATGGAAGAAACTGCAGAGGGCCCTACCCCTGGATGAAGAACTACAGGCAATTAAAAACATTGGAGAAGGGGAGAGTTAGTCTTCAGCTATAAGTACTGTCAAGCCGTCAGCCTGACAAAACCCACTCACACAGCAGGACTACATGGACTCAGCAGGTTGCATTTGTCTACCTGCATGTACATGCAGCAATAATAAAGAGTAAGAGGCTACGGATGTGAAGGTGGAGTAAGGAGAGGTTAAAGGAAATGACAGAGTTATATTTTAATTAATTTAAAATCTAAATGCATGTTACATTGTGCTACTTCTATAAGATACCTGGAACTGGGAAATTCGTTGTAATAAAGCAGGTAAGAGGTTTACTAGGGGAATATAGGAGAAGGGAGAATTAATATTCAATGGTTATAGAACTTTTGCTGACTGAAGAGACTGATAATAATAATTACTACATATTATAGTTTAATTCATGTTTCCAATCTAGTGTGTGTGTGTGTTTTGCATTGTTGAAGACTTATGTAGTCCAAGGTGGCCTTGAGTTTGTGATCCTCCTGTCTTAGACTCCTAAGGTCTGGGATTATAGCCATTAACTACCATCCATGCCTGGCCTCCAATCTCATTTCTACACGAAATTAGGGAAATATTTGCTTTTCTTTAAAAGTTAGTTATTACAACCATGAATGAAGTTTAGTTTTTGCACTGCACAGGATGAAAACTATTAAATTACTATGAATTTTGTTTTTTTTTTCAGTCAGAGGTCCACTTACCTCTACTTTATAATAGCGCTGAGTATATGTTAAATCGATGATCAATCCAAGTTCTTCATTTTGTTCTTGAATTTTATTAAACAGATCCAAAGGGGAAAAGCATTCTTCTGGCATAAGCTTTGCTTCAAATTTCTGTCAGAGTGAAGTAAGAGAGAGCAAACCTACTTGAAGCCCTGTAGCACACGATGCACTTATCCCAGCCCCATGAGATGAGGACAGTGAGACCAAAGGGCTGTTCCTGCTCCTCTGGAAGCTTGCGACATCTCTCTTCCATTAGTGGGAAGAAGAAACGCTTACTTCAATATAGACATATTCCTGTGTTTGTGTCTCCCTGCCTGAAAAACTTCAGAATGTCCTAGTCAACATTAAATAGGTAAGAAAAATAAAAAAACAAAAACAGAAACTTGTTCCTATTTGCCTAAGTCTTAAAATCTCAATGCATTTCACAAATGAACACCTCCCCCCATTCTATTGAATTTCCAGCACAGCAATTACCATATCAAGACAGTGAATACTGAATGATCTAGCTTAGTCAAGCTGACACAAAATATAACACATTATAATTATTCTTGATTTAGAGCCAGCATTCTCCATGAGGAATTTATATTTCTGAAAAGATCCTAAATTAATTTTCACTTACTTTTTGCAAAGGAACTTTGAAAGCAATGAAACGAGTCCCAGGCATCCGTTGCCCAACTGGGAGATAGTCTTTCCACCTGTGAAACAGGGCATTTGTTAGTCAAACTGAATGTCAGCCTTGTCTCCAAGATAATGGGCACCTAACACACTCAGAGTGTCTTTCAACCTATTCATTCTGCACAGTAGCACCCTCCTATCCTTCCTTCTGCTTCCCCATTTTGAAAACAGATACATGACAACAAAACAGCACACAGGTCTCCACAAACAATATCTCAAACCCAGAACTGCCAGAACAGAACAGAATTGCCTAACAAACCCAGCCTTGTATCAAATACTAAGGCGATATTAGACATGAAAATAGAAGGGGGGTTGTGTCGGAGTGGGAAGGGGGCTAAGGGATGGAGGGGGCAACAAGAGGCAGAAAAGGGAAAGACAAAGAGTGTATATCTCCCCTCCTGTGTGGAATCTAGTTTTAAATATATAATGCATATACATATAATATATATTTGAGACATGAAAACTGTGGTGAATTATTTAGGGGGAGGAAAGAAACTGGCAAAATGTGGGCAGGTGAAAGGGGAAGGTGTATGTGTGTGGGTGAACATGAGCAAAGTAGAATGCTATACATGTAGAAAATATCATCATGAAACTCATACTTTGTATGGTAACTAAAAACTATTAAAAAACAGCAAGGAGTAATGAATGCCTACACACTGGCTGACAGATCTCAAATTCAACATTTTCACTGCATATTGTTTTTAGTTTCCACACCAGTGACATCAACTCAATGTGTAGAAATCTCCCAGTTCTTACAACCTGAACTTCAGTTCAATCAGAAGTCAGTGTGGAGAGTCACAGCTGAGTTGGTCTATGTCCATGAATTACAAATAAGTATGGTTCATTCATATCCCTGGAGTACAGAGAGTAAGGACAGAGTGGTTATAGATTGGAGACACAGTGGGCCCCAGAGCAATGGAACCTAGTGTGATAGGCCATGACAAGAAGTTGGCTTCTTATTCTTTTTTTGTTTTTTATTTTTCGAGACAGGGTTTCTCTGTGTAGCCCTGGGTGTCCTGGAACTCACTCTGTAGACCAGGCTGGCCTTGAACTCAGAAATCCACCTGCCTCTGCCTCCCGAGTGCTGGGGTTAAAGGCGTGCACCACCATGCCCAGCTTTTTATTCTTAAAAGTCAAGCTTTATCTTACATCTATGAGCTGTCTCACAATTACTACTTGATATTTATCTTGCTTTATCTCCACAAATAAGCAATACCTAAAACTATTTTTAATTTTTAGTTAATAACTTTATATCCAATAAAGATAATTTAATGATGAAATAAGCTACATTAAAAATATCAATAAACAATCATTTATTTTCTTTTTTTTTTTAAACTTTTTTTTTTATTAATTATATGTAAGTACTCTGTAGCTGTCTTCAGACACTCCAGAAGAGGGTGTCAGATCTCTTTACAGATGGTTGTGAGCCACCATATTGTTACTGGGATTTGAACTCAGGACCTTCAGAAGAGCAGTCGGTGCTCTTACCCGCTGAGCCATCTCACCAGCCCCACAATAATTTATTTATAATTTACTTATACTTTACTTAGTAATTAATAGTTAAATAATTAACTATATAAGGTATGTTAAAAATGGATTGGCCAGTAGACAGCTGTCTTCTGCAAGCTGTGAGGCAAGTTCTACACTGGGATGATGTCGGAGGTTAGCCGACAAGTTCTAAAGATATCCACTCTGGGAAGGGAAAGAGGACATCACGTCCATTCAGAATTTTAGATATTGCTCATTTGTAGACATAAAAAAGAAGTGCTTACTGAAGTCCGGGAAGTCGGGGCAGAGCATTCTGTCCATCCTGAGTTTTAGGTATTGTTTATTTGTGGAGATTAAAAACAACAACAAAAAAAAAAGGGACTTGATTTCTAGGAGGGGAGAGGCGGGTCTGGCCACGTTTTTCTGTGGAGATAAGTCGACAGACTTTTGAAATCGGAGAAGGGAAGCAAGCAGCCGCAAGTAAAGGGTTCATTTCATAGCACCTGTGAGCGAAATCGTAAAACTAGCCCCTGGCCCAGGCAGGGTTAACTCCCTCAAACGACACCTCCGCTTTCCGAGTCCTGAAAGCAAGAGAACCCCTGAGCTGGTACCGAGCGAAGGGTGTCGACAGCTCGGGCCGGATCCTGGCACCGCGCCTACACAAGCAGAAGCCTGTGGCTTCGGAGAGCAAGGGACGCCTCAATACCGGCAGCCGCGCCCCGCTGCGCACTTCCGCCCTGGCCCGAGCTCCACGGAGTCCGGCCGGGACAGACCCGAGACCCCAGAATGCGGGGTGGAGGGGTGTGGTGGGGTTCGGCGCGGAGGACCCAGGGAGGCGGCAGGGCGCGAGGCCAGGGAGCACTCCGGGACTCGAGGCCACCGAGGCGGCCGGAACGCCAAGCCCGGAACCAAAGCGCCTTACCTTTCGGGGATGTGGTTTTTGCCCTTCTTCTTGGGTGGGGCACAGGCAGCAAAGTCCCGGCCCCGACCGCGACCGTGTCGGCCATAATGCTGGTTCATGTGGGCGCAGAGATGCCGCCCACCCAACGCCAGGCGTGCCAGAGCGGCCAAAGTGGCGACTTCAGGGCGGCCAGAAGACGCCGCCGGATCCAGAGGCGCCGGCAAAGGAACGCGACGCGTCGATGTCTCGCTAGTGCGCATGCGCCTTGCCCCGCCGTGCTGACGACACACGTCGCACGGAGAGTAGGGTTTGTCAATCTGCCATTGGTTCCAACTGTGCTGTACTTAGCTGGAGGCCGGTTTTGCAGCTATGCGAATAATTGCTTGCACCGGCAGAACAGCTCTGAACGAGGAACAATCCAGCCCCACCCCTCCGATCCCTGCATTCTTCGCGAATGTTGTCAGTTTGTTTACATTTTGTATATACATGATATTTGCTTTCACACACGTGTATCTTTTGTTCCGCCCAAAAGAAATATACCAAGAGTTTTATACAACATAGTTCTCCTTATTTGATATATTTAACATATTTCTCCATCCATATATGTGTGTATAGTGTCACAGGCAGGGAAATAGACATATTCTTCCTAATTTTGAATGACACAGGACATTTATTATAACCAACATAATTAAAAATACAAACTTTTTTTTTTTTTTTTTTTTTTGAGACAGGGTTTCTCTGTGTAGCCCTAGGTGTCCTGGAATTCACTCTGTAGACCAGGCTGGCCTCAGACTCAGAAATCCACCTGCCTCTGCTTCCCAAGTGCTGGGATAAAAGGCACGCGCCACCATGGCCCGGCCCAACTTTTTTTTTAACCATTCCAATATTGAAATACCTCCACCTATTTGGAGTTTTTTGTTTTAAGATAGGATCTTATTATGTATTGCTCTGTGATCTGGAACTTGCTTCGCAGAGTAATCTACCCTTGAAATCACAGAGATTGGCCTGCTCCTACTTTTTCAGCTCTAGAATTAAGGGTATGGGCCACCTTAACCTGATTGGAGTTTTTGTTTGTTTTGTTTGTGTTTCTGATCTTCTATTACAGAAAACACTGTGGTGTGAACATTCCTATAGGTGTATACTGTATCTGAATTCCTAGACAAGGAATTACTGGAATGAAACACACTTTTAAACAAGCAATACACTCTATTTGTCAAAAATGCTGTCAGCTCACCTTTCCATCCATAGCCAGTTTTACTGATATCTCTTGCCAGGTGTCACAATAGCTGTGGACATCATGGCTTTATATTTTAGCAAGCATCAAAAATAACCCTGAGATAAAAGAGGAGCTCAAGTCTGAAGTTCCCACACAATGTCAGGACCTGTGCTTCCTGGGGAATATCTGAATTGTCCAAGTGGAAGACCAAAGTAAAGGGAGGGCATCTGCAGAGTAGTGGGCTAAGTCCCGATTAGACTATAGAGAGTTATGAGAGCAAATTTTAAAATAAGTTTAAACTTTTAGTTTGAAATTTCTAAATGTAGCTTATATTCATTTTTCATAATATTTACAATAATTGTAAGCTGAGTATTCTGACAATAGTGCTTGCTAAGTCAAAGTGTAATTGCAAGATGCAAACTTTTTACATCTGGATTCTAATGCCTTCAAGGTGTATCCACATTCTCCTTTGGAGTTGTCTGATGGGTTTTTATACTGTAATATCCAAAATAAATTCAAGACCACTCAGTACCTTCCTCCTTCAAAAAGGACTTTCCAAACTGTACTAACAGGCAAAGTACAGAACCAGATAAGAAAGCTCGTTGAAAGCCGGGCGTGGTGGCGCATGCCTTTAATCCCAGCACTCGGGAGGCAGAGGCAGGCGGATTTCTGAGTTCGAGGCCAGCCTGGTCTATA
>NC_034591.1:102782684-102784812 GCF_900095145.1 Mus pahari | reverse complement strand
AGTTCCAGGATAGCCAGGGCTATACAGAGAAACTCTGTATCGAAAAACCAAAAAAAAAAAAGCTGGCTGACTAAACAAATGTAAAAATATAGTTTTACTAAACTTCCAAAACAAGATTAACAATCCCGCTGCCCTGCCTCACACTAAAGACCTTAAGGACAGACAAAATGAGAGTCACCCTATACAAACCAACCAATGTCTAAAAAGGTTATCGGCTACACCAATTAAAATAAGCCAAACTACTCTGGTGCCTATATCTGACCCTTACAAAGTTATAAAAAGTGTGTTCTTTCTTTGTTCTGGGTCTCTCCTCTGGCCTACGTGCTGAGAGGGGATTCCCCAATATGTTGGATAAGTAAAATCCTCATGCATTTTGCAACGATGATGGTCTCTGTGCTCTTTGTGGGTGAGGGTCTTTTGACAAGCTACAACAATACCAGATAAGCCAGTGGAGGAGGGGAGGAAAGACAAGAGGGACAAGATAATATGACAATAATACAGTAGCACACCAGAAGGGCAGAGGGACTCCTCTTCACATAAGGAAAACATCACAGAGGCAGGATGGAAGGTAGGGAGTCGAAACCCAGAAAGACTGTTGGAAGGGATGTTTGACATAGTCATGGGGATTCAGAGTTGGCTGTTTCCTGCTGAAGGGAAGCAGAGGGAGTTAGAGGCTGCAGAACAAAGCTTGGAATGGTTTAGACATCAAAAATAATTAAACATGAATGAACAAAGAAGCCTTCTTCTCAGTGAGAGCCCAGCTAGGATGAAATTGAGAGAAGCTCAGCTTATTTTGACCTCCATGAATCAGGACAAAGCAGATGGCCCCCTCTTCCTTCTCCACCTAGCAGACCAGAGCGTTTCCCTGGCATGATCTGGGGAATCACGGTGGGGCCAGTTCATGAAGCTCCTTGGCCTGCCTTCCTTGGTGGATCAGACATGACTGGCTGGGCTCATTAGAAATTCTCAGCTTTTGTCTTCTCAGACCCATCCATCCCAGACAGCCTTCTCATCCAGTGTTGAGTTATACACCCATATTGGGCATCTAAGGATGATGCCGGAATCAGTCACAGTGATGTGTTCCTCCAAATATAACAGAGAGCATGCGGGATGTGGTTCTGGGAGATACAGGTTAAGTGTAATCTCCCCGGCCTTGAGTAGGCTAACTTTAACCTTGCTGCCACTGAGCATGAGACCACCTAGAGTGAAGCCTTCTGACTTAGATGGCTCTATTGTTTTGTCACCTGCCATTGCAAGACATGGCTACCTGTTGAGAGACCCTCGAGATATTCCAGGGACAGCATCTGGCAGATCGGAGACAGCCGGCAGATTACCTACAGGTTGGCGACAGGCACCAAGAATGGATTGGCGGAGGATGGGCCTCCCTTCTTTATAAGCTCAGACTCTTAGTAAACTCTGGGCTTTGATCAGAACCTGTCTGGGCCTCCATTATTTCTTTCACTGTTTTCTCCCATACAGCTCCTGCCTCCCACTCAGGAACCTAGTTAGTGTGGCCACAGGCACAGCCAGCTGCAGTTAAGACCTGTTTATAAATGAAAGAAAATCCACAGATTGTCTTAACTGGCCCCGGGGAAGGCTTCCTTTAAGCCTTATGCTCTAATGTACAGAATTTACTCTTTAAAAGATATGGAAACAATGTTGCCTATTTTCTAAGAAAAGACCTCAAGAAGTCTGAATTTACTGTGAATGGAATGACCTCTAAAGCAAAATGTGATCTGTATGATCCTTTTGCTGTGCTCTGATCCTTTCACTGTGTTGCTCCATTTCCTCTGAATCCAAACTCTGGTACATGGAGTGTAGTGGCTATTCCTGGTTGTCAACTTGACTATATTTGAAATGAACTACAATCCAGAACTGGAAGGCTCACCAGTGATCCTAATCTGGAGGCTGGGAGATAGAAGTTTCTGATTTGGATCTTGGTATGGAGATCTTGAGACACAGTGGTGACTGAATCCAGAAGATTAAGACAGGGAGATCTCCGAGTTCAAGGTCATCTGGGATTAAAGGTGTGGTGGCACCCACCTTTAATCTGGGCTACACCTTCTGCTGGAGACCATATAAGGACATTGGAAGAAGGGAGTCTGGCTCTCGCTCTTTCGCTTTCTTG
>NC_034591.1:102759747-102782179 GCF_900095145.1 Mus pahari | reverse complement strand
GCACAGCCCTCTGATCAGTGTCTCGCTCACAGCTACCTAAAGTCTTCTGTGATGATGCCAATATCTAAGCTGTTTGCTTAAGTCAAACTCTCCCCAAGAGCCACTTTGCCTTATGGTCCCCAGGTCACAGACACCCCTGGTGCCAACTCCATCACTCTGCTTCCTTTGTGTTACTGTCTCCAGCTGGACTTGCTCACTGAATTCATCTGTGTTGTCACTGCATTGGTGTCTTATCTTCTCTGATATCCTGAGGAGCAGTCTGTGGTAGACACACATTCTGTGCTGACCACTGGTACGGCTGGAGCAGGGTTAAATCTCTTTCCTCTTTTTCTTTTTTTTTTCTCTCTCTCTCAGAGTGACCCAGTCTCAGTCTCCTATCATGAGAGCAAATGAAGAATTCAACTGAACTTGGCCACAAACTCAAATTCAGTGCAGATGACGGTACCAGCCATGGAAACACTGTCATTGGCATGGTGCCAGCTATTATAAAGGGCAGCACAGATGAGGGCTTCCCCTTGTATAACATGTTTCACTTTATTTAGTTGTTTTTAACTCTGTGTTGCTTCTTTGTGAGTTTCACATCCTGTACCACAGGCACATCATCTCACCCCCCCCCACTCTGAAATTTAAAAAAACACACAAACAGACCAGCTAACTAACCAACCAAACAAAGTATAGAAAAACATCTTGTTGTGCAAGCTGTAGAGTGTCACAGTGTGGCCAGCAGTATACTATTCTGACCACACATCTTCACTTCCAAGTGTTGTTGCAATAAGCCATTGGTTCCAGGTCCCTGGCTTCTGTGACCCAATCAATATTTGATCCTCACAAGGATTCCTATGGTTCTCCTGTATTGAGCTGTGTCATGGAGATCCTGCAGTTTTAGATCATCAGGACCAGCCCTTTCACTTGGCGCCAACAGTTCACAAACAATGTAGATTTTGGGGTGGACCAACTCAAAGCCTTGGGTCTGGACTTGGGTGGCAGCTGAGCTAGTCATCCCACTGGCTCTCCCTTATCACACCAGCACTGCTCTGGCGAGGCCATCCAATGCTGCCTTCTGCAGGAGGCAAGATCAGCTTTTCTGCTTGTGCCCTCAGGTCTCTAACACCCACCTGTGCCTTCAGAGCCAGCTCCACTGTGCTGCTCAGTCAAGATACAAGGCCCACTCTCCCAAGTGCTGCAGCCTGTGAGAGGCTGGGCCAGCTCTCCTGTTCTCACAACCTGGAGGCCAGCTCAGCTGTGCCTTCACGGTCAGGGCCACTGCATTGTCCAGGGGAAGCACAGGGCCCATTCTGAGTGCTGTAGTTAGAGAGAGGCAGGGCCAGCTCTCCTGACTAGCACAAGTGGAGAGGGGCAAAGCGGGGCAGGGCATCACCTTCTCGCCCTAGATACTTCAAGGTAGATGAGTGTGTGTGTGTGTGTGTGTGTGTGTATGGGGGGTGGTGCTCTCTCCCCCTCTCCCTCTCCTTCCCCACCCTTGGAACTAGCTTCCTCCACCAAGGCCAGCTCTACTGTGCTGCCCAGGAGATGTTCAGTGCCCACTCTCCCAAGTGTTGCACCTGGTAAGCGGCAGTCAGGGTCAGGTCTCCCAGTCTCAAGACCATGTGGCCAGCTCTCCTCCCTTCTGCATGTACTAAGGAGTGAGTGGGGGTGGGGCATCACCTCTGCACCTCTGCCACCTCACCCTAGACAGTGGCAGGGTCAGCATCCCCATGCAATCACCCTCAGGATTGACTAAGCACCCACCCCCCCACCAAGGCCAGCTCTGCTTGGCTGTCCAGGGAGGTACAGAGCCCACTCTACCAAGTGCTGCTGCTGGTGAGAGCTGGGGCTAACTCTCCAGAGCAACAGAGGCAGTGAGGGGTAGGGCCAGCTCTGTTCCCTCCCTGGACATCCATCTGTGAGCCCTGGTGGCTACCCAGACCAGGGGCATTCCTGTGATCTCGAGTGGAAATATGTGCTACATATGTGTGACATTGACACTGATCCCTACTGCTACATAATCACAGACCCAGATGTGGGCCCTCAGCCACAGCACCAGTTAGGACTTCACCAGGGTCTTAGGTGGGAAGGCTGGCCACTCACAGCAGGGTATTACTCTCCACCCTCCAGTCTCTAGTTCCTTCTCCCTTCACAATGCTCAATCCGTTCCACTTCTCTTTCTCTCCCATCTTTCTACATCCTTGTACACTGTAGTGGCTCCCACTGCAGGAGGGCCATGTGGCTGGCCGGGGCTGGGGAGAGGCTCTGTCTGAGTGGCCTCTGTCTTCAGAGCATGGTAGCTAATAGGCCCCTAGGTATTTACAGCCCACCTGTGTGGGATGGCTGCAGGTGGGTGTCTGTGGACATCTTTCCCCCTCCCCATACTGCATCGCATGGATTTAGGCAAGGCTCTGTGTGTCTACAGCCTGCCAGTTCCATGCTGGGTTTGGAAGCAGGAATTCAGGAGTCTTTCCTGTCCTGTGCAGGGCCTGGTGCTCAGCAGTTCTTTGTCTGTTTTCCTCCTCCTGCACTGAGCTTCATGGTGGTAAGAGGGGCTCTGTATCTCTATAACAGGTTTAAAATGTGAGAGCCTGCAGCTTCGTCTCCTTTCCCACGGCCGACCCCTCACTCATCCTGCTCCTGATCACGCTTCTCACCTTTGCTGACAGCACAGAACTTGACAATGTCACTGTATTAACCAGGGTTCTGGCAGCTCACACACAAGCTTGTCCTTGCTATTCAAAGACATGGGGATCTAAGGTAGTGGTGTCACAAATAAGGGATTTTTTGAGTATGAGACTTAGTTCTGTCTTCGCCCACATGGCCCAGGTGGTAGACAAGAGTTGGCAGGGAAGCAGTGTGTGTCGACATTGGTGAGTATTTTCACTGCCCTTCTGCTGCTCAGGCAGCCAATCACAGGCTTATCCCAGCACTGAGAAGGAAGAGACAGACAGATCCTTGGTGCTTGATGGCCATTGAAAATCAAAACAAGGATGAATTTCAACATAAATGAAAGGCTCTCACCCCCCCCCCAAAAAAAAACCTAAGGTAGACCATAATTGGAGATGACCACCTAAAGCTGATGGTTATGCCCTACACTCATATGCACACACATGCAACCACACCCATATATATGAACACACACAAAAGTGCAGTGGGGGCGGTACTGGGAATATTATACTTCCTTTTCCCTGAAGACACCTATAAGGTGTCAGTAAGGGCACAGTGTCTCCATGGCCCAGGGCCATTCAGGGAGTATGGAATCTTTGCTGGGAATTAGACCAGAACAAACCTACACTTTGGACATATCCGTGCTGAAAAGATTTTTTTCCTAAGATATGAACTATATAATGCCTGAATAGTTTTCTTTTCTGCACAAGAAGCAGGAAGAGGAGATAGCTCAGAATGTTGCCTTCTGGGGTGAGTTAAAAATTTTAAACAATTATCTAGAGACTTCATTGAGGTGGACTCTGGTCCAACTGGGCTGGTGGTGGCTGATGCAGAAAAAGCCCCGTGAAGATGAAAGCATGGCCAGTCACTAAGACTGAAGCCTATTAAATAGAAACCCCACCCACCGAGCCACTGCAGGCACATGACCTAGAAGATGCCTGGGAAGATGTGACGCATGCTGGGGAATGTAACATTCAAAAAGATGTGGCCCCCACATATCAGCATCAGCCACTCATGCTGTAGAAAGTACCACTTAAAAGGATGTGACTCCAATCAGCACCAGCCACTCAGGGTAGAGAAGTATTATTTTAAAATATTTGGCCTCCAGCGTATGAGAATCATCTGCTCAGGCAGGAAACATGTGATGCGCACAAGGTCAGCCAAGTCACCTCTGGTTCCTGAGTTGGAAAGACATGTGTAGAGGCAGTTCTCATGTCACTTGCAGTCAGCAGTTCACCTACTTCCAGATCCAGAGGAAACAGCTGCAGGGGGTGTTTTTGTGCACTGTGTATTCAAATGCTGATTTCTGTATGTAGAGATCTGGCTGCAGTCCATGACTTTGGTATTGTCATTATTAGGAAGCATCTCCCAACTTAGAATTTTGTAAAACATTGTACTCCATCACCTTCTGATTGGTTAAAATAAAGGGGGCAGAACAGCCTATAGCTGGGCAGGAGAGAAAAGGCAGGACTTCCTGGCCCAGGTAGAGGGAGAAGGTCTCCAGTGGGACCAGAGGAGTGACCTTTGGACATGGATGAGGAAGGAGGTGCCACGTGTGGCTAGGATAACAGGTGATAGGTCACATGGCTGGGAAATGGTCTAACACCAGCATTGTCTGGCTAGAATAGATCAGAATCTGCCCAGCACTAGTGCCTGAATCCTATGAATAAATATAAAGTCACAAAGCAATGACAGGCATAGAAAAGCCCACACCTTAGATTCTGTCTTCTCCAACTGTAGCCCGTGCAGTCAGCGATCCACACATTTCTAAAGTACAATGGAAAAATGGCTTAAGACGTTAAGTTCCATTCAAGTGGGGAGGAGAAAAAACCATGGAACCCAACTATGTCCAGAATCTCGTTGCTATGTCCTTGCTGGGCTTATTGCACCAGCTGCTCATAGTTGGGATCCCAGAGCTGCAGCTTTTCAAGGCTGTTCACTGATCACCCTACAGTCCCAGGTTCTCAAGAGGTCATCCTATGTCTGCATTTCCATAGAGGGGACTCTCTGTAGGTCTCCTCTAGAAACAAGTCTCTCATGGGTCCATGGGGTGACATCTTTTGATATCTAAGTTCAGTTCTTCTGGCCTGCACTTGGAGGATTTGGCCTATGTGGATGAGCGTTCCCACAAGGGGCTTTCTCCAAGGTGTAGACTCTGGAATGCTGGTAGCTTGGCTCAGTCTACTTCTGAAAACTAGAGGCTAGGAAAGCAACCTATGTGACTAGCATTCTGAGACCAGAGACCAGAGGACTCAGGGAAACACAAGTCCACAACCTAGAGTTCAGGAGACTTGGAGTTCTGCTAAGGACAGAGAAAGCATGCCAGTCCCAGGAGAGACACAGAAGTTTCCTCAGCCCTGTTTGTCCTGTGCTGTTCTCAGCTGGCTACACTGGACTTTGGATCCACAGAGTTTCCTTAGAAACACTTCATGGTCTTATCCAGAAATAATGTTCCATCCAGTCAGGTTGACACTAAATTCCTTGGTCCCGGCTCCCAGTCAGCTGTGGCCAGAGGTTGGAGACGGAGATTCTCTGCTCTCTTTGTGGTGCCTTCATGAGAGAATGGCTCACGGAGGGAAATCCCAGTGACTTCACTTTTGACTCTCAGAGTGCCACTTCTGAGTTCTGCTTAGGGAAACCTGGATCTGTGGCTTCTGGCTTTTCCATCTTGGTCACTGTAGTTCACAGTACCCAAGGCTTGAGCCCTCTGCTTGTTCCTCATTAACTTGCTCTCATTTCTTCTGCTGCCCAAAAGAACACCACAGAAAGCATTGGAACCTCTGGGGAACACAGGTAAAGAGAGAGAATTCCTTCCTCGGTTGAGATGGTTTTTCCCTTCTTGGCCTCCTTCGACTCTCAGAGAAGATATTCAGTGTCGGGCTCTACGCAGATCACTGGTCACATTCAAATTACTGATTTCATATTAGGATGTTTTCAGATTTAGATAAGCCCCTTGAATTTAGCTCTTTGCTGTAATGCTATAGTTAGGAACAGTTCGTTCTGATTCAGACTGATAGCTCACAACAGTAATGCCAGCTATTGGGAATGTGAGGCAGTGGGCGTCCTATAAGTCCAAGGGCAGCCTCTGATGTAGAGGGAGACACTGTCTTGAGGGAACAGCAGGCAGTTTGGCTAAATTAATTCTAAACTGAGTAGGAAGACTTAATCCCTGTGTGTAATGTTCTGAGAACCTATTTAATGGTGAGCCTGGAAATATAAAATAGGTAAAGCCTTGGCATGTGTCCACAAAATGTGTAGTCGTTTTTAGAGATGGCAGTCAGCCAAGAATAAAGAGCAATGCTGAGAAACATGTTAAGGAAGAGTCTAGGAACTGTGATGAAGGCGAGGCCCCTGAACGTGAACTCCTCCCCACTGCCCAAAAAACCAGTGAGTGCTGTGGAAAAGATCCAACCTTGACCTTAAAGGAGGAGGCCTGAGCAGGAAAACTGCTATGGACATGCGCAGAAGTGGGATGGGCCTCTCCACAAAGCATCCCAGGAACTCTGGAAAGACCTGTTTGGCTGTTGCAGTGAGAATCTTAGGCTCAGCATGTGCCAAGAGGGAGATGTATGGTTCATCTCAGCATCTGTGGCTTTATAGAGGAAGCCAGAAAAGCCCACTCCGGCCAGTGCTTTAGTCCTGGATCTCAGACCTTTCAGGCCTTGCTACTGAGAGGAGCAGAGTGCCCAGTGGATGCTGAAGGCTGAAGTGAGGTGGTGAGGGGCAAAGAAGCCACACAGCAGGTCGGCTGAAGAGGGCACACTGAACGTTCAGGGACCTCCAACTCCAGCATGAAGGGGACTCAGATCTTCTCCAGAAGTTGGAAGCTGAGTCTGGATGCTGCTTTAGTTAGGGATGAAGGTTATGGTTATGGTTCAAGACTGGCACCTTGAAGCTTAGCTTTCAGGGAAGGAGAGATGAGTCAGCTCTTGGTGCTGGGCTGACAGACTGATTGCTTGTTTGTTGGGTGTGGAATGACGTGGTCGTGTTTTGTTTTGACTTGGCTCTGCTTATTTAAAAGCTTTGTATGTTACCACTGGCCTAGTTGTGAGTGTCCATGGACCAACTGCAGCTTCCTTAATCATTAAGCAAACATTATGTGCATGCACTACTTAAGGAAGCAGAAAGCTGTTAAGAGCCTGCTCTATCCCTCCCACGCCCTAGCTCCAAGAGTGAGCCTCTCTGGCTCCCACCATCCTTTCCTCCCTTTCTTTTGAGTTTATCTCCTAGATCTGCATTCCTCCACGCTGTTGCTCAGCTTTGCCTTGCTCTAACTTTCTTGAAATACAATTGTAAGATATGTTAAGTTTTACATTCGGCTTCCTCTGAGTAACTCCTTCAAGAATTACAGACACTCTGGCATGCAGCTGTCTGGAGTGTGTGTGTGTGTGTGTGTGTGTGTGCATGTGTGTGTGTGTCTTTACACTCAGGAGTGCAGAGGGGGAGGGAAATGATAGGTGGAGTAAAATAATGTGGCTTGGGACAGCATCACATCAGAAGGGTACAAGGGGCTTGCTTGTATTTGTATAAGGAGAACACATACAGCCCTCAGAATCAGGGCTCAAGTCAGAGAGCTGCAGGCTCAGCGAGACTGTTGAACTGACGTTGGAAGGACTCATAGAACCTCTTCTCAGGCAGGCTTCACCTCAGTGAGGTTGGATGAGGGTGTGCTGTAGGCAGGCAGGATGCAGGGGGTGGTGGTGGTGGTGGTTTAGAACCCAGAGAAGAACGCTTGGAAGAGCTTCCCTTTAGACATCAGACAGACCTAAGCATGGATGAATAAGTGTCTGCTTGCCAGGAAGGTCCCAGCTGGGAACACATTGAGAGACACTTACCTTAACTTTCCTTCCACGAACCAGGAGGACAAAGCAAAGTGTCACCTCTCCCTTCTCTACATGGCAGTCTAGAATGTTTCTCTGAACGGTTTCTGAACTTGGCTTCAGGGCTCTACATACGCTTATTTCTCTGATCCCTTCAAACTAATTTTACCCCATGTTTTCTAGGGCTTGGGGCATCAGGTGCATATTTTATTTCATTTTTACAACAGTCACCTACTGATGTGACTCTTACATGATGTTTTGAGGTGTGTAAATATCGTGGACTTGTGCCCTCCTTGTGTTTTAGCTTCTTTGGGTCTGTGGATTATAGCATAGATATACTGTACTTTATGGCAAATATTCACTTATAAGTGAGCATGTCCTTTTGGGCCTCGGTTACCTCATTCAGGATGATATTTCCCACTTCCATCCATTTGCCTGCAAAGGATGAATATTTTAAATATCTGGCACAGGTTTTCCAACTTGCCAGCACCTACAGTCACTGAAACCTTGTGTAGAAGCTCAGAGATCACTGAAAACCCAGGGTGTGAACCATTTAACAAACCTAACGGGTCAAATGCACACGCTTGATTGCCCTGGTCCACTGATCTCGAGAGGCAATGGACTTGGTGATCTGTATATAAAACTTTTGGGAGGCAGAGGCAGGCGGACTTCTGAGTTCGAGGCCAGCCTGGTCTACAGAGTGAGTTCCAGGACAGCCAGGGCTACACAGGGAAACCCTGTTTCGAAAAAACAAAACAAAACAAAACAACCCAAAAAAAACCTTTCGACAATTTTTAGAAAAATACGGAATACAATGCTGCTGGTTGGTTGCTCCTAGCATCTCTGGATAAATTGACAAAGGAAATGGATGAGCTCTGTGATAAAATTAACTGACTTCTAGTATCTCAGAATATGTTGAAGGGCAGCAGTGAACTTGGTGATATAATAGAGCGGCTCCAGATGCACACCGATAGTGTAAAGGTTTCTATGTGCCTGGAAAAGAGTCTTCTCTCCAGCAGCCACAGGGTTCAAATTGTGGAAAATCAAACTGAAACCTGCATCATAAGGTTGGCTGAATTACAGTGAAAATTCAAGTCCCAGCCCCAGAGGGTGTCAGCAGTCAAGGGCATTAATAGTAAAGAAGCGATGTGTGGGAGGGAGGACCCTATCGAAGTTGAGAACTTTGAACCCTTGGATTCTCAAGGGTTTCTCTCACCTGAGAAAGCAGTCCCTTCATCATCAGCAGAAGATGTATTCCCATCCCCACCCCAGAAACACTGCCTTTTCTGCCTTTGGCTGAAGAAATAAACCCTTCATTTAGGGAACAAAGGTGTCTTTATGCCCAAGCTCACAGGGCATGCCCCTTTTTTCGGCTCTGTCTTTTGCTGCCCAACCTATACACCTCCCTCCTTCTAATAGCCATATCTACTTCCCTTCTTCCTGTTGCCCCATCTTGAGAATAGAAGGTAACAAAACAATGCAGTGGCCACCACAAATGTGTAAGGCCCGAACCAGGGATGGACTGCACTTCTGTAGCCCTGCTATAACTCATCGTGCAATCAAATACTGAGGTGACATGAAGGACATGAGTGCAAAGGAGGGATTTTGTCTGAGGATGGAAGGCTCTAAGAGTAGGGGAGGGTAACAAGGGATGGTTCTGGGGCACAAGCATGTCAAGTTATATTTTTCTTACATGTGAAATATAAATTTAAATATGAATACATATACACACATATCTATCTATCTATCTATCTATCTATCTATCTATCTATCTATCTATCTATCTATGAATGTCTGAGGTGCATAATTTGGGGGAAGGGAATCAGTTGGGGTGCAAAGAACAAAGAGGAAGTGTAGTGGGGGGTGACCATAAGCAAATTGTAATGATTATATGCATGAAAACACAAGCCCCGTGCTTCATACATAAACCAAGAATATTAATGAAAACACTAAGGAGTAATGGATACACACAAACTGGCTAAGAACAGCTCAAATTCTGTACGTTGACTGCACACTGTTTTCAGTCTCCACACGGCTGACCTCAGCGCCATCAAGAAAAAGCTCCAAGGTCTCACACAAATCAACAACCTGAACTTCAGGCACGCTAGGGCTTTGTGTGGAGAGCCAGAGATAAGCTGGTTTCTGTCTACAGATTATAACTAAGAAGGATCCAGATAAGAATAACTGAAGCAGAGCGGGGCATGGTGGTGCACTTGGGACAGCCAGGGCTATACAGAGAAACCCTGTCTCGAAAATTAAAAAAAAAAAAAAAAAACCCAAAAAACCAAAAAAACCCCACCTGAAGCAAAACCAGTGAGGACTGAGTGATAAGGGGCCGGGCTGGAGACAGAGGACCCAGAGCAGTGGAATCTGGTGTCAGAATCCACCCCAAAGTTCACTTTTAGTTTTAAAAATGTTAAGGTCTTTGAGATGTCTCCCTACTCTATTCCAATTTTTAAAATCTCACTATGTTTAGGGTGTCTTGTATAAAAATGAACTGGAGGGAAATAACTGGATAACTGGAAGCACATAAGAGTCTTCTGCAACAGGGCAGGTTAGTTCTGCACTAGGGTGCTGAGGAGGGAGCCAGCCAGACTGTAAGGATACCCAGGACATAAAGTGCTGACTGATGTCTGGGAAAGAGAATTTTAGGTATTTCTTGTTTGTGGACATACAACAAAGGACTTGATAAATTCTGGGATGGGGAGAGGCAATTCTGGCCATGCCTGATGTCAGCTATTCCTTATTTGTAGAGAAAAAAAAACATGGACTTTTGAAATCTGGGAAGGAAAGCAAAGGATCACAAGAAAGGTTCAGCAACACCTGTGAGTAAAGTCACTCAACTGTCCAGTGACAAGGACAGGGGAAGAAACTCCCTCGAATGACACCGCTGCCTCCAGAGTCGCGGGTGTGACAGAACATCTACATTTGGAACTCAGGGCAGGGTGTCTCCCACTGGCCCGGGCCCCTCCACTGACAGCACCTAAACAACCACCTGAGAACTGCTGGCCACGTGCCTTCCTAGCGAGCAGCCACCCTAGCCTGCAGTGGTGACTGATAAGCAATAAGATCAAATGGCAAGCTTTCAGAAGGGCTGTCTTCATTCAGCCTAGAGGTCTTCCTCTCTCTTCCACTTCTTGGTGGTTTGAGTGAGAATGGCTCCCACAGTCTCGTATATTTGTATGCTTAGTCCTCAGTGAAGAACTGTTTGGGAAGGGTTAGGAGGTGTGGCCTTGTTAGAGTATGTGATCCTTATTGGAGTAGGATTGTCACTGGGGGGTGGACTTTGAGGTTTAAGATGCTCATGCCAGGATCTCTCTCTCTCTCTCTCTCTCTCTCTCTCTCTCTCTCTCTCTCTCTCGTATGCATCAGGATGGAAATCTCTCAGCTTTGCTGCAGCACCATACCTGTCTATTTCCTGCCATGATGATCATAGACTGACCCTCTAAAACCGTAAGCAAGCCCCCAATTAAATGTTGCCTGTTGCAAGAGTTGCCTTGGTCCTGGTGGCTCTTCACAGCAATAGAACTAACACACTCACCAAGGACATAGTCTGTGCATATAAAGATTCTAGTTTCATATGTTGGAATGTGAATATCATGTGTCAATGATAAATGACTTGATAAGTGACCACTTGTAAGAAATACTACGACACTCTCCCTAAACTGGTAGTCTTGAAATCATGTCATATCGCATCTGGATTGTGTGTGTTAACCTGACTAGAATTCAGTCATGTAGGGCGGCTCTAGCCTTCCTGCAGGCTGTCCACTTTGTTCCCTTTTATACATGGCATGTGAGATTCCTATTAACTTTCACGTGATTTATGACACCATCCTCCCTCTCAGCCAGTCACCTCCTGATACAGTCTTGGGGTTTGTGCTGTTTTTTTGTTAACTTGACATGAGCTAGAGTCACTGGAAAGAAGAAACGTCAGTTGAGAAAATGTTCCCATAAGATCTAGCGGTAGGGCATTTTCTTAATTACTGATTGATTGGGGACATCCCAGATCATTGTGGGTGGTGCCATCCTGTAAATTAATAATTATGCTTATCTTCATCTAACTCCAAATGAATGAGACTCAAACTCTGATTGATTGATTGATTGATTGATTGATTAGGCTCTGTGTAATTACTGGGTTAGACCTCTAACCTCTCTAACACTAGTCTGGCTACTACCCTGACTTGCTCCCCAGATACTTGCTGTTTGAAATTTTCTGCGTTATTTCTGCTTCTGGGGACACTAGTAGCTGGCATGTGCTACTGGTACATTATGGCTAAGGAAGACTTCCTCTCCTGTCTTCTGCTTCTCTTTCCTTTCTCCTTCTCTTCATGGTTCCTTTTTGTGATTCCCCAGCCTGGTAACTTTAACTCCACCTGTCTCTATTCCCTCCAATAATTGGTGGTTCCCTTTTTTTTTAACCAATACTTTTAAACTGGGGAGCAAGGTTTACAAGGTATCGCTTGGTGTACTTGAGCATCTACTCGTTGGGGACAATTGGATCTTTGGTGCCAGCATTTAGCATTTGAATGCATAGCAGCACCAGACCAACCCCCAACACCATCCCTGGGGTGGTGTACTGTCTGGTTTTGTGTGTCAACTTGACACAAGCTGAAGTTATCACAGAGAAAGGAGCTTCAGTTGGGGAAATGCCTCCATGAGATCAGGCTGTGGGGCATTTTCTCAATTAGTGATCAAGGGGGGAGGTTCCCTTGTGGGTGGTGCCATCTCTGGGCTGGTAGTCTTGGATTCTATAAGAGAGCAGGCTGAGCAAGCCAGGGGAGGCAAGCCAGTAAAGAACATCCCTCCATGGCCTCTGCATCAGCTCCTGCTACCTGACCTGCTTGAGTTCCAGTCCTGACTTCCTTTAGTGATCACCAGCAATGTGGAAATGTAAGCTGAATCAACCCTTTCCACCCCAACTGCTTCTTGGTCATGGTGTTTGTGTAGGAATAGAAACCCTGACTAAGACAGGTGGTCTACTATTCTGTAAGAAAGCAGGCTGAGCAAGCCATGTATAACAGGCCACTAAGCAGCATCCCTCCATGTACATCAGCTCCTGCCTCCAGGCTCCTGCCTTGAGTTCTTGCTGATGAACTGTTGTTATACGGAGCAGTGAGTGAAATAAACCCTTTCCTTCCCAAGTTTCCTTTATATGATGTTTCATTATAGCAATAGTAACACTAAGACAGGCTTCCCCTGGAGCTGACTGACAAGTTTGCTTCAGTGTTCAACACCTCTGATCTTGGAGATAGATTTTTATTGTGAAACCCAACAACCCTTTTTCCCATCCTGTTAGTAGGAAATCTTAATACTTGCATAATCCGACAGCTCCCTAAGTGGGAAGTGTCAAAACAATGTGGGATAAAGGGCAATGTGCTGAACTACAAGGTGGCGGTGCCCTAACTGTGGTCCTGGCTCTGACATCTATGGTTGTGACTTTGGACAGAACATTTCCTCGATCATACATGGCGGAATGTCTTCAATTTCCTTGGTGAGCAAACAGGCTGGCAGGGTTCAGGGTTCTCAGAGGTTGTGGTTTGAGTGAAAATGGCCCCCATAGACTCAGAAGGAGTGGCATTATTGGAGATGTGGCCACGTCGGAGTAGGTGTGGCCTTGCTGGAGGAAGTGTGTCACTAAGGCTGGGCTTTAAGTTTTCAGAAGCTCAAACCAGGCTCAGTGTCACTCTCTCTCTGTCGCCCGCTGATCTGGATGTAGAACTCTCAGCTACCTCTTTAGCACCAAGTCTGCCTGCATGCCACCATGCTTCCTGCTATGCCAATAATGGACATAATGGTCTTAGCCGTAAGCCGGGCCCCAGTGAAATGTTTTGCATTATAAGAGTTGCTGTGGTCATGGTGTCTCTTCATAGCAAAGAAACCCTGAGATGTTAGGAGCAAGGTATAGAGAATGGAACCAGGGAGCTTCCAAGAGTTTCAACAGCACAGAGAGAGCTGGGTGTGTCGACAGGAGCGCTGAGGGCCAAGAGGCTTCCCTGCAGCAGCCGTCCTCCACGCTGTTTTCCACAGCAGTACTTCACAGTTGGTGCTGATGAACGGTAGCGTTGAGCTCTGAAGGGACTCAGAAACACATCTGCCGCTGTGTGATCACAGCTGAGACTGGCTGACCCTTTCCTGCTAGGCAGATGTCCCTTCCTCCTCTGTGCCTGCACGTGTGCCTCCCCAGACACTGCGTGGTAGAGGAAAGTCTTCCTTCACTGACAGAGCAGGACTGTTTGATACAGTCAATGGCACAGGAACAGCTGTGCTCCCTCTGAGCCTGCACACTGGGTCAAAGGTAGGCACCTTCCTGATGGAGGACGACGGTACCCAGTTTTGGTGCAGGGTTTACACTTAGCTACATGACCAGGTACCCCAGACACAAAGATTAGTTAAAGCCTGATGACATACTTGAAGTCTCAGCACTTGGGAACCAGAGACAAAAAAAATCAAGACCATGTCAGTCTCTGGCTACACAGTGACTTCAAGGAAAGCCTAGGTATGTAAGACCATTCCTCAAGATATAAAACAAAAAACAAAAAAACAAAACAAAACAAAATTAAAAGTTAGCATTCCCAGTGTTAGGAGCCTTCTGTCTAGTTTAAGAGAAATAGAGGGCTCAGGAGGACAGGGCAATAAGGAGGCTCAGTGTTAAAGCAGGTTTGGGGGTGTTCATAGAAAAAACAGGCCACCTGGACCTGCAGACACAGAAGGAAATAATAACATGAGGGGAGAAAAAGAAGACAAGGGAGAGCATGGAGCATGGGCGTTCCTATGGTAACGCAGGTCGCTTGGGACTGAATGTTGACGGGAGTCAAAGACTTTATTACAAATAAATGTAAAGGAGCTGGTGAGATGGCTCACCAGGTAAGAGCACCGACTGCTCTTCCAAAAGTGCAGAGTTCAAATCCCAGCAACCACATGGTGGCTCACAACCATCCTTAACAAGATCTGTCACCCTCTTCTGGAGTGTCTGAAGACAGCTACAGTGTACTTACATATAATAAATAAATAAATATTAAAAAAAAAGAAAAACAAATAAATGTAAAGACTCAAGAGTGGAAATTGCTCAGCACAGGGCACACAGAGGGAGACTCAGTGAACATAACAGGTTAACAGAACAGGGAGGGGATGAGACTGGGACAGGGGGTGACAGGGAGGACCAGCTTATCAGGAAGACACCTTTGTGTTTGTATTTTCGCTACTAAAAGCATCTACTGATGCTTGACAATTATGAAAATGAGTGTCTTAGTCAGGGTTTCTATTCCTGCACAACATCATGACCAAG
Source organism: Mus pahari (assembly GCF_900095145.1). Classification (NCBI taxonomy): domain Eukaryota; kingdom Metazoa; phylum Chordata; class Mammalia; order Rodentia; family Muridae; genus Mus; species Mus pahari. Next base: position 102,767,419 of record NC_034591.1, on the reverse strand, counting down.
AAGCAAGTTGGGGAGGAAAGGGTTTATTTGGATTACATTTCCATACTGCTGTTGATCATCAAAGGATGCAGGACTGGAACTCAAGCAGGTCGGAAAGCAGGAGCTGATGCAGAAGCCATGGAAGGATGTTCTTTTCTGGCTTGCTCAGCCTGCTCTCTTATAGAATCCAAGACTACCAGCCCAGAGATGGCACTACCCACAAGGGACCTCCCCCCTTGATCACTAATTGAGAAAATGCCCCACAGCCTGATCTCATGGAGGCATTTCCCCAACTGAAGCTCCTTTTTCTGTGATAACTCCAGCTGTGTCAAGTTGACACAAAACTAACCAGTACAATGAGCATTGGAAAAATATATAGTAACAACTCTCAGCTGAGTGTCTGAGCTCATGGGTGAAACCCCAGCTCCCAGTGACTGAAGCAGGAGGAGCAGGAGGATTTATGCCAGTGAGTGGAGATTCTAGGACAAATTCTGAGTATAAGCTAGCTCAGGCCATAAAGTCAAAGTTATTCCTGGAAAAAGAAATAGAATTCTTTCTGTGTGCATGCTCCGACTGGTTTACAAAAGCCAAGAGACAGTGCTGGGCCCCTTCATTTTGCTCTGACCTTTGGAGAACACAGGGATTGGAGAAATCATGGAGACCTTGTGTCCCTTCAGGATCAGTTTTCAAGCTAAAGTTACTCTCTTGTCCTCATAGTCATTCTCCTCACAAGACACTACAGACTGAATGGTAGACGATAGATCCAGGAGGAGATACAGGCCCAGCAAACTCATCTCTAATTTGAGATTTTTCAGGAAGCCTTGGACTCAGCTACCAATGTAGCTTTATGCTAAGCCAATCAGCACCTGAGTGGTCTTGGGGTCCGAATGATGCTGACAAAGCCAATTTGCTCCAGTGTGCAGCATCCCTGACCCCAGACACAGAGATTTTTGCTTCTGAAACCCAGCAGTGTTCTCATTCCTTTATCTGATCCTTGTTACAGTGTTGGCATTACCCTCCCAACAATGGCTGGTAAAGAAATAAACTTGTGTTAACTCAATTTCCCCGGACATTTTGAGAGGTGCAGACAACGTGGAATCACAGGGAAACTACTGAAGTAGAATCTGGCGCCCTAATTTCATTGTTGTCGCTGATATATCTGGGATTATGACTTTTGATAGAGGGTTTCCTCTCACCAAAAATTGAATCTTCTCCTTCCACAGTGGAATAACCAACAGACTGGGCCCTGGTCTCACTGAGTCTTTAGGAGCACAGTGTAGGGAGGACAACAGGGAGCTGCTGAAGAGTTTCAACAGAAGCAGAGAGAACTGGCAGTGTAGACAGGCGCACTCAGAGCTAAGATGCTTCCCTGCAGCCACCGCCTCCCCCACTAGTCCACAGGAGCTGCTCAGTGGTAGTGGTAGTGTTGGGTGTCTTCCTTGCCAGCAAAGAAGAGACGCAACAATAGGATTCTTCCACAAACGTCTTATTGTTGGGTTAATTGCTAAAGCGAAAGACTCCGAGCCCGAAAATATGTATTGTTTATATATGCTTAGGACAGTGTGGAGACTCCTGATTGGATATGCCATCAGGACCTTATTACCATGCTCAGAGATAAGCAGAGACTCGGCAGAACCCCAAACGCAGATGTGCACATTGCTTGTTTACAAGGAAAGCACACAGGAAGCCAGCGCCATCTAGTGATGGCGATTCATCTGGCTTCCCACAGTTGGGATGTGAGGGGAACTGGCTGTCACATCTGCTGGCCCTCCCTCCATGAGCAGGGCCTCTGTGGCTGACCTGGCTGGAGAAGCAGCTGTGTCCTCCTCAGGGCTCAGTGTGCAGCTCCAGACCTGGGCTTAGTTAGAAGTGGACCTTCAGGAGAGAGAAATGGGACTGTGTTTCATATCTAGGACACAGCGGCAGCTGTGTTCCCTGCCAGATCCTCCAGACAAACTCTCTAAAAGTAGTGTGGTGTCACGACTGCTTCATTGGGTGGGTCGCCTCAGCACGCAGGGGATGAACTACTTCATGGCTAACCTCTGCTGTGGAATGAATTCCTAGCAGTATTGGCCTAGGAAGTGAAACCTGTTATGCTTTATAGGATTTTTTCCCTCATGTATAAATTTAAGCACAGATTTAATCCCATTTTAACTAAATTGCATTTAAAGTGTGTATCTCTCCTGTGTGTGTTTTCACTTTCCTCCTTCCTCTCTGCTTCCCAGGGAGCAGGGTTACAAGTTTGTATCACAAGGCTTGCTATGGTCATTACTTTAGTAGTGCACACATTAACAATCTTCCAAACACAGAGGAACTTGATTTTATATCTACTCATCTGGTGACAGGTAGACCCTGGCCCTCAGACTCCTAGAATGGTCCAGTTAGGTACTAAAGGTTCTTTCAAAGCTGGAGCTCCAAAAGCTAAGTCTCACAGCAGTTGAAAAGAAAGGTAATCTGCATGCAAACGTGTGGCAAATTTAAAGGCACTGATGCCCTTTTTCTGTGTTTAAAGCAGTTAGCCTCACTTATCCATCCAAATGGTCACCTCTCACAGTCTATGTTGCCAGTGGATCAGAGCACACAGGTCAATGCTGTGACCATATTGTCTTTAGAACACAGCTCCCTTCTGCTCTCACACTCTGACTCTTCAGAAACATTTAAGACAGGCGTATGCAGTGTGGTGGTCCAAGGAGCTCATGCCTCTCAAAGGTTCATTTCCTTCTTCTGCTTCTCAGCCCTAGTTCCTGAAATCCTTAAGCAGCAGGAACTGAGTTTTCCTTGCTTATTGTCAATGTTTCTGAAAGACTTGACCATCATAGAAACTTGTTAAATTTCGGAGAGGACCTCATCACGAAGCCCTTTGTTTGTAGCTGGGGCAACATCATGGAAGACTGGAGCAGGATCTCCTCCAAGCTGAGGTGAGCACTCATTGCCATGGCGACAGCAGGAGAAGCCTATGTGTGGTGACTGCTGGGTTTATGCTTATGCACAACCCTCTGGTGTGTGCACAGCCTGTGTACAATAGTTAAAGTCTTCTAGTGCTAATTGCAATAAATAGGCAGCTTGTGAGGTCTGCTCCTTAAGTTCAATGAATGTCATCCGAGAGCATTATGTTTTCAAGGAGCACAGAAATCACTAGTCTCCCTACTCTACCACTTTATCACCACAATGAGAGCATCCCAGTGTTCATTAAACTGAGCTGAATCATGTATTTTATTTGCTCTAGTTTCTTCTCTCTCTCCTCTCTCTCTCTCTCTCTCTCTCTCTCTCTCTCTCTCTCTCTCTCTCTCTCATATGAACGCACGTGCACACACACACACACACACACACACACATGCTACACTATTGAAATGCTAGTTTTGATGTTGTCTTTTTTGTTTCAATCTCCATTGGTACTCATCAAGACATGTCTCCCACCACAAGAACCGCTCAGGATTATAAGTGGTCTTGGCTAAAATGTTGAAATCAACTCAGACATGTTCTGCCCCTCCTACTCTGGCCTGGGAAATAACATCCTATGACATCAGTACATTACAAAAGCAGGCATCTACAAGAACCTATACCATACGTTTCTGATGTGAGAACCTGCAGCTTCATCTTTCCCATGGCCGACCACTCACTCATCTTGCTCCTATTCATGCTTCTCACCTTTGCTGACAGCACAGACCTTGACAGTGTCACTGTATTAACCAGGGTTCTGGCAGCTCACTCACATGGTTGTCCTTGTTATTCAGACACAAGTTGGTGTCGCAACTCAGGAATTTCATGAGTAAGAGACTTAGTTCTTCAGCCTGTGTCTATGTGCCCAGCTGTTAGACAAGAGTTGGCAAGTATGCAGGGTGTATCCACGTTGGTTTGTGTTCTGCCTGGTCTCTATTAGATGTGTTGTGCATAAACAGAATAATGACAGAGATTATGGAAACACTGTTGGCACTGGGACTAGAAAGGTAGTGGGTCCTCACTGTCTCTGTGGCCGACATATAGCTCTAGGGCAGCACAGAGCTGCTCAGAGGCCTCAGACCCCCAGCCCTGGGTGGGACAGGAGCTGGTGCGGCCTCTGCAGGGCAGCAGAGAGGAGCAATATGGCAGGGCAGGAGTGAAGTCATGAGACACTGCTGACTCTCCTAGCCTGTCCTCTTTCCCTCTTCTGACATTACAACTGCTCTAATTCCCCATTTCGGTTTCTATTGCAGATGGTCAATGCCATTCTTTTCCAGGCCTGAGAACCTGAAGAGTCACCTCCTACTGTTGGGGCCTCCCAGCTCTCTGTTACCACTAGACCACCTGCGGTGGTAATTTTCAGATCTGCCAAGCTTACAGTAAGTTTATACTAATCGCTGTCTTTCAAAGCCCAGCCCCCTGCAGTCGCTAAGATTCACCACGGAGGTGGTAATCTTCAGATATGCCAGAGCTGCTCTACTGTCCTGTCCTTCAAAGTGTCTCCATCGCCTGCTGAGAAGACTGCTGTTCCAGAGACAACATCCTGTGGACCCGCCTACAGACACTCACCTGTGCCTGCAAAGACTGGGGCTGGGGACTGGGGTTTTTCCCACGCTGTATAAACTGAGCTTTTTTCATTAAACCTTGGGCTTCGATCAGAACACCTTTTGTCCTAGCCCCGTTTCTCTCGCCATCTATTCCCCTTTCAGCCCAGCCCTGCCTTTCAGGACGGACCCAGACTGAAGTGAGTGTTACTGCTGGCAGAAACTCACATCCTACTGTAGATGATGAGTATAGGGACTGACAGTGAAGGCCGCAGAGATAGAGTGGTGGGTCAGCCACTCAGCAGCACCTTTGGACTGTGCTGTGCTGCACCAATGGACATGCGACTTTAATGTGCTAGTTTGTTTTGGGGCCATAAAGACCAGTATAAAGTCAACTTCCAATGGTGATATGGAAAATCTCACATTTGGCTTATGTCCCCAAGAGGGCGACTTAAAGACACACATCTGTGAACTTTCTACCATATCTACAGCAAGAAATTTGGTCACAGTGAATATTCTCACCAGAACACAAGGTGTTTCAGATCACAGGTGTGGGAGGTTTGGATTCAGTGCTTGTCCCAAAAGCAGTGGTTCTCAACCTGTGGGTTGAGACCCTTCTGGCAAACCTCTATTTCCAAAATTATTTATATTATGATTCATAACCGTAGCAAAATGAATAAAGTAGTAACAAATAATTTTGTGTCTGGGCTCACCACAATACAAGGGGCTGTATTAAAGTGTTGTGACATTAGGACATTGAGAACCACTGCCTTAACTTCTTTTTGTAGCCACTGATCTTTCCCAGGGTGTGCAGTCTTGAAGGGTACAGCTTTGGCTCCTGTAGGTGACCCCAGTGCTCTGCGATGCTCTGGTGCTGGGCAGGAATGGACAATAGAGTCACCTATATATTGCTATGCATCTGTCTGCTGGGTTGTTCCATCTGCTTGTGTTCGTGGTCAGAAGGGGTGAGCTGCTCTCATCCAAACATTTCAAAAGCACTGAGTGAAAATTTATTACATGGTATTTAGTGTTTTTTACACATCCCTGAATTCAAGCGACCTTCAGGAGCAAAATTGGAGTCTTTGTTTCCAATTGGGATTTAGCTGAGACGGCTAAAGCTGACTGTGGAGTTGGTTTGACTCTTCAGCCATGCTTGGGATACAGAATACACGTATCAGCACAGCTACAGAATGGAACTGTAGATGACAGGTTTCAGGGAACAGACAGTGAAGGTGCACCAAGATTATAGCAAAGATTAAAATGAAGGTGGGAGACCTTCAGTCCATAAAGTGCTAGCCAGGCAAACATGAGGACCTGAGCTTAGTCCAAGAGTCCAAGGATTAATAAGGATAATGGTAAAAATGCATACAGAGTTGTAAGTGCTGATAGCCACAGTAGTAAGGCAACTACAGGTTGACCCCTGGGGCTCAATGGCCAGCCAGCCAGGCCAAATGTGAGAGTTTCCAGATTAATTAAAGACCCTTTCCCAGAAAAAATAAGGTAGACCACACTGGAAGTACATACCAAAGATCTGTGTTTAACCTCCACACTCATTTGCACACATGTACATGTGATCTCACACACAGGCACAAGTTTGCACACACAAAGTGAGGTAGGTTCCTGAGAAAATTTAGACTTAGCTGTTACAGAAGACAGCCATATTGCAACCGAGTACGTGGGTAGCATCTGTGCACCATGGCTCCATTATGGCTATGGTTATAGAGGGGGACACAGATTCTATGCTGTGACGTCAGGCCTGAGCTACATTTTGGTCATCACTGTGCTGACTCTGGTTTTTCTTCTGAGATTTGAAGTGTTAGCCTAAATCCTTTTCTTTCTGTACTAGACAGGATGTAGCATAGGATATTGCTTTCTGGGAAGATATCAAAAACGTTCTACAAAAACCTCAGAAGGATTTGCCAAAGGGGACTCTCCTGCAGCTGGGCCAGTGGATGGTGGTGAAGGAAGTCACAGTGGGGAAGGGGCCCTGGTGCAGCACGGTCATCCACAAAGGCTGAAGCCTCTTCTAGGTGAACCAGACTTACCAAGCCACCACTGGGGTGTGGCCCAGAGGACGCCTCTGAGGACTTAGCCCCCAGCACAGCAGCATCAGCCACTCAGCCTGGGGAAAGTGGGATGGCAACAAGGCCAGGTAAGTCGCCACACGGTCCTGACTTGGAAAAGACGTGTGTAGAAGTGGTCTCCATTGCATCTGGGTCAGCCACACAGGAGTGAGGCTGCAGCTCACCAGTAAGGTGAGACAGTGCTGAAGCCTGGAGCACCGAGTACCACAGAGAAGGCTGTGTCCCCTTGTCCACGTCCTCAGTCTCGTCTGCGTCCACGGTGCCACTTACTCTGCTGTGGTACAGAACCTCCTGTGATGAGTGCTGTCCTTTTGTGTCCTGCCACCCTGACTGTCTTGTAAAAATGGCCTTTGACTTGAATGAGTCAAAAACCTCTTCTTGGATGAGGATGATCTCCAAATTGCTGTGCTCCGTCTCAATTAGACACAGGTGAGACAGTCACCCTTGCCAGCTGTAACCACTAGGCTTCCTGATGGTGAGTCAGCCTTCTGCAGCTGTGGGCCTGTGCAGTCAGCAAGCAGCACACTTATTGATGCAGATGAGAGATTCAGAGTCTTCTGCAGCTCTAAGCCTGTGCAGTCAGCAATCCACACACTTCCAGATGCAGGTGAGAGAGGCCTTCTCCAGCTGTGGACCTCTGCAGTCATCAATCCAAACACTTGCAAAATGTGATGATGGAGCAGAAGTGAGCTATTCATCTCCTGTCCATCTGGGAGAAATAATTGGGAAAGGAGTGACTGGTTCCAGCTAAGCTGAGGACCTGCGGCTGCAGCTCTGCTGGGCTCAGTGCATGTACGCTGTCACAGTTGGAATCTCGAGCTGCAGCTTTTCCAGGCTGCATGTGTACACGGATTGCCCTGCAGTTCCAGGGCCTCAAGGGGCTGCCCTACCGCTACAGCATTGTTCTACTGGGGACACTCTGTGGCTATACACCTAAGCATCCCCACAGCAGGCTTTCTGCAAGAGGGAAGCTCTGAAATACTGGTAGATTGACACAGTCCTTGTCCGAAAGGCACAGACCTAGGGAAGCCACTTTTGTGAGTCTCGGTCTGAGAATCCCACCAGCCTAGTGAAGCACAAACTTACTTCTCAGAGTCCAGAGGCCACCCGGCTTGGAAACCTGAT
>NC_034591.1:102744968-102759736 GCF_900095145.1 Mus pahari | reverse complement strand
TCCCCAAACCTTCCCTCCCTTCCTGTCCAGAACAGGCAGCCTTGGTGACTTCAAACTTCTGCTCTTCCTGTTCAGGCTCACAGTCACAGCATGCTGGCTTTAGAGCATCCTCAGTGTGAGTCCTGCCTGTCCCTGTGGTACTCAGCTCTACATCACTGTCACAGAGTAGGGTGGGAAGAGATGAGTCCTGAGTAGGTGGCGTCTGGATTTCTCTCAGCAGAGCCCCAGACTAGGTCCAACTTGGATCACAGCAAGGGCTGAGCAGTCCAGGGCTGGCTGAAGGACAGTGGCTATAGCAGGTGTCCTCTCCCCGCAGTGGGGATGGGCAGGTCAGTGAGAAGCTGGCATGCCTTTGCTCTCCTTTGGTCAGAAAGTGGGATTGATGGAAGGAGACGATTTAAAAAGGATGCTGGGATTCTTCCTACCAGAGGCCCAGTGAGGCATATGTTCTTGGCTATCAGGAAAACTTGCCCAGTGGAATTTTTGAAGTAGGGTGTCCATCTTGATGGGAGAAGAGGCCAACTTTACAAGCATGTGTGTAGATACTAGCATTATAGTATAGTATATTCTAAATGTACCTGGTACCCCCTTTCCATCTCTAATATTCAATGTCTACCTAAAAATCATTCCTGCTTTGCTATTCACTTAATAGGATTCCCAGAGCAAATTGACAACCATTACCCTAATGAAAAGTGGGTTTCTACCCTCTCTCTGTTGCAATGGCTACCCCTAGACTCTTTTCACACAAGCCCATTAATTGGAACCCTCTAAATGTTCACCAATAGGGGAAAGAGGGGAGCTGCAGTAATAATATACTACTGAGGTGCTTAGCAATCTCATGCTAGAGATAATATCAGAATTCCTGAGACAGGGTCACCCATTATTGTGTGACAGTATTGCTGGAAAGATGCAACACACACACACACACACACACACACACACACACACACACATCTACTTACCACAGATAGGATGATGACAGATCAAAGTACAGACACCATCAAAGTCCAGCCTAGTGAATCAATGACTTTTATTGGGTCAAGTACAGAGATATTGGTGAATGGGTACTTACAGGAATGACTTACAAACAGCTGCATCATCAAAGCCTACTCCATCTTGGGTAACAGTTCACACACACACAAAAAAAGACAAACAAACAGAAAAACTTGAGAAACTGCATACCTCAACAGGTTGGAGAGTGTCCTTTCCAGGTGGCTCAGCAGGTCGGAGTCTCTTCTAAGTAATGTGGCTGAACTCCATTCTTCTATGGCAGTCTCCCAGCAGGCCGTCCTCACTGCTCATACATGCTCATCTGCTTGAAGAGGGAAGGGGAGTGAATCTGGTCGGTTTCAAGGACTTCCTAAAGTTCTTGAAATGCTTAATTCCTGAGTTTAGGAAGCTTGCCCGCAGGTTGAACATTTCACCTCCCCTTGCAATATTTCATTGTCTTACCTCCCTATAAACATCCTGTGTCTTAACCAGCTTTCCTCTGAGATGGAAGATTGGAATCACAGGGAGCTGGTACACAGTACCCATTTTCTCTTGAGCATCATGAGAATGGTTAACGTGGAACCCTAGCTTGAAGATAAACACACAGAATCGCCACAGTCTCTACCAGGACCTGGGCTCCAGCCTCTGGTTTGCCATGAACAATCTGCCGGTAACATCCCTGAGCTTTTCAAAACTGGCCTCTCCCTACGTGAGCTCATGTTCTGCTGCAGCCCTCTATGCGTCTCTGAGGCCGTCCTCCTGTTCATCACTGTCTGAGTGGTGCTGATTCTTGTCTTTTCTGGCCTAAATGCACCTCAAGGTTAGTACAGACTTCTCTCTGGCCTGTGTCATAATGGAGAGGCCATAGGCACTCTGTTCCCACTGATGTCTCCTTAGTCAGCACTCACTAAGGTTCTCCTTGCAAACAATAAACCCACTAAGTCTACAATATTGTGGGCAAATGAGACCTTTTACCAATTTAAAGCAAACAACAACAACAACAACAACAACAACAACAACAACAGAAACCATTATATTCTTTGAACTTGTCCCCAACTCAGCTACATGCCAGGGCTCCAGTTGGGATCCAGCACTGACACCTTGTTGGACTTTCCAGGACACCTTGTTGGCCATGGGCTTCTGTAGCATGCAGCTTCCACAGCCACAGAGTCTTGTTTAGCCAGGACCATCCTCAGGTCTCTATGCACACAGCTCCTCTTCCTGCCTTGACCAACCTGTGTTCCGAGTGAATAAAGACAGATATCTATGGTTTCACCAGCACACTATCATTTCGTTTCTCGGCTAAAAGCATATCCACAGCCTCGTGTGCATCTGGACCCTGTACTACTTGGCTAGGGCGTGGGTCCTGTATGGCCAGGTCTCTACAAGTATCAGCCACTCCTTCATTTGAGGACCATCCCTTTCCCAAGGACCATGCCTTCATCCTGCCTCCGGAGCATCTCTCCCTCCAGCCGGAGACCAACCTCTTCTGTGCTGTTTCTCTAGGCATCCTTCTTCGAGCCTGTCTTGTCAGTGTCATACCCCCCAACACCATCCTTGTCACAGCTGTGAGGGAATCCCACTTTTCCTTGGCCCCAAAGCTCCTAGGAAACCCCTTCTAATCGAGGGCTCACTATAGGCCCCTCTCCACCTGTGCAGGGTGTCATTGAACAGCAGGACCTTCACAGGCCAGCACTGGAGGAGGAGGAGGAGCATTGATTCTGCAGAGACAGCTCCTTGGAGAATAGTGTTCCTCTTGAGTTACTCTTGCCTGAAAGACAAACCCTTGGTTAACCCAGAGAGATGGATGAGCTGTCTTTCCGACTCTCAGCAGCCTCCAAAGTTCACAGGGTTGTCCCCTGTCCAGGGCCTGTCATCTGGAAAGCAACACTTCTGGGGCTGAGAAGGCTGTCCAGCAGGTAAAGTCACATGATAGCTGGAGGTGCAGGGGTACTGCAGATCAAAAGCATTCATTGTCCTAGAACAATGGCCCAGGCAAGCTTAGACAGAGAGAAACCCTACCTCAGAGGGCTTTACTGCTGAGCCAATGAACCTGGACTCTTATCAAGGACATTTGAGCTTGGGGTGAGTTGCACTGTTGCCCAAGTGTGCACATGGAACCAAGTTGTCCTCAGAGAGGGTCAAGTGTACTGGGTGTGAGGCAGTGAGATGTGAACAGATGAGGAAGGAAGATAGCCGCCCGTCACAAGGTTAAGGACCGAAGGACCACCCCGGCCTACTTTCCCTCCCAGATTAGCTCCATGGGGATCAGCAAGTGAATAGACAGGTTCTTTTCTTCCCTGTCACATTCTAGTTCCTGTCCCTTGGTTTGTGATTATCCAGGAACCAGCCAATGAGGTGCTAGACCAAGTTTTCTCCCCAGAGGTGGGGTAGGTCCAGGCAGGCTCTTCTGAATGTGCAGTGTGCAGTGTTCTGGGGGCTTTCTGCTCTGTGTTAACAGAGAGGCAAGGCTGGAGGATTGCTGTGGGCCTGGAGTTCCCCAACCTTCCTGGAGACTCATACATAGGGTATTTTGGCTTGAACCATTTTTTGTTTTGTTTATTTGTTTGTTTTTTACTAAATTAAGCTTTCTAATCAGAGGGAAGAGGCGTTTTGAAACTTGTACTTGGAAACACAGGGCTCTGCAATATATGGACCCTAAAGAAGCAACATCTAGACACCAGATTGCCTGCCACCAGACGCTGGCTCAAGGCACCAAAAATGCAGCGATCCTGTGACTGAGTGAGGGTAGTGATGTGGAATGGAGGCCACCATACTAAATTCTCACAATCACCCAGGAAGCCACCTGTTGTTTCACTGTGTTCTGCAGATGAAGACATAGAGGCTCAGAGAGGTCAGGTGGCATGACAAAGGTCACAAAGATGGAAAGGAGGGAAAGTCAGGGGAGTAGTTGGGTGTTAGTGATGTCACACTTTCTTCCCATGAGATATCCCATGGCTTCCTGGGGGGCACTAGAAAACACACTCGAGCCAATTTTACATGGCTCCTAGGAGCCTGGAGCAGGGTGGAGGGGTCTCAGTGGACTCACATGGTTTTCGTTCTCTTCTGCAGGGCTCAGATCTGTGCTGGCAGGTCTGGATGTCCCTTGTGGATGCAGATTTGAAACACTCCCCATGACTCTTTATCAAATCAATACCAGAGAGGGACCACAAACAGGTCCTGACTTGTTCTGTAAGGGCAGGGAACCCTACTACATTCCAACTTGCATTGATGCTGCCCTGAATCCTTCTGCTTTTTTTTTACTTGGGGTGCCCATCGCCCTAGTCCTAGTGTCTGGCTCCTGGCTGCTGGTCATTACATATAGCTTCTTTCTGCTCTTATTACTGTGGCTCCTTGCTAGACAGCCCTTGAAGAAGTTTATGGCTGGTTGTTTACACACAGACCTGACTGACATCACCAAGTCCAACCTGTGTGAGCTTGGCTCTTTGTGGTGGTTGAATCTGAGGGCCGGGTGGTAGGCGTGGCAGTTGGTCTGCCAGTTAAGGATTCCTCATTAATGAGGAAGCAGCTGCTGTTTTTCTGTAACCACATGAAACTGTTAACTGCTTATGTAACCCCTGGAAGGGGACTCTTGGAACATTTTTGTTTTGAGAGTTTCAGTCTCTTTCACCCCTCCCTCCAGGTCTTACATCCACACAACTCTGCAATGTTCCCTGAGCCATGCGCAGGGAAATATAGATGTCAAGAGTACAGACCAAGAGTAATACACACTTGTCTTAGCAATTTGGCTAGCTATGGGTCTCCACAGAAGCACTGAGGGGAAAAAAGAAATTACTCTTCACACCAGTGATTGACAGAAGCAGCACTGTTTGGGTATGAATGCGCATGCTTAGAAGGCCATTTGATAAACATGTGCACCAATGTAACAAAACAACAGCAGTCGACTCCACTTCGAGGCCTATGACCTCTCCTGACACAGGATCTTACCAACTTACAGTGCAGTCCCAGGGTCCTCCCCTGGGAAGCTGGCTTGACACTCAACCAGAAAGCAGTCAGATGTACCCGCAGCTGTACCCCTGTCATACCAGCAGGACTAGCCTAGCCTGGCATGTGCTGGCAACAAGGCCATGTGCCACAATTCTCCCCAGCATCTTGCACAGCCTTTCTCTGACATTCTAAATATTAACCAGCAGGGAAGGAGTTTTCACCCTAAAAAAGGCACCATAACAAGGCAGCCCTGTCAACAGTCTGTATTGTGTGGAGACGCAGAGAGCTCCTGACTCCTGGAGAAGCCTCTGTTCTCACACTGGGGTAATCGCCCAACAACCATTGCCTGGGGAGTGTCCTTTCCCACCCACACGAGCACTTTGATTCAGTTTTGCTTATTTCTCTCTCTTTTTTTCATCTAAAAGTTGTTCTCATGCAATCTATTTTAATCATGCTTTTTCTCTCCTCCAGCTCCTCCCAGACCCACCTGCCCCAGTGCCCAACCAACTTTCATGTTTTTTTTTTTTCCCTGTGTGTAGGGGGGTTGTCTTGTTTAGTTTTGATATTTTTCTTGTCTTATTGTTTGCTTGTTTTGATTTTTTTTGTTTTGTTTTGGAGAAAGAGGGAGGGGGAGGGAGGGGGGAGGAAGGGAGGAAGAGAGAGAGAGAGAGAGAGAGAGAGAGAGAGATTTTGTTCAAATTGTCTAAACTGTTGTGTGTTGTGCCTACCATTCCTCCAGGTGCTTTTACAAATCTATAATACACTCCAGGGCAACATTATAAAACTACATACATCTCTTATCGTGAGTCAGTCAGATCTCTGAAGGGACTCTTGTTCCTTCTAAGCAAGCTCCATCTGGCATTGGAATTCAGCTTCTCAGAGGACACTAAAGAAAATGTCAGCATGATTTAGTACCTCACCGAAAGCTCCAGAGGAGCAATGTTGAGAACAATGACATGGATTCGGACCGCGCCACATAGAGCCTTCCATGATCTGCACTCATTTCCCATGAGCCACTTGGACTCCTTAGTTTGCATTGCTGTCATGAGACAACCTCATGCCCCCTGAGCTTAGCATGGCTAGCCTGAACTATGTAACAGTCTCTTGGTCTAGAAGAAACAAGGACATGTTCATGCTGGCTATGCCCGCTGCTTGGGAAGCTCTGTGGTGGTTTGAATAGGTTTGACCCCCCCCACATGTGTCTCAATGCGTGGCCATGGGGAGTGGCACTATTAGGAGGTGTGGCCTTGTTGGAGTAGGTGTGGCTTTGTTGGAGGAAGTGTGTCACTGTGGAGTCCAACATGCTCTTCTGGTCTCCAAAGGCACTGTGTACATACATACAGGTGGTATACATACATACATACATACATACACATACACACACAGGTGATACATATACATACACACAGATGGTGTTCTATATACATGGAAATGGTGCAAATACATACATACATACATACAAACATGCTACATATACATAATATCAAAACAAGTAAAATCTATTAAAAATTTATTTCTACTTCACTTTTTGATATTTGCCAAGTGCATATTTAACAGAAAGTAGTCACATATTTTCTATGTATGATGCTGATTATAGTAATTAAGTAAATAGCAAAAAATGCCTGCTAGCCAGAAATGCCACTGTTAAGCTCTCAAATCTTTTTTTTTTAAATTTTTTTGGTTTTAAGGTATTTATTGTATAAAGGCAGGGGAAGGGAGAGAGAGAGAGAGAGAGTGAGAGAGAGAAAGTAGAGAAGTAGAGGCCAGCCATGGCCATGTGGAGAGAGGGGGTAAGGGAAGGCAGAGAGGGGGAGAAAGGGAGCAAGAATAAGAGAAAGAGAATAAGAGAGCAAGCTCTCATATCTTAAGACCTTGAGTTGAGTTAGGATTAAAGAGAGTTGAATATTTAAAAAAAAAAAGAGCTACTTCTACGTTTGAAATAAGGAGAAATGACACTGTATTAAAGCTAATCTAATAATAGAGGCTCATCCTGAAACTTTCCAAAAACTCTAACAGCATTTCTTTTGAAAAAAAAAAAAACTAGAAAAATAAGGATTATTTGTCGATGCTACTTTTGACTAGTAAACAATGATAAAGTGCAGTGAGAAGAAAAAAAACAACCAAAACTACCAGTGAGGCTTACAGAATTGTCTTTAGGGCACGATTTGAAAAACTCCCAGTTTTCCTAGCAGAGGTGCCTGTGTTGTGTTTGTGAGCCAAGAGGTCATTAAGATGTGCATCACACTACAAATACCTTTCAATGGAAGCTGATGACATAATCTTGGCCTCTGCTTGGACTGAATTATGCGATTCACAATTGTTTCATCAAAGGCTTCCTCTTGGCATGCCAGCAGCCTAGCGAAATAACCTACAATGTCTTAAAGGAACAGTGGAGCTGAACTAGAAAGACAGGGAGAGAGTCAGAGCCCTCAGCTTTGTGAGAGAAGCCTTTTGTGGTCATTTTAAAAAGCCCACAGTATTGGATTTCCAAGAGAGTGTGAAGATAGAACTTTAATATAAAGTGCTTCTAAATCTTTTTTTGTTTGTTTTGTTTTGTTTTGTTTTCCGAGACAGGGCTTCTCTGTATAGCCCTGGCTGTCCTGGAACTCACTTTGTAGACCAGGCTGGCCTCGAACTCAGAAATCTGCCTGCCTCTGCCTTCCTAGTGCTGGGATTAAAGGTGTGTGCCACCACGCCCGGCTAAAATTTTTAATTTTAAAATTTTACCTGTATAAGTATTTTGCCTGAACACACACACACACACACACACACACACACACACACACACACCCCACAGGCAGGCCTAGAGTACCTACAGGTTAGAGAGTGATTTGGATCCCTGTAACTGGAGTTACAGATGGTTTTAAGCAGTCATTTGGATGCTAGGAACCAATCCCGGGTCCTCTGCAAAAGCAGCACGTGCCCTGCTGAGCCCTCTCTCCATGTCCCATTTTGAATGTCTATGTTGTGACTTTTTAATTAATTAGGCTTACCTTTTGAGAACTTCTAGCACATATACAGTGCATTCTGATCATTCTTTCCTCTCATTCTCAACCTCTCCTCCTCCCCACAAGTCCCTTCCCCACCATCTCTCTTTTAGTCTATGTTGGGACCTTCTGAGTTTAACCAGAGCCATTTGTATTGTGTTGCGTGGTGTGGTGTTGCATTGCATTGTGTTTTTGTATGTGTAGTGCATTCGTTGCGCATGCATATCCACATGTGTATTGGCACGGCCCGACACTGACATCACTA
This sequence comes from Mus pahari, assembly GCF_900095145.1. NCBI lineage: Eukaryota > Metazoa > Chordata > Mammalia > Rodentia > Muridae > Mus > Mus pahari. The sequence goes on along the minus strand of NC_034591.1, from coordinate 102,751,546 downwards.
GGTGTCTTCCTCAGTCACTCTTCTCCTGTGTTAAGGCAGACTCTCTCATCTGAACACAGACTTTGCTGACTTAGGGATTCGAACTAGCTAGTTCAACCTGGGGATCCCATCTCTGCCTCTTACATACCAGAATTACAGGTGAACCATCATGTTCACTTACCATTTATGTGGGTGCTTGGGTCTCTGTACTCTGTTCCTCATGCTTGGAAGACAAAGACGTTACACTATGAACCATCTCCCCAGCTACCTATTGAATTTCTGGTCACATGAAATCAGTTGTGTCATGTGACTTTTTTTTCTGGAAACTGTCTTATGGGAGGGTGTTTTTGCTGAAGCAAACACGTGGGAGGATGTTTTGCTGAGAACAGACATGAGGTGTTTTTCTGGAAGCAACCTGGGAAAAGGGCATGTGGTGTTTTGGTAGCTCAGGCATATTGAGAGGACACATGATGCTTGGGAAGCGTATAAATATAACCCAACAGACAGTGGATGATACTGTGTGGCATTGGCTCACTTTGCCACTCTTTGCTGGTCATCTTTGCGCTTTGCTGATGCTGGTCTTCACTGACAGTGCTCTGTGGCATTGGTTCATGTTGCCAGTCTTTGCTGATCATCATTTGTGGTGACTTTGTAGAGAGAAAGGCCACCAAAGAACGTCTGGTCTTCCAGTGGCTTCTTGCTAATTCCAAGGACTTGGGCTGATTGACAGAGCCTCGAGCTTTCTTCTCGAGAGAACTGCCTTTGCTGGTTTGTGAATGGTGTTTGCAAGTGGCTGGAGCTACTGATTCCTATGAGCTGAACTGCTGATATCCTGACAACGCAGATTGGATCTGCTACAAGGAACTCTTTCTAAACAGGTCCGCATCCCTCTTTGCCCTAATAACCTTTCCTTTCCACTACCTCTGTCAAGTGGTGGGCTAGAAGGGAGGTTAAAGCATTGAAGTACACTTATTAAAGTAGGTTTTGAAAAATATAAGCCTACACCTTACTTTTATTTTAAACAGTCTTTATCAGGACTTTTGCTCAAATGGAGATGCTCGAATTCAGGTTAAAAGATTTAAAAAAGAGATGTGAATTCTTAATTAGAAACACAAGGGGCTGATGAGATGGCTCAGAGGTTAAGAGTGCCGACTGCTCTTCCAGAGGTCCTGAGTTCAAATCCCAGCAACCACATGGTGGCTCACAACCATCTGTAACAAAATCTGATGCTCTCTTCTGGAGTGTCTGAAGACAGCTACAGTGTACTTACATATAAAAAAAAAAAAAAAAAAAGAAACACAAACCAATTAACTTTGCCATTTCATAGTCCTAATGGATATGAAAGGGACAGGAAAGGAAAAGGACACCAGAGAATTCAAACAGAGAGAGTTTTTAGGAGAGAGAAAGAGAGTAAATGAGAGACAAACACCACTTAATTGCCATTTGACAGCAGGCAAATGTCACTTAGCACAAAGCTAAATTAATGCTTTATGTTAAGCCTGACAAGCGTGCGATTAATTTAACCCTTCATTTTAAAACTATGGTCTTTTTATTTATTTATTTTTAATTTTTTGGTTTTTCGAGACAGGGTTTCTCTGTGCAGCCCTGGTTGTCCTGGAACTCACTTTGTATACCAGGCTGGCCTTGAACTCAGAAATCTGCCTGCCTCTACCTCCCAAGTGCTGGGATTAAAGGCGTGCACTACCACCGCCCGGCAGTCTTTTTATTCTTAATTATAATTTTCTTTATTCTTGAGAATTTTGAACGTGTATACAATGAAATATGATCCTACCCACCCCATTTCCTTCCTCAGACGTTGCACACAGCCCCTCAGTGTGCCCTCCACCCAACACCTTATCTTTCACAAAACTCATCCCAGGAGCGATGGAGGAGCAGGAAAATAAAGCTGAATTCAGAAAGTAATGGAGACAGAGAGCCAGGACAGGAACACATTTAAATATCAGGGCCACTGAAAATGAGACTAAGCCACAGCCGTCACTTCTGCAGTTCCCATTGCCCTCAGAAACTTAAAAAAGCCCAGCCAAGTAAACTACTGGGGTGGTTTCTGTGTGGATAAAAACCTCACACACATGCTCCCACCAGCGAAAAAGAAGAAAGAAAGGAGAACGTTCTTTCCACATCTGACACAAGAGAAAAATCCACCACCTCCATAGTGGAAGTGAAATGCACATTTGCCTGGCTTTTGTTTCTGCACTATTAAGGACAGAAAATTCCACGACTGCACAAAACAAAGTGGTTAATTTAACATTTTTCAAGTGAATGTGGCAAGCATGTATGCACCTAATACATGGGTAGCTGAACATATGTATGCAGATGCTTAAGCACGTGTGTGTGTGTGTGTGTGTGTGTGTGTGTGTGTGTGTGTGTGTGTAGAGGCTTGAATCTGACATGTGCCTCCCTTAATCTCTTTCACCTTTATTTGTTGAGGCAGTCAGGCATACTCCACCTTCTGCTGCTATCTACATTTTCACTGTGGGACTTCCTTACAGGGGCCTTTGGAAGGATTAGCATCAGCTCCTGCGAGGAATGCCCTTTTCAGGTTATATTGCTTTTGCAATAGTCTCCAAACCCCACATGCCCTTGAAAGCTGGCCTCTGCCTTCACCATCTGTCTCACACTTTCCTGAAAACCTTTCTACAAGTTCACTGACAGGCTCACCCACGGTTCTAAGCCACCTCCTGATGTTTTCAAAGCTTTTCCTCACTGATGATGACGATGCACACCACCTACCTACCTGTTGCTTCTCTGAAGGAAGTTTTGATGGTGGAAGTGTCTACTGGCATGCCGGACTCCTATCTTGATCTTTCTTTTTAACTTGCCTATTTTAGTCTTAACGATTATTCCTCATCTGGAAATAAAGGCAGCATTAAAGATATCATGTGAGGAAAATTCAAAAGGAAACAACTCTTCCCATGCTGGTATCCCAAAGCAAGAGACACAAGGAGGGCAGGTTGTCTTCTTAGGAAAGAGCGCCCCCACGAGTTCAGTGCTTCTTACTACAACCGACTCCTCCCTCAGCCAGATGTTTTTTGGTCAGAAAGGAAGTTCTGGAGACCAACAGGCGGTTCCTTGGAACCCGACAATGGCGTCGTCTCTGCATCTAAACTTTGGCATCTAAGGGTGTCAACCCCAGCTTCACCAGAACAAAGTGGTCTTCCCTTCACCCTCAGTGAAGTTCTCTGGGAAGCTCCCAGGGGCTCTACAGTCCCTAAGAAGGAGGAAATTGTGAAGACTCTCGCCTCCGGAACTCTGACGCAAGAATTCTTCAAGGGCAGAGGAAGATTGCCAACTCTTGAGCCCAGATACATACTGTGTCCAGCTTGCATCGTGGCAGTCATTGAGACTGAGGCCTGTGTTCCTGAAAGCCTCGACCCTGACACCAGCTGCCATAGTGCCTGAGGCCTGTTCAACCCAGAAGTGGATACAAGGCATCTTCAGTCCCCAAGGCAAGTGACATGATTTGAGTTTTTCTGGAAACCTGAGGTCGGTTTCCAAGATGTTGTATGAGTGGAGCATCTCCAAAGAGGTCTGGTACCCAATTATAGTCTAGTACGGCTAGCTCAGCTCTTCCTGAAGGGTGGAGAGATGCTGAGCAGGTGTCTTTACCCACGCCCGGATAGGCAGACTGGGTTGTTGGGTCACACGGTGAGTTGAGAGCAGCAGGAAGGTTCAGTGGAGCCTCAGGCTGCTGAAGTCTGCGTGGCAAGTAGGAGCTGTGCCAGGAGAGCCGAGACAAAACCTGGAATCGAGTGCAGACTGTGCCCTGGTGCCCAGGGTTTACAGAGACAGGAACCAGGAAGCCACTGCTCTGGGAATACAGGGTGGCATCTGTACTGGGAATGGCTAGCATTTGAGAAATATCAGCTACCAAAACATTGCCAGTGGGCCAAGTGCTGCAAAGTTTCATAGTGTAAAAGATTAATTTTTATGTTGTAGAGATTTCAGCAAGAAGCAAGAAAAACATTTAGAAGGATTGAAAGTCACAAAAAAAAAAGAAAGAAAGAAAGAAAGAAAGAAAGAAAAGAAAGAAAAGAAAAGAAAAGAAAAGAAAAGAAAAATGGAAGAGCCCAAACCTGTGTACACAGTGCTTTTAGGAATCTGGTGGGAGGTGCCACTTTGGCCCCCCAACTACACAAATAGGGAAGGGACTGAAAGCTGAAGACAGTCATTAGAGGCAGGGTTAGGATCTGAACCCTGATGGGTTCTATTGTAAGTCTGCATTGCCTCCAACTTAAAGCTCCACGCTCAGCGTTTCTCTTGGCTCTGTGGAGTCTCGGAATGGACAATTTAGGTCCTACCCTCAGCCTATAAATCAGGAAATCCAAATAGAATTTCTTAGAAGGGCATGTGCTCAGAATAGAAGTCTCCTTTGCTGCTCAGTTGACACTTAGCCTTATCTGTTCCACATTCCAAGAGGGAAAAAGAAAAAAGAAAACAAAAGGAAAAGAAAAAAGAAAAAGAAAAGACCCATTTGGGGTCAAAACCAGTAAAATATCAAATAGGCTCAGGCCGTTTAGTATTACAGATCTTAAGGATTTTATATAGAAAAATGAACCTCAAAATTTGGCAGAACAACTTCACTAGAGATGTGGAATCAGCCTGGAGTTAGGGGCCATGGCAGTTCCTGAAACTAGGAACTGTGAGTTCAGCACTCAGCAGAGTGGGGGGTGGGGCTGCCCTCAGCATCAAGAAAGCCCAGGACCTTTGCACTCTCTCTGCTATGCTTAGAAACCCCACACTCCCCAAGGGGGTTTATCCCCACACTAATCATCAAGTCCAGGGCATTAGAAACTCAGGCCAGAAGGAATTTATCACCTCCCCAGAGGCAGGGAAGCCTGGTTGGCCAGCTTCTTCCAGATGGATTCTGTCCAATCTGGAAGGAGTTTGCCTGGAAGCTTCCACTCTGGAAACTGAGGCTGAGGGACAGACTGCAAGGGCTGAGGACAGACAGGCACTGAGGCCCATCCTCAGCCCGCATCTCTGTGAAAACCCTCCATTCCACTGAACCACGCACAAGGACACAGATGTGTTGGTACATTGCAGAGAGGCTGTGTGGGTTGTCCTCATCTACCCAGGCTCACTTCAGTCAGATCCTCCCCAGATGAATAAGTCAGCAAAGGAAGCTGCTTGGTCACACAGGAGAGATCTGGAGGGTGTGTGCCCCAAAGCTAGCAATACTCACTGACGACTAAACTAGAACTGCATCTTGCCAAAAGGTCACCACAATCTTGTACTGCCTCTGCCACTGTGGGAGTGGAGCTGCTCTCACTGCTAACCCGTGATCCCTCTCCATTTCCGTCTTTGTTGCCAAGAGAGGTTATGTAAGAATGTTACATAAGCCTTCTCCTTTATTCACACCAGCCACTGGAAAGCAGGCCCTGTGTGGGCAACATATGCACCATTGCAATGCCCTGAGCTTCCCCACTGAACTGGATTGTATCTGGAGAATCAGCGTCTGCTTGTCGTTCTCTCTGTGAACAGGAGGGGGCGCTCCTGGTTTAGCACCCACACAGCTTCTTCCTGTGGACACTGCTGTCAGTTTGAACTTGGAACAGGGTGGTCACATGGTAAGAGTGAGGAAGGGGCCTGAGGAAGGGATGCTAGGGCTCGTGCATGGGATGTTTAGTGCACAAGGAGGGATAGAGGTCTCTGTTGCCTCTAGCTCCGTGCCCCGTCAGAACATCATGACCTCCCAGAAGGTAACTGTGGAGGTCAAGATAAAATTGGACTCCTATTAATTGTCCATCCCATAATCGTGTGAACAGGATAGGTATGGAGGTGGGGTAGGACCCTCAATACCAAAACTCTAGAGCCTTAATATCCTTACAAACCTACTTTTAAAAAAATATGTTATTTTTATGAGTATGAGTGCTTTGCCTGTTTGTATGTCTGTGCACCATGTGCATGAAGTGCCCATGTAGGCCAGAAGAGCCAACACTCCTAACCACTGAGCCATCCACTCCACCCCGAACCTACGTTTATAGGGCTTATATCACCATTGTAGGAAATCTCGGGACACCCTGATGGTAGCCAGAGCCCACGCCCTCACTCCTACATACACATATATATCCCTATCTGCGTGCATCTGTCCTTTGCTGCATGATATTCTTTCCTTCTTTTGGGGTGCCAGGGTACCTCATCTTGCCTTACATCTGCATCTCTATCTAGGTTTTCTTGGGTTCCCAGTGGTCCTTTATTTCTGTTGGGGTGCTTATGTTATTGAATTAATGGTGGCTTACACTCTGCCTTAGGTACAAACAACATTGAATTATGATGTTAGGTCTCTTGGGACCCTGGTGCACCCACCTTTTCTCCCTGAGGACCTCCATCCATCCTGGAGCATGTACACCCTTGCTACCAGAATCCTCTCTCCCAGGTCACCAGGAATGCTGTTGCCAGGGGCCATCAGTATCTGTAGAGTATCAGCTACCTGGGATCACAATCGCTTGAATCTCCAGCAACCTGGGGTCTTTGGGACCGAACTTTTTTTTTTTTTAATGTTTTTTTTTACTTATTATTTTATTTTATTAGATATTTTCTTTATTTACATTTCAAATGCTATCCCGAAAGTTCCCTAT
>NC_034591.1:102737869-102744957 GCF_900095145.1 Mus pahari | reverse complement strand
GGCTTTTCCCCACTTTCTCCTCTATCAATTTCAGTGTCTCTGGTTTTATGTGGAGGTCTTTGATCCACTTAGACTTGAGCTTTGTACAAGGAGATAANAATGGATCAATTCTCATTCTTCTACATGATAACCGCCAGTTGTGCCAGCACCATTTGTTGAAAATGCTGTCCTTTTTCCACTGGATGCTTTTAGCTTCCTTGTCAAAGATCAAGTGACCATAGGTGTGTGGGTTCATTTCTGGATCTTCAATTCTATCCTATTGATCTACCTGTCTGTCGCTGTACCAGTACCATGCAATTTTTATCACAATTGCTCTGTAGTACAGCTTAAGGTCAGACATGGTGATTCCACCAGAGGTTCTTTTATTGGGGACTGAACCTTTTTAAGATGACAAAGAACTGATCCTTAACAAAAAAAACCCGCACACTTCCTACCTTCAGGAGATACAAGTGAACTTGAGACCAGTCAGCTAAATGTCACTGACACCGGGATGCTGAGGCAGAGGAGAACTCGGAAGCTTTGATTGTCTCAGGATGACATTTGGTTGAAGGAAGCTCACCCTGTGCTCAGAACGGCAGGAAAGCCCACAGTCCAACCCACCTTCAAGTCTCCTAGGGATTTAGGGTTCTGGGCTTTGAGAAACCCACAGTGAACACTCTACATGTAAAGACACAGAGGGCAGGGAAAGCCCAGAAGCTCCTGCTCTGCCGCTTGACTGGGTTTCAGTCTTGTTTTGTTTCCCTTAATGAATTTTAATGTCCTTTAAGGCAAAGCGCTCACGCGTGTGTGCACGCGCGCACACACACACACACACACACACACACACACACACATTCATCAAATGTGATGACTTGCACTAGAATGGTCCCCATTTGGTGGAACTTTTTTTTTTTTTTTTACTTTCACATCAAATATCTGAAATCATTAACCCAGTCCACATTTTAAACTGGGCTGTGTGCAGACAGGTGTGGGGATGGCGTGCGGTGCTCCACCTCTGGAGCTCACGAAGGTACCCTTTGTCCAGGTCTGTTGTGTGCTGGCCACCAAACAATGGGTAGGTGAGTGAGAGCCCGTAGGTGAGTATGGGGACAGCAGGTCCCTGAGGACCACCCACACCCATTGCCAAGGAGCAGGCACAGCTCTGAGGTAGGGGGACACTCAGCACTGAGGCTCTGGTTCCTGAGCCCACAGACCTGGGTTCTTGCTTGTGACAAGTGAGGTCTAAGGGAGTGGCTCAGGTTCTAATTTCCTCCTAGCAGGTGTGTGCAGAGACCAAAGTTGGCATTGGGGAGGACCAGCTATGACAAGACACAGGCTGTAGGCCAGAAGGGCCAAGAGGAGAAGCAGCAACCTCCCACCAGAGTGATGGCCTTTGAGCCATCCCAGACGCCCCTCCCTTCCAGGTTAATTCTTCGGGGATCACAACCTCAGGTGGACTTTGGCTCCCTGCCTTGTCACAAGCCCACTCCTTCACTTGGGGGTCTATGGTTACCAAACACCTAGGTGCTAGCCAATGAGACCTCTACCCAGGCGAGCCCAAGGAGAGAGTTTCACTGTCCCAAGGGTCACCTAACAGGTACGTCCTGGGCTTCAGGCAGGACCAAGCATCCTGGGCAAGAGATGGGTATAACGTGAAGAAGCCATGAAGAGAGATGGCAGCCTTCCACAGGAGTAAGAGCTACCATGGAGCTTGCTTCTCCATATCAGTCTTGTGGGGATCACAAAGCGAATGGACAAAAGCTCTCTCCTCTGTCACATTCCAGCCTTTGTCCTCTGGTTTATGATTATCCAGGAACCAGCCATTGAGGCACCAGCCCAAGTCTATTCCTCAGAGGTGGGGCATGCCCTGGCAGGTTCTGGATGTCACCAGTGACTGTGGCCATTTTGGACACTCGGCTGTAGTAGCAGTTAAGAGGACAGAGAGACAAGGTTGGTGCTTCTGGGGGTGGGGGTCTAGAGTCCCACTGCCTTCCTGGGTGTTTGAGGGTAGGGTGCTTGGGGCTCGACCCTTGCCCTTTAGTGGATTGAATCTTTCTAGCCAGGGGAAGAAGATTTACGGAAACTTGCTATCGGGAGCGTGGGATTCTGGTATTTATAAATCCTGAAGAGGAAGCATAACTGGGAACCACATCTTCCTTCCACGGGGTACCATGTCCATGTACCACAGATCAGGGAGCCTGTAACTGGGTAAGGAGAGAGGTGGAAAGAGGACTGACTGTACAAGTTTGCAGTATTAAATCCCCCAGTTCACCCCAGAAACCAGTTATTACACTACCGTGGTCAGTAGATGAGCACACACAGGCTCAGAGAAGTTGACATGCCTAGGTTTACGTGACTTGGCAGGGGAGGAGTCCGGGGTATAATGTTCTGGAAACTGATACCTTCTCCCAATGTTGGTGTTCTACTCGCTCCTGGGTGGCTGTGAATACCTGTGAGGCTGGAGGCTGGGATCTGGGTGGTGAGTAGAGGTTTAGAAGATGCATCTGGTTTCCTTTGTCTCCTTTAGGGCTACGAGGCAGCAATATTAACAGATCTGGTGTCTCTCGTGGATGCTGAGATTTGAGACGAAGTTTTCCCATGGCTTCTTTTCGAATCCGCCAATTCCAGGAGAGGGACCACAAACAGGTCGTGGACTTGTTCTCCAGGGGCATAGAGGAACACGCCCCCACTGCCTTCCGCCACTTGCTGACACTGCACCGAACCCTCGTGCTCTTAGTTGGGGTGCCCCTTGCCATAGTCCTGGTGTCTGGCTCCTGGCTCCTGGCTGTTATATGCATCTTCTTTCTGTTCCTATTCTTGTGGTTCCTTGCCAGCAAGCCCTGGAAGAATTATGTGTCCAAATGTTTACACACAGACATGGCTGACATCACCAAGTCCTACCTCAGTGTTCGTGGCTCAGGTTTCTGGGTGGCAGAGTCTGGAGGACAGGTGGTGGGCACAGTGGGTGCTCGGCCAGTCAAGGATCCTCCGTTAGGGAGGAAGCAGCTGCAGCTCTTTCGTCTGTCTGTGTCCTCACAGCATCGAGGACAGGGGATAGCGAAAGCGCTGGTCAGAACTGTCCTCCAGTTTGCTCGGGACCAGGACTATGGTGATGTTGTCCTTGAGACTGGTCTTTTGCAACGAGGTGCTGTGACTCTCTACTACAGCATGGGCTTCCAGAAGACAGGTGAATCCTTCATGGACACACTCACATGGCTTGTGGATTCTTCTCTAATTCACTTCATATACCCACTCCCTTCTGCTCAAAAACATGAGTTGTGATCTTTTTCTGTGTGTCTGTCAGCCTCTGGTTCACTATGCTGTGGGAACAAATAACCCAGAGATTATAGTGGACAAATCACAAAAGTGTCTTTGTTGTTTTCATTGTATTCCTGCCTGTTAGATGGTCAGTGAAGAACGAGGGCAAATGAAGTGCTCTGACGCCGTTCATACAACTTCTGACAGAGGGCCAGCACTGGCCACTGGTGCCGTGGGATAGTTTTCATGGCCTGACTAACATATGTAGTCCCTGCTGGCACCAGCTTGACTCAGTCTATGGGCCAGTGTGAGTCTCTGGAGGATATGTGGGTCCAGAAAGAGGATGTGGAATTGGAGACTATAATTCACCTCTGTCACATCTTGCAGCTGAAGCTGGACCCATCCTGCCTGACCATTCCATCCTCCAAGACTCCAGTACATTGCCAGACTGCATGCCATTTCATCTCTACCACAGCAGTGCTGTTAGGTGTTTAGGTGTCCAGGGTTCGCTCATACAATCACTTGTGACATGCAGGAAGCACCAAGGCTCCTTTTCATCCTGTCATTTCGTTCTGGTCACAGATCTCTCTTCTGAGGGATTTGATGGGTGACTGTCATCCTGCCAATGTGCCTTGCCACAGGCCCATTTATCTTCTTGAAGTCCCTTTGCTAGTCATGGAGTACTTCCAAACTCAAGTATCTTATCAACGGGGACTCTGGACCACACTCTGGTCCCACACAGTGCTCTTTGCCTTTCTTCCACTGCCCTGCAACAAGCCTGCCCCGCCCCTCTTGAACACCACCCCTTCTTCAGGCCTGCTTCCCCATGCTTGTCAGACCAACTGCACCATCCATACCTGCTCCCTGTCCATTCCATCCAGACCACTGTCCAAACCAAGTGACTTATTGACTCTTGAAATCTGCGTCAGCTTCGTACTCAACTGCATTCCTCATTCAGTAGGGTCGAGGCTTCCAAAGACAGCTCCAGAGACAGGGGCATGGGCCTGGTGAGATGGCTTAGTCGTTAAGAGCAATGACTATTCTTACATAGGATCTGGATTCAATTTCCAGCACCTACATGGAGGCTTAAACCATTAACTCCAGTTCAGGGGATCTGGTGCTCCTTCCCCATGGGCACCTGATGGTCTAATGATCCCTGTCCTTTGAAATACATATGCGATAGCTTGAAAATGTTCTTAAACATTTGGGACACACATGGGCCCTGGATAGTGAAGATTAAATGGCAGCTATGGAGAAGGCCAGCAATAAAAGGAAAGCTTTCATAGAGACATGATGGGGAGACTTGGGTACCTGAAGACACTTACATCTGCAGTTCCTCACTGCTATGGATCCATCAAGGCCTAGACTTCTGCTTCTGATGTGTAACTTTTTCTGTGGAGACATGAAGTAACATCCAGACATTGCAATGATGAAAGAAATGAGGTCTGTTCCTGCTGTCTGATGAGCCAATGGGTTTATTGGCCTTTCTTAGAGCATCATGGGTACTCATGAAACTACATAATCAAAGCCCACCCCAACATGGTGGTGACTTATGAGAACTGTGCAAGAGTTCCTGCACACTTGCAGGCTACTGTGTGGTGAAGGGTCTGTTCTCCTTGGCAGTTGCTAACTGCTTATATAACATTAGAGATGGACCTCTGACTCCTTAAGCCTTTTTAGGAATTCATGATCCTTCCCTTTTCTCCCACAAAGGGGGAAACTGTTCAACACAAGCGTGAACATGAATGGCTCCATCCCAAAGCAAGTACCAACTTGGGTGCATTTGTTCTGGAAAGTTCTGTGTTCAGAAATATGGGATCGGTATCCAAGGTGTTATATGAAAGGAGCTCCAGGGCGAGTTGGAGTCAGACTCTTACAGTTGTGTTCCTGGCTGCTCGTTCTCTGAGGCCAAATCTACACAGTCCAGTAGGTAGGGCCAGCACAGCTCTTCCAGGAAGGTGCAGAGGAGAGACCTGCGCTATGGGGAGCCTGCACCCACATCTGCATGTATAGGTTTCATCAAGAAATAAGAAAAACATTTAGAGTAGTCTAAAAACACATAAGAACTAAAAACAAAAAGTGAGAGACCAAAAAAGCATAAAGACCTGTGTGTCCAATGCACCTGTGTGTCCAATGCACCTGTGTGTCCAATGCACCTGTGTGTCCAATGCACCTGTGTGTCCAATGCACCTGTGTGTCCAATGCTCTTAGGGCTTGGACGACAGTATCCAGATCTAGTGGAAAGTGCCAGCCTTGGTGGTTGGTGGAGTGGAGACAGGTAGAATCCTAAAACCTATTGACCAGCCAGTCTGTCTGAATCAATGAGCTGCAGGTTCATTAAGAGATCCTATCTCAAAATTGATCAAGGAGGCCGGGCATGGTGGCACACGCCTTTAATCCCAGCACTTGGGAGGCAGAGGCAGGNGGATTTCTGAGTTCAAGACCAGCCTGGTCTACAAAGTGAGTTCCAGGACAGCCAAGGCTACACAGAGAAACCCTGTCTCGAAAATCCAAAAAAAAAAAAATTTTTTGATCAAGGAGTAACACCTGACATACACATACACATGTGGTATGTGTGTATGTACCTACATGGATTGCGTATACACTACACACGTACACAACAACATACAGAGAGAGAGAGAGAGAGAGAGAGACAGAGACAGAGACAGAGACAGAGATATCTCAGGCAAGGGCCTCTGTATAGACCTTTTCATAGTAAGGCTATACTGTGTGTTCCAGGGAGCTTAGTTTCCAGTTTGCAGCCGTGGTGAGGACTGAACAGTTCAGAGATGACTGAAGACTGATAATTAACCCCAAGAGCTGACTGTAACTCGTGTCTGAAAAACCACAAAGGAAGAAGGGGAGGTGCTGTTATCCATTACCGAGAAGAGCTAAGCAGATGGCAGGGACCCATTGGGGGCAAGATCAGGAAAAGGTAATAGTGTTTAGAGCCAAGTGTTATCCACCCTGGCCTAGGCTCTAGCCTAGATCCAACTCTTATCCAGGACCTATAGATGTCACAAACAACAGAGCCCTTGCTGATCTCAGGCCTGTGTTCCTTGTGGAGGTTCACATGTGTCCCTCGGGACTCTTGACCACTAGGAAGATGATGAAGGAGCTCAGAGACTCCCATGCAGTTCAGATAGGATCTGAGCACCCCTTGATAAGGTGATCTTTTATGGCATTCCAAACGCCTTGGCCCTGTCATTGGTCTTAACCCTGTCTTGTTTGTGAATCAGGCTTGACTGAGTAAAAGCCTGTGTGAGGGAGGGTAGGACATGAGATCCCACTATTTGAGGCTTGTGAGAGGCTTCCTGATCAATGGTATAAGCTCTGGAATTCTCTATCATAGCCCCTTCTCCATCTTGTACCCAGATGAAAGTGATATATTCTTCTCCCCATGGTCATCTTCATCAGGTCCCAGGGGAAGACCCCAGACTCACACAGCACCACAACTCCAATACGAAACAGTTCCTTCTAGCAGTCCCATCCCCTGTGCTTCTCTCTAACTTCTCCCCAAACCAAGGCCATCCTGGGACATTCCCTTGTGTGATGTTGCCAGTCTTGTCTGCTACAGGAAGGAACAGGGTAGCACTTAGCCTGCTAGGTGGTCAGAACCACCTGTAGGTGGCTATCTGAAAGAACATACTCAGATCCGAGTGAAGTCAGCACATAACCCTGGGCAGTGGTGGCACACGCCTTCGACCCCAGTGCTTGGGAGGCAGAGGCAGGCAGATTTCTGAGTTCAAGGACAGCCTGGTCTCTGGTCTACAGAGTGAGTTCCAGGACAGCCAGGACTATACAGAGAAACCTTGTCTCAGAGAGAGAGAGAGAGAGAGAGAGAGAGAGAG
>NC_034591.1:102731307-102737704 GCF_900095145.1 Mus pahari | reverse complement strand
GGGAGGGAGGGAGGGAGGGAGGGAGGGAGGGAGGGAGAGAAGGCAGCACATGTACACAGCTAATAGTTCAGTTTAATTTAATTTTTTTTTAATTGTTCACTTTACATTCTGTTCACTGCTCCACCTCTTGGTCATCCCCTCCCACAGTCCTTCTCTATCCCTCCTCCCTTTCTCCTCTGAGTGGGTGGGAACCCGTCTGTGTATCCCCCCACCCTGGCACTTCAAGGAGGTTAGGTGCTTCCTCTCCCACTGAAGCCAGACAAGGCAGCCCAACTACACGAGTATATCCCATGTACATACAGGGAACTGCTTTGAGATAGCCCCTCCTTCGTTCCAGTTATTTGGGACCCACATGAAGTCCAAGCTGCACATCTGCTACATATGTGTGGGGAAGCCTAGATCCACCCTGTGTGTATTCTTTGGTTGGTAGTTCAGACTCTGAGAGCCCCAAGGGTCGAGGTTAGTTGACTCTGTTGATTTTCCTGTGGAGTTCCTATCCTCTTAGGGGCTGCCATCTTTCCTCCTATTCTTCCATAAGAGCCCCCCCAAGTTCCATCCACCGTTTGGCTTTAGGTGTCTGTATCTGTCTGAGTCAGCTGCTGGGTGAAGCCTCTAAGAAGACAACATGTCCCTGTCTACACGCATAGCAGACAATCATTAATAGTGTCAGGGACTGGTGCTTGCCCATGGGCTGGGTCTCAAGTTGGGCCGGTTATTGATTGGCCATTCCCTCAGGCTCTGCTCGATCCCCCATGCTTGCATTGCTTGTAGACAGGATACATTTGGGGTTGAATGTTTTGTGGGTGGATTGGTGTCTCTATCATTTTACTGGGGTTCCTGCCTGGCTACAGGAGGTGGCCTGAGAAGAGGAAAATTTTAATGCTCTGGGAGTCAGGAGGAAAGGGTGCTATATAAGCAGAATATAATGATATCTATACAGTGAAATAACATAACAAAATCCATTTTTATATGGTTTTTAAAAGCTTAAATAAAAAGACAATGTCCTAGGCACAGAGAGAATAAACAAATATTCTCTCTACCTTAAAAAAAATAACAGAGATGTCTACTTCTTTGCTTTTCTTTTTGACTTACCCTGCTTCTGAGGTCAGTGTTCCTAGACGCCCTTGTCAGAAGTCTAGGACTTCGGAGATATGTTTATTATTCATCTTCTACTTCTGTGACAAGTAACCATGCTATCAAGTTTCGAGGAAGAACGTTTTATTTTGACTCACGGTTTCAGAGAGTTCAGCCCATGGTGATTCGGCCCTATCAATTTGGCCCGTGGTAAGGAGACAGTCATGGTGAGGTACTCCTGGTTATAGTATGTCTTAAATACAAATAAAGGGCAGTTTGTTGCATTCATAACAACTACACCACTAATAAGCCAGCAACTAGTTGGAAGTGTAAAACTGCTGACCTAAGGTAGCCAGAAAGTAGAAAGAGAAGGGAACAGATTAGAGACCTAGTATAACCTTCGAGGAGCCACTCCAATGACTGTCTCCCACTCCCAAAGAATCTACAACCTCCCAATCATGTCACCAAGTGGTGACAAAGCCTTCGATAAAGGAACATTCCAGTTCTAAACTATTATATAAGCCCAACACTAAGACTATGAATGAATTTTTCTCTCATTAATCACTGAAATAGCTTGGTTAGTACATTTTAGAAATCTGCATGTTTATTACCAAAAAATCATAACTCTGAGGGAGTGGGGCTAGCTGAGATAGCTTAAGTTCCCAGATCATTTACACTGTCACCTTACCCAGGTGTCTTATTGTAGCTAGGCTGGCTGAGACCAGTTGAGTCTAAAGAAGGCTCTCAGAGTGATCACCAGACAGACTCGGACTTCACTGTACTCTGTGTTCTGATGATACCCATCCATCCCCAAGACAGTGGACCTTGCCACTGGGAGGAAAGACCTGGACAGGGAGGAAGCAGAAGAAAGTGATATGCAAATTCATGGAAAGCCTCTACCCATTCCCAGAGAGGAAATGGACTTCCCTCTTTATTGGTCCACCCCTCTCCACTCTTACTATACAGCTCTCATTTCTGGATCAACAGTGGATAGAGAACGTACCCCACTTCTACTCTTGGCTAAGAAAATATGTCTCCTTTATTGCCCAATCAACACTCAGCCTTCCCAGTGGCTCCACAATTCTGAAGATGTAAAAGGACAGACACAGTGGTTGTCAAATGTCTATAAGATAGTAAGAGCTTAACTTTTAAATCATAGACACGTAAACAATTCAGTATGTAGAAAATTATCCCAGAAGCTTGACACAGGCACATCATCAACTTCACCAGAGATGTGGAATCTGGCTGAAGTTAGGCTAGCTCATGCTACCATAAACATGAACGTTAGCTCTCAGAAGCGGCTGAGCCTTGAGCGCCCTTGAGTGCCCTTGAGCGCCCTTGAGCACCAAGTCTATTACTCCCTCTCCCTGCTATGCTCGGAAATTTAAAACTCCCTCAAAGTGGTTTTGGGGAGCCCTATTTCTTCCCACCTACACTTGTCTTCACATTCATATCATAATCCTCAGGGTATGAAGTATTTCTCTCCTATCCAGAAGCAGAGAAGCCTGCTCAGCCAGTTTCTTCCAGACAGGTTTATATCCTGGTCCAAGCCTAGAGTCCTGGGTTTGGCTGAACGTTTCCAAACTCAGGGCTGGAATGAGGACAGGCACTGAAGCCAGGTCCCATCTCAGTGTTAGGAATGTCATTACCCTGCTGTGTTAGGACTCTCTAGTTACTCTGCACATGTTGTCAAAACCAAACCCAAATCATTTAAGTCAATTTTCCTGGCCAATGAATAAGTCAATAAATTCAGTTGATTGTAAGGGAAATATATCAAGGTTGTGGGCCCTAAAGCAAGAAATGCCAAAATTCTTGCTAGAACCACCCTTGCACATAGGTCACCATAGCCTGTACAGTGGACACTTCTGCCAGGTCACCTGCCCAGTGACTGTCAGTTTAAGATGGGAGTGGCACCTTTGTGACTATTGACCTGTGAGCTGCTTTTTTAATTGCTGTGGCCAAGCGTTGCTGTTTCACTGCCTAATGTAATCTACCCTGGGAACCTTAAACCCTCTTTTGCCTCACCCATTGGAATGCTCCCAGGGTTTCCAATGGCACACAGATACAGCAGTAGTGCTTCACTGGCCTTTGTTCATCTGTTCTTTAAAGACTTTAAAAATGTGTGTGTGTGTGTGTGTGTGTGTGTGTGTGTGTGTATGTATGTATGTTTATAAGCATGTGCATATGCACTCTATTGAAGCTGGGGACACAGGCTGTTGTGGGCCACCCAAGACATAGGTTCAAGGAACTCATGTCCTCTGGAAGAACATGACTCCTGAGAGCTTCTTTTTCTACCCATACAGGTACCATCATTTATATGCCCTTAGTGTTGTTTTTCCAGTTCTTCCAGATGTTTTACACAAATTCTTATTATACTCGAATGTTAGTACTATATGAAAAAACAATTTTTACAAGATCTTTGAAGGGTCACTGCTGGCCCTTTCAAGAAAACTTCACTTGGTCTAGTGATTCAGTGGTTAAAGAGACACTAGAAATAAATCAGCAATGTCTATTAACAGTAAGGAACGATTCTGTGGTGGTATGAATAAGAATGGTCCCAATAGACTCATATATTTGCATCCTTAACTACCATGGACTGGAATGGTTTGAGAAGGATTAGGAGGTATGGCCTTATTGGAGTAGATATGACCTTGTTCAAGGAGGTGTGTCACAGGGTGGGGAGAAGGCTTCAAAAGCTTGTGACAGGCCTAGTCTATCTTTCGTCCTACTGCCTGCAAATCAGAATGTAAAGCTCTCAGCTCCACTCCAGCGCCATGCCTGTCTGCTTCCCACTAGAGTGACCATGGACTAACCTAAAACTGTAAACAAGCACCTAATGAAATACTTTCTTTTTACAAGAGTTGCCAGATTCGTGGTGTTTCTTCACAGTAATAGAACACTGACTCAGACAGCCACGTGTTGGGAGCACAAAGGTCTTTTTGCCCACGGGTCACTAGGAAAACCAGAAATATTAAACACACAGGAGAGACTCCTCCATAGAGAAGATTAAACTGCCTTCTTTCCTGCCCAGAAAGCCGAGAGTGAATCTTGTTAGTGATTTGGTGACCTTTATTGTAATCTGAAGCATCAGACCTTACCCACTTTTTTGCTATAGAGGCCGACCTTCCCAAGAATGTTTATCCTAAACTCTATCCCTAGCTCCCAGTTAACAGAACCCATCCTTGGGGGAAATGTCGCATGTACTTTATGGCTTGCTGATCTCTATGTTAGCTTGGTCAGAGACCACAATAGAGTCTAGTCTCTTTAGTTATAGAGCCCACCTTTGTGGCCACGTGTACTTCATATAGGAGTTTCTAAGTAGTCACACCTTAAGCTTTATTGTGCACCTGGAATGGGAAGGACTGTTGCCTGGAAACTTTTCCCCAAATTGTACTATATTTTAAATATGCAGAAGTGAACTGTCTGGCACCAGACTCCCTGAGTCTGACCCACGTTAATGAAATCAAACATTCTCATCTCTTCTGGGTTCACTCCCCTGCCTGAGCACCGGCAGGTGGCCTCCAGCCACCCTTGGACGGGTGGCCCTGAGAGGAATAACAAAGGAAGCTGAGCAAGTCACAGAGGTCAAGCCACTAAGCAACATTTGTCCATGCCTTGTGCTTCAGTTCCTGCCTCCAGGTTCCTGCTCCACTGTAACTCCTGCCTTGGCTTCCCTCATGGATGGACTGTGAATGGAATGTCTAACCCAAATAAACCTTTTCCTGCCCAAGATGGGCTTTGGTCACGGTGTTTATCACAGTAACAGAAATCGAACTAGGGCAAGGGGATCTTCATTTCTCAATGGTTGAGATCAAATGCCTTCCAGAAGCTCACAGGCACAGCTTCTGGTATTCTGTCAACCTCGCCCTCAGGCCCGCTTGAGCCTGTCATCTGGAAATGGCCACAGTAGTGATGCTGGACATGTGCAGCCCAGCAGTTACCTCCCAACTGTGGCTCACTTGGAGCCTAATGATGAGATGGAGAAGCAGGAAGGTAGTATTCGGCTGCCAGGATCCATTTTTATACATATATGTACAGCTTGGGCAGGGAGAAAGGCCAAAGTGTAGGTCATCCTTTGATTATGGGAAACCAGCCCCTTACCCAGGATGGGTGAGTTCCACAGTCCTCAAGCTCATCCAGCAGATGTTCATAGGGGAGCACAGGGCACCTCAGGAAGGCTACATGTGCCTAGCGAGAGGTGTGTGTGTGGTGTGGTGGGATCAGGAAGAGAGATGGCAGTCTTCCTCTGAGGGTCATCCCAAAGCAGGCTTCTCTTCCAGGTTAATCCTATGGTGATCGCAAAGCGAATGAGCAAAGACTCTCTCCTCTATCATATTCCAGCCCTTGACCTTTGGTTTATGATTACCCAGGAGCCAGCCAATGAGGTGCCAGGCTGAGTCTGCTCCAGAGCCCTCGGGCAGGTTCTAGCAGATTTTCTTTGAATGGCATTTGGAGGCTGACACTTTCCTGAACATTTGCAGCTCTGTGGTATCAGGTGAGAGGATAGAGAGTCAAGGCTGGGCAGGAGGTCTCCTGTGGACCTGCAGTGTGACAACCTTTCTGGGGATTTAAGGGTGGCATGTTTGCAGATGACCTTTTGCCCTTTGGGCAGATTAAGTCATGCCAAAAAGGCAGGAGAAGGTTTTCTGAAACTTGTTCATGGGAACATGGGATTCTGCTGTCTACAGACCCTGAAGAAGAAACCTGTAGCTGGGGACACCACATCCTTCTTTCAGTGTGCCATATTAAGGAGTGGCACAACCAATTCCTTGGAGGTGAGTAAGCGTATCAAAGGCCAAGTTGAAGGCCAATCTTGATCTCTAATAATTGTTACATCAGCTCCAGTATCTAATCCTTCAAAGCATTTTCCTTCAATTATTAATTTAAGATTAGGTCTCCGATTAGTGTTAGATTGAACCCAGTACACATCAGAGGAACCAAAGCCACTCTGTCCTCTCTCACTCTTAACAAATCTAGATGGTAGCAGATGCAAGGGAACTAAGATAAATTGAGCAATTCTCTGATTAGCAGGTATAGTTATACCATGAGGGGAAGCAGCCATAATTTTAATTTCTCCCTCACAATCATTATCTATAACACCTGGATAAATTTGCAGACCCTTTACAATAGAACTGCTTTGTCCTAAAAGAAATCCCCAAGTGTCTGCAGGTAGAGAGGTAGAGGTCCAAAAACTCCTGTAGGCAGAGGTTTTTTTATTTGTTTGTTTGTTTTTGCTTTTGTTTTTTTAAATTAACCCTAGGATATAATGTGTTTAGGGTGTTTATTTCTCTATCTCTTTTTTTTTCATTTTTTTCAACTTTTT
>NC_034591.1:102722656-102726991 GCF_900095145.1 Mus pahari | reverse complement strand
ATGACAGTATTCAATAATGCTTGTGTAAAAGGAGCTGTAGGGCCATATTGTGCCGCAGCTGTTTTTAACTCCTTTATCACCTTGAACTCCAAAGTCTGATATTGTCTGACTCTATTGTTTTGCTGGCCAATTATCTCAACTACAGGAAAAGCTAGCACATCAGATATATCCTGCCCTTTCCCATGAGCCTGACTCACAGCTCTTTCTAGCAGCGATTGGTACATTTCAAAATAGCTGTTCTTCCCTGTATTTGACACCTTTTTTAGCTCCTGCAGCTCAGTAGTCAATTTCTGCAACTTAATCTCAAACTCTAATCTATTTAGTTGCCTGTCTATTTGAGTAGCATCTCCTATAGTGGAGGCCATAGTTGGAGCGGAAGGTTCACAAGGAGGCCAATCCTCATCATAATATTTGGCGGCTCCTTTTTCTGAATGATCTTCTTTGTCTAATGTTAGCTCATCATCAGAATCTCTATACCTTTCTAACTTAGGGTTGAGAGGGCCCTTTTCTGAGAAAGCCCTCTCTGGCAGATGTTCTTCCTGAGACTCTTCAGCTCTGCCTGGGTACTATCTGACGCCTGCGAGGTCTCATCATCAATAGCATCTTTTACGAGTTCCCAGAGGCAGACGGTGAAATTGTCTGCCTGGGTGTCTCTGAGAGCTTCTCCCATTCTCTCCCAGGTTCTCTTATCTAAAGTTTTTTCTCCTCTGAACCATGGGCAGCAAGAATCTATCTGATCTGAAAAATCTTCTAACAATTGTTCTTCAAACCCTACTCCTCTTGCCTGAAGCAGCTCTTGAAGGCTGTGGACAAATGCCTGTTTAGAATTTTCTATTCCCATTTTCTGCTGTCAACCCCTAAGTAGAATCAATCAGTGCTGGGTCAATGCTGTCCCAACTTAGCCCGTATCCTTTCGCACCTACAGCAACAATTTTTAAAAGATGACATTTAAAGCCAGCGCTAGCATGAATACAGCATGTTGCTTACTGTGCCAGATACGATCTTCTTACTTTCCCCTTCTCGTGGAGCTCCACCTAAGACAGTGTTCCCTCAGTCAATCCTGCCGTATTCAGGTCTCACGGTCAGGCGCCAAACTGCAGCCACATGAACTGGGTTCCTCCTGAAAGGTACGCTGGGGCTATATGGAAAATAGATGGCCAGAGAAAAAAATGAGACCAAGAAAAATTCTGATCAAGGCCCAATGTTTACTAAGAGTCTGTGCTTATGCTGGGTGTGGTGGCACACCCCTTTAATCCCAGCACTAGGGAGGCAGAGGCAGGTGAATTCCTGAGTTCAAGGTCAGCCTGGTCTAAAGAGTGAGTTCCAGGACAGCCAGGGCTACACAGAGAAACCCTGTCTTGAACCCCCCCCCCCCAAAAAAAAGAGTCTGTGCTTATAAAGGGGGAAAGCCCATCCCCCGCTGATCCACTCTTGATGCTTTGTCGCCAGCCTGTTAGCAGTAAGTCTGACAGCACTTGTTGGCAGCAAGTTGTCAGTCGCCAGGTTGTCAGCTATCTCAGGAATTTCTCAGGAAGGCAGGTTCAGTCTCTCAGCAGGTAGTGGCTTCTTGGAGAAGAACAGCCCTGGTGACAGAACAATAGAACCATCTAGGTTGGAAGGCTCCACCCTAGGTGGTCTCATTCACAGTGGCCACATAGGTCTGAGTCAGCCTGCTCAAGGCTGGGGGAGGCTACATTAAGGTATCAAAAATATCAGATGACCAGTTTACTGGGTTAGGAGGGCAGCGGGAAAGGGCCAAATCACATCTCTGCTGCATACAGATCACCACAGTGAATCCTGAAAGCAACCTAGAAACCAGGTGTTATTTTCCATGTTCTATGATAAACACACGCAGGCTCAGAGAGGCGAAGTGACATGTTCAGGGTCACTTGGCTAGAACCCGGGGGGGGGGGGGGTGTTAATCAGGTGTTCCTGACCCAGTGCTTCTTCTCAGTGGTATTCTGTATTCTCTTGAGAGATACAAGAAGACACACCCCTGAGCAAAGTTTACACAGCTTGTGGGAGGCTGCGGGCAGGGTGGAGGGGGTGCAGGGAACTCATGTGGCTTCCTCTCTCTCCTGCAGGACTCTAGGAAGGCATGAAGAAAGGTCTAGCTTTCTCTTGTGATTGCTGATATTTGAGACCCACAAGTCTCCCCATGGCACCTTATCAGATCCGCCACTACCAGGAGAGGGACTATAAGCTGGTTGTGGGCTTGTTCTCCAGAGGCATGATGGAGCACATCCCTGCCGCCTTCCGCTACACGCTGCTGCTGCACAAGACCCTCCTGTTTTTATTTGCGATGCCTCTAACCATAGTCCTGGTGTCTGGCTCCTGGCTGCTGGCTGTTATATGCGTCTTCTTTCTGCTCCTACTCCTGCGGCTCCTTGCCGGACAGCCCTTCAAGAACTATGTGACCCAGTGTTTGCAGACAGACATGGCTGACATCACCAAGTCTTACCTGAATGCACATGGCTCCTTCTGGGTGGCTGAGTCTGGGGGGCAGGTGGTGGGCACAGTGGGTTGTCTGCCAGTCAAGGATCCTCCGTTAGGGAGGAAGCAGATGCAGCTGTTTCACCTCTCTGTGTCCTCACAGCATCGAGGACAGGGGATAGCAAAGGCACTGGTCAGAACTGTCTTCCAGTTTGCACGGGACCAGGGCTGCAGTGATGTTGTCCTTGAGACCAGTATCTTACAGCAAAGTGCTATAACCCTCTACGAGGCTATGGGATTCCGAAGGACAGGAAAATACTCAGAGGTCAGCATTATCAAATGGTTAATTACATTTTCTGTAATTCATTTCACATATTCTTTACCTTCTACTCAGAAACATGAGCGATAATCTTATCTCTTACCATATAGATCAGGTTCCAATTAGTGTAATGTAACAAATAATAAAAGCATATTTTTCATGCTCACCGGATTACTATTTGACAAGGTTAGGGTGACAGGGTTGACCTCTACAGCACACAGCTGCTTCATTTTTGAGATCCTTTCCTGGGGGGGGGGGCTACTTTGCCTCTCTATCCTTATTAAACTCAGCATGGCTGTCGTGAGCTACTTGCCAGGGTACAGCTCGGAGGCCTTCCAGAAGCTCACAAGCATAGCTTCTTTTTGATCAATCTTTTCCTTATATGTTCCAACTTAACACAAGTCCTTCCATATTTTTATTCAACTGATCGAGACAGAGCCTTTTATCTGATTTGCCTTTCCTTGATTCCTTTATGAATCCCATTTACATGGCAGATTAAATCATTCAGACCCACCAACACCTCTTCTATCATGTAAAGATCATGTCCTACCAGGGTGGTCAGCAAAGCTAATGAAGCCCCATACTATTTGTAAGGGCTCTGCTGAATCAACCAGTTTCTTAAGTCTTTGGAAAGCAGTCCTATCAGTGGGGCATCCAACACCAAGATAATCATGACACGTTTTTCTATGCTCATTTCTATTGATGCAGTACGCAGAGAGAACATCTTAGCTTAGCAACGTGAGAGTCCACTTGGTTTGGACTATACATACATCTTCTAACAATGCCCTTAGCAATCTGGGACCCTCACTGGCATGTATTCTGCATGTATGTCCTATCCTAACAATATATGTGGCAACCTAAGACCCCCACTCCCATTGAGATGAATTTATACCTCACTCTAAGTGCTGCAATAAATTCCAATACCCCTAACAATTGTTAATGGCTTCACTTTTGTGGATACATTCCATTGTGCTATATTCTGAGATATAGCCTGTATAGGAGAGAAGGTGTCAGGCTAGAGAGATGGCTCAGAGGTTAAGAGCACTGACTGCTCTTCCAGAGGTCCTAAGTTCAATTCCCAGCAGCCACATGGTGGCTCACAACCATCGGTAATGGATCCAATACCCTCTTCTGGTGTGTCTGAAGACAGCTATACAGAGTACTCATCATATATATCAAATAAAGAAATAAAATCTTTAGAGAGAGAGAGAGAGAGAGAGAGAGAGAGAGAGAGAGAGAGAGAGAGAGAGAGAGAGACTCAATTCAGCCTAGTGGTTTTGGGTACATGTATAGTAAGGCAAACTATGTCATGTAAGATATTTTCTTCATTTACATTTCAAATGCTATCCCAAAAGACCCCTATACCCTCCCCCTGCCCTGCTCCCCAACCCACCCACTCCTGCTTCCTGGCCCTGGCATTCCCCTGTACTGGGGCATATAATCTTCCGCAAGGTCAAGGGCCTCTAATCCCATTGATGACCATCCTTTGCTACATATGCAACTAGAGACACAAGCTCTGGGGGGTACTGGTTAGTTCATATTGTTGTTCCTCCTATAGGGTTGCAGACCCCTTCAGCTCCTTG